>NC_081180.1:218353123-218727100 GCF_029867415.1 Vicia villosa | reverse complement strand
CCTACATACCTCCTCGGTGCAATGGAGAAGTCAGAGCTAATGTAGTTCCGCTTAAAGGGAAAAAATGTTTTTAAAACGAATAAACACTTTATCGTCGTTGGAGAGAAATACTCAGCCATTGATCTTGAGCATGAGAACAAACGAGTTCTTTGCATCGCTAATGAAAGAAGGGCTCCAACTCGGATAAAATCGACGAGTATGCCACTAGCTCTCTCACGCGGAAAAGATCTCATTATATCAATCAATTTCAAAATCGTGGGGTATAACCACTCGTTTCGACAATTAACGGTGTCTAAACTTTTGAAGAAAAGCCACTAAGGGAGAAAGATATTTTTGAGAAAAGCTTTTGAAAAGGTTGCAAACATAAGAATATTTTGAAAAAGGGAGAAGATTTTGAAAATTTAAGAAGTGGGAGGAGATGAAGAGGCTATCCTATTGCGTAAAATAAAAGCTAAGGAAAAGAACGGTCTAACCGAAATAAGAAGCCAACACTTGACATTAAGAGTCAAGGTAAATTTCCCATCCTTTGGAATTATCAATACCAACACATTAACACTTGGGGAATCCAGATGAACTTATTGTCTTAGCACCACTTTGCATTAAGCACATTAAGATTCTGACGAAAATCGGGCAGAGTAACGGCTGTTTTCGGGTAAAATCCTTATCTCAATGCCTTGGAATTAACCATCAAGGGCTTTCAAGGAAATACCTGCACATACAAACAGACAACAAACCAATGCCAAACAGACAGAATAACAGCAGAGTAACAACAGAATAAGGGTCCAGAGGCACTAAGTCCATAAGTCCGAATCTCCAAAATGCTCAGGATAGTAACCAATAGTCCAAAAGAGATCCTTATGTGTTTTTTAGATTTTGGTTGTTTATTAGTGTTATAACATAAAAGTAAAGTATGGTCCAAGTGGACAAAAGGAAAATAGCGGAAGCATAAACATATGTCCAAGTGGACAAAGAGAAAATAGCGGAATTATAAACGTCCAAATGGACAAAGAGAAAATGGCGGAATGTAAATATGATGAAATGATAAAATAAAGCGATAAAGCGAGAAATATAAAGAGCGGTATAATAAATGGCGGAAATTAAAGTTAGCTGTTAGATGTTAAAGATAACCATCTTGAAACTTGTCAAGTATGTTATCAAAGTTAGTAATGAAGATCGATGGTGAGTGAATGATGTACTCGGATTTAAGGTCAATGGAAACTTATCAGAAGCTTGATAAAATCATAGCGACTACACGATAAATTTCCATAAGTCATAAATCAACCGCATACAATTCTCTTCCATATTTGATCTTTTATCGAGTCGGGACAAATGTAGGAGAACTCTCCATGTATCAAGATCATCAATCAAAAGAAATAAGAAGGAGAAGAAGAAATGGTCTAGCCTTTATCAAGAATCCATAGAATTCTCAAGATATCAAGACTTTCATCGATCAAGAGAAAATAAGATGGAAAAAGATAAGAATGAAAACAAATTGATCTAGTCTTTATCAGGAATCCATAGAATTCTCAAGATATTAAGACTTTCATCGATCAAAAGGAAATAAGATGAAAAGATAAGAATGAAAACAAATTGATCTAGTCTTCATCAAGAATCCATAGAATCCTCAAGATGTTAAGACTTTCATCGATCAAAAGAAAAATAAGATGAAAAGATAAGAATGAAAACAAATTGATCTAGTCTTCATCAAGAATCCATAGAATCCTCAAGATGTTAAGACTTTCATCGATCAAAAGAAAAATAAGATGAAAAGATAAGAATGAAAACAAATTGATCTAGTCTTCATCAAGAATCCATAGAATCCTCAAGATGTTAAGACTTTCATCGATCAAAAGAAAAATAAGATGAAAATTAGAATGAAAACACAAAAGATAATAAACTCACACTATCATTAATATCATTCATCCATTTTGGTGGATTAGGTCATTTCAAACCTATCAACACCCTAGATCCAATGATATTAATGAAGTGTAGGAAGAAGGAAGCCAAAACAAGCACAAAAAAGGCAAAAAACCACATTCTGCCTGCTGGAAATCGATTTCATGCAGAGGGAAATCGATTTCCATAGTGCAGTTTTCAAAAAAAACAAGTTACGTTAAGCAGGAAATCGATTTCAGCCTTAAGGAAATCGATTTCCTCAGTGTAAATTTCAGCAAAAACAGCATTTAAAGGCATGAAACTTGATTTGAACAAATATACAAACACCTTATGATCACACATCAACTTGAGCACGAAATTTCCATCACAAAACCAGCAAATATCATGAATATAGCATCAAAGATGCATTGAACACAAGCAATAAAGATCTACATCATGGATCTAGCAAATTACCACTTCTTGAACAAAGATTTTGGAGTAGCTTCAAGAGCAAGCACAAGGTGTGTAGATCCTTCAAATTTGGAGATGATCAAACAAAGAAAAGAGTGAAATGTAGGAGGCTTAGTTCAAAATTAGCAAGATTCAATGTGAATCTCACTAATCTTATGAAAATGAACTTTGGGTGAAGGTTTTGGAAAGGGTGAGAAATGAATTTGCAAGCAATTTTTTGGCTCTCCAAGCTTGAGAAATGAGAGATTAGTGGGCTCTATTTATAGGATGAGAGCAAGAGTAGTGGTAGTTTGGTCTTTTTGCATTTGGTAAATAGCTTGTGTTTAATTGGTGATTAAAGTGGCAATTAAATGATAAAAAGTGGTAAAATGGGGTTTAAGTGGGTTTAATGAAGAGAATTATTTTGATGAGGTGGAAAATTGGTACAATGATCAAATAAAAAGGTGCCAAAATGATGTCAAGCTTCCTTCCTTATATTTTTTGAATTTCGCCTTAAGGAAATCGATTTCCCCAGGAGTGAAATCGATTTCACTCTGTTCCAGAAGAGAATTTGGCGCAAAATACACTAGGGAAATCGATTTACCCAGGAGGGAAATCGATTTCATGCTGTCCAGAATGTGATTTTGTTGAAGATTGCTGCAGGGAAATCGATTTACCCAGTAGGGAAATCGATTTCATCAGTCAAAAATTTGAAAAATGCCTTGTTTATTGCATGTCTTGGCTTGGTACCTACAAAACAAAAGCCTACAAAGAAACAAAGCAATGTTTTTGGTATTTGGGTTAGTATAATATGCATACAAAATAAACAATCATTGGTGCTTGATGGTCCCTCTTATTGATGAGGTGAGTGCAACACCATAAACAAAACTTCCAAGTGAAGCTCTTGATTAGTGATTGGGATATGAATGATATAGGATCTTAGGGTCAAAAATTGGGGTATGACAACAGGACGGGTGAATTCTTCTCCATCCATAGTCGTGAGTATTAAAGCTCCTCCTGAGAAAGCTCTCTTGACCACGTAGGGGCCGTCATAATTGGGAGTCCATTTCCCTCTCGAATCTGTGAGAAAAGATTTAATCTTTTTGAGTACAAGGTCGCCTTCTTTGATTGTGCGAGGTCGAACCTTTTTGTCGAAAGCTTTCTTCATTCTTTGTTGATATAGCTGACCGTGGCATAAAGCCGTCATGCGCTTTTCTTCGATAAAGTTCAATTCATCGAATCTGCTTTGACACCACTCGGCTTCTGTTAATTTCGCCTCCATCGAGACTCTCATTGATGGGATCTCAACCTCTATAGGTAGGACTGCTTCCATGCCATATACAAGGGAGAAAGGAGTTGCTCCAGTCGAAGTACGTACTGATGTACGGTAACCATGAAGAGCATACGGGAGCATTTCATGCCAATCTTTGTAAGTGATGACCATCTTCTAAACGATTTTCTTGATGTTTTTGTTAGCTGCTTCTACAGCTCCATTCATCTTTGGTCTGTAAGGAGATGAGTTGTGATGCTCAATCTTGAATTCTTCACAAAGTTCCTTCATCATTTTGTTATTCAAATTTGACCCATTGTCAGTGATTATCTTGCTAGGAATGTCGTAGCGACAGATGATGTGATTCTTGATAAACCTTACGACAACTTGTCTTGTAACGTTTGAATATGAAGCTGCTTCAACCCATTTGGTGAAATAGTCTATGGCTACCAAGATGAAGCGATGTCCGTTGGACGCTTTTGGCTCGATCATTCCAATCATGTCGATTCCCCACATGGAGAAAGGCCAAGGGGAAGAGAGTATGTTGAGAATAGATGGTGGCACATGAATTCTCTCGGCGTAGATCTGACATTTGTGACACCTCTTTGCGTACTGGTAGCAATCTGACTCCATCGTCAGCCAATAATATCCTGCTCTCAGTATTTTCCTTGTCATGGTATGTCCATTGGTGTGAGTACCAAAGGAACCTTCATGTATTTCTCTCATGAGTACTTCTGCTTCTTTTCTGTCAACGCATCTGAGCAGAACCATGTCGAAGTTTCTCTTGTACAGAACATCTTCATTCAGAAAGAATCTACAAGTTAACTTTCTCAAAGTCTTTCTATCTTTCTTTGACGCCCCAAGAGGGTACTCTTGCTTTTGAAGAAAGTTCTTGATGTCGTGATACCACGGTTTGTCGTCGATGATTGCTTCTACTGTGAAAACATGAGCGGGCCTATCCAGGCGCATAACATCGATCCGAGGAATGTCATTCCAATGATTTATCCTAATCATGGAAGAGAGTGTGGCTAATGCATCAGCCAAGTTGTTTTCTTCACGAGGAATGTGATGAAAATTTACCCTGTCGAAGAATGGTAACAATCTTCTCGCGTAGTCTTTGTAAGGAATTAGCCCTGGTTGGCGTGTTTCCCATTCTCCTTTGATTTGATTGATGACCAAAGCAGAATCTCCGTATACATCCAAGTGTTGGATTCTTAGATCCACGGCTTCTTCGAGACCTATGATGCAAGCTTCATATTCGGCCTCATTGTTTGTGCATTTGAAAGTTAATTTGGCGGTAAATGGAATATGGGTACCCTGAGGTGTAACAATGATTGCCCCAATTCCTCGTCCATAAGCGTTGACAGCTCCGTCAAAGATTAAGCCCCACTGGGATCCTATCTCAGGTCCTTCGTTTGGTAGTGGCTCGTCGTAATCTTTCATCTTGAGGTACATGACGTCCTCGTCCGGAACGTCGAAACTAGTTGATTCATGACCATTGAGTGGGTGGTGAGCCATGTGCTCAGCTAGAATGCATCCTTTCACGGCTTTCTGTGCGTGATACTCAATGTCATATTCTGATAACAACATCTGCCAACGGGCAATTCTCCCGGTTAAGGCAGGCTTCTCAAAGATGTACTTGATTGGATCCATATGAGAGATCAAACAAGTAGTATGTCGAATCATGTACTGGCGGAGACGCTTGGCAGCCCAGGCCAAAGCACAACACGTCTTCTCGAGCATGGAGTAGCGGGATTCACAGTCAGTGAATTTCTTGCTTAGGTAGTAAATGGCATGCTCTTTTCTTTTCGTCTCGTCTTGCTGTCCAAGGACACAACCCATGGAATCTTCTAAGACGGTTAAGTACATTATCAAAGGTCTTCCTTCCACTGGAGGAGACAAAATGGGTGGTTCGAGCAGATATTCCTTAATGCTGTCGAACGCTTTCTGACAATCGTCTGTCTAGACGCAACTTTGATTTTTCCGTAGAAGTTTGAAAATAGGAGCGCAAGTTGCAGTCATGAGATATATGAATCTCGAGATGTAATTCTGACGTCCAAGAATTCCTCTAACTTGTTTCTCAGTTCTGGGTGAAGGCATTTCTTGAATTGCCTTGACTTTGTCTGGATCTACTTCAATTCCTCGTTTGCTGACAATGAAACCAAGGAGTTTTCCTGAGTAGACACCAAAGGTACACTTGTTGGGGTTCAGGCGAAGCTGAAACTTCCGTAAGCGTTGAAATAACTTTGTCAGATTCTATATGTGATCTTCTTCATTTTCTGATTTGGCAATCATGTCGTCCACATAGACTTCCACTTCTTTATGCATCATGTCGTGGAAAAGCGTAGTCATGGCTCTTTGAGAAGTTGCCCCTGCGTTCTTTAGTCCAAAAGGCATAACACGATAGCAGAACGTGCCCCAGGGGGTGATGAAAGTTGTTTTCTCCATGTCTTCAGGTGCCATTTTGATTTGGTTGTATCCTGAAAATCCGTCCATGAACGAGAAAACTTTGGATTTTGCTGTACTGTCTACCAACATATCAATATGTGGTAAAGGAAAATCATCCTTAGGGCTAGCTTTGTTCAAATCTCTGTAGTCGACGCACATGCGGACTTTTCCGTCTTTCTTAGGAACGGGAACAATGTTAGCTAACCACTGAGGGTATTCTGAAGTGACGAGGAAACCTGCGTTGATCTGCTTTTGAACTTCCTCTTTGATTTTCATGGCCATCTCCGGATGAGTTCTTCTTAATTTTTGCTTGACCGGAGGGCATTCTGTTTTTAATGGCAAGTGATGCTCCACTATACTGGTATCCAACCCTGGCAAATCTTGATAAGACCAAGCGAAGACATCTGAGAATTCTTTGAGCAGTTGTAGCAAACTCTCTCTGATCTCTGAACTGAGCGAAGCTCCAATCTTAACCTCTTCTCTGTTTCTATCGGAACCAAGGTTAATGATCTCTAAAGGCTCATTGTATGGCTGAATGGCCTTTTCCTTTTGTTGAAGTAATCGTGAAATTTCCTTTGATATTTCTTCGTCTTCTTCTTCGTCTGCCTCGAATACAGGAAACTCAAAGCTTGGAGAAGTTATACGGTCGCGCGTTTCAACGGGGTATTTCATGATTAATCTGCATATGTGTGATAAATTTTATTTAGACAACGAGGGAAGACTCGGTGTATGCAGTTAATGGAATTTTTTGATGTTTTTTAAGGGTGTTTTTTAGGATTACCAATTTCCGAAAAAAGAAAAGGGAAAAACTAACGACGGAACAAAATGACATTTTTATTTATTGACAGTCATTTCTTGAAACAAAGACCCTATAAAACAAAACTCTATTGCTTTGGGCGAAGCAAAGAGGGACATTTTTCTAAGAAATAGTAAAATGCAAAGCCCTATGAAACATCTCTTCACCCTGGGCTATGGTGAGAGGACAAAATAACGGTGAAAGTTCCTACTTAGGAGTGCGAACAACAGTTGTAACTTCAACAGCTGTCCAATAGTGGCGAACCCCATTGTGCACTAAGTAATCTGGAACCTTAGGCTTAAGTCGGCCTGTGGTAGGTCTTGATTTACCAACCACTGTCTTTGCAACACTCAGACGATCTTCTTCTACTTCAGCAGACTGAGCGGTGTGAGCATACCCATTTCCAAGTGAAGTATGTCGAACTTTCTTTTGAGGAAACTTCCAATCTTCTGAATGGAGAGACTCGTTGTCGGAGACACTTTCGAGATCATCCTCTTCTGTATTTTGGTCTTGCTCTTCTCCCAAGATGGCATTGACTAGATATGTGAACTCTAGATCCGTAGCCTCGGAAGGTGACTTGGGGATATAATCCTCAATGATGATTTCACCAGTCGATGATGATGAATAGCAAGGGTTATACATCTCTTTTGGCTGAGAGAGGTACTCAAAATCACTGTTCCATCCAGTTGGAACAATATCTTCCAAAGAGGTTTTTGAGCTTTCAGGAGCGGAGTATTTCACCATGTAGTCGAATTTTCCGCTTGGTTCTCCTAATGTATCCCAAGTTTCTTCGGGGATAGGAGGAACTTCTTCTGATGAACCATGACTTCTGGTGGTGAAGGTGTTTGTAACTTCGTCATTGCTTGGTCGAGTCTTACTTTCAGATCCCTTAGTCGGATAACAGCAAGGTGATTCAGACTCTGATAGGGATATGTATCCTGCTTTGTTAAGATAGGATAGCCATTCCTCTTCATCGGTGTTTTCCGTACCGATGGTATTGACTGTTTGTTGAACAGGTTGAAGAAAACCTCCGCCGCGGAAAGTTTCTTGAATTGGAAGAACTACCTCAATTCCTAGAATAGTCTTTGATGATGTTGGAAAGAATCCAACTCCTGTTCTGTTCTTGTTGTTGGTAGGAATATTAATGTGCCCCCAACCACTGGCAGTGCCATCCTTTACAACTTGGATTGCATCTTTGTATGAAGAAATAGACGTTGCTTTCTCCTTTCCTTTTTCCTTATCCAAGGAAAGTGCTTGGAATTTAGTTCCAACAACTTCTTTTGGTTCTATGTCGGAGAATGATGACAGGTTGCTGACGATCAGAGCTCGTTCTCCACATACGGTTACCAATTTGTCATTTCTTATGAACTTCAGTTTCTGATGAAGTGTTGAAGTAATTGCCCCAGCCTCATGAATCCATGGGCGACCTAGCAAACAACTGTATTGTGCTGGAATATCCATAACTTGGAAAGTGATTTTGAACGTCTGAGGTCCAATAGTTATGGGAAGATCCACTTCTCCAAAAACTGACTTTCTTGATCCATCAAATGCTTTGACGATGACATGACTTTTTCTTAGAGGGTAATCTTCGAAAGGTAATCTTGATAATGTTGACTTCGGCATGACATTGAGAGAGGACCCATTGTCTATTAGGACTCCTGTGAGTGTATCACCCATGCAGCCAACTGAGATGTGAAGTGGAAGATTATGGTCTACTCCTTCTTCAGGAAGATCTTCGTCACAGAAACTTAGGTTAGTTCCGGCGGAGATGTTGGCAACGATGTTGTTGAATTGGCTTATTGTAACGCCAGGTTCTACAAAAGCTTGTTCCAAAACTTTCTGTAGAGCTTCCCTATGAGCATCAGAACTCAATAGCAGGGAAAGGACAGAAATCCTAGACGGAGTATGTAGTAATTGATCTACAATGTTGTATTTACTCCTCTGGATTAACTTCAAGATCTCATCATTTTCTTTCGCTTGAACAGCATTGGTCGGATGATTGTCTTGCCTATGTGGTACTTCCTCCGAAGGTTTCTCCACATTTTCTGTTGTTCTGTTGAAGACTCGTCCACCTCTGGTGACTCGACTAACATCAGCAATGTTGACAACAGACGGTAATGGTATTTCCTTACCATTTTCAATGAATGTAGCATTGTACTTGTATGGTATAGCCTTGCTGGACTCATACGGTACAGGACCTGGTAAGTAGATGACTAACGGAGCAATTGATGTCTTCCTGCTATCGTACTTAACTTGCATTGGTTCAACTTGATTAATTTGAGGAGATACGGTAAAGACTTCGTCATCTTCTCTGTTGGCAAGAACAGTAATGGTATTTTCATCCATCAGCTTTTGAATGTCGTTGCGAACACGTAAACATCCTTGTGAATTTCTTCGACAAATTCTGCATCTACTGTAAGCGTGGAAATCTGTTCCAAAGTAGGCAAGTCCATTTAAAGTTTTATGGAACCTGACTACCTATCCTTCAAGATCTTCAACTTTGTAGACTTTGTATTCTCCTGGACATCCTTGAACCATATTGATGTCATGTTCAGTTCTGACTCGGATATGTTGAATCCATCCTAAGTCCATTTGTTCTTGTAATGCAGCTTGAACTACGGTACATCCTTGATTATTCTTTGGACAAATATCGCATGTGAAGTAGTTGTGCGGTGGTACATGGCCGTACCCAGCTTGTTTAGCGTGCATCTTGACAAGATTTTCCCCTATCTGACGAATGTCGTAGATTTGAATGACGTTAGGGTGTTGATCTATCAGATTTACTGAAGCTTCTTTATGCTGCGGCAAAGGATTTGCTTGGACGTTTGGACTAGTATCTTTGAAGGATAGCATTCCGCTCTTCACTAATCGTTGGACGTCAATCTTGAAAGGGAAACAGTTCTCAATATTGTGACCTGGTGCCCCCTAATGATAGGGACAAGATTGGTCAGCCTTATACCATGGTGAGGAACTGTTTGTAGGATTTGGAGGACTCCTTGTCTGAATGAGTCCTTTTGCCAGTAATGTTGGAAACAATTCTGCATACGGCATTGGTACTGGGTCAAAGACAGGATACCTTGGAGCCCGATTGTTGTAATTTGGAGGTCGAACCTGCTGTTGAGGTTGCTGCGACCTTTGTTGAATTTGTTGTTGCGAGACCTGAGGTTGATAAGCTGGCGCTGAGTTAACAACCGGAGGTATTGTTGCAACTTGAGGTTGAAATTTCTTCTTGATTTTGTGCAAGACATTGCTGACATCTTGATCCTTTTTCTTCTGGAAAGAACTTCAATACTTCCTTGGACCAATAGAAGATTCTGGTTCTTTGTTCAAGCATCCTTCTCGAACTGCTTCTTCTAAACGTACACCCATGTTTACCATCTCAATAAAGTCACTTGGTGCACTTGCAACCATTCGTCCGTAGTAAAATGGACTCAAAGTTTTGAGATAGATTTTTGTCATTTCTTTCTCTTCAAGTGGTGGACAAATTTGAGCAGCAACTTCACGCCATCTCTGAGCGTATTCCTTGAAGCTTTCTCTATCCTTTTGAGTCATGGCCCGGAGTTGATCTCTGTCGGGAGCCATATCCAGATTGTACTTATACTGTTTGACGAAGGCCTCTCCGAGGTCTCGAAAAGTATGAATCTCTGAACTGTCCAAGTTCATGTACCATTTGAGCGCAGCACCTGTCAGGCTGTCTTGAAAATAATGAATGAGTAATTGTTGATTATCAGTCTGAGTTGACATTCTTCGAGCGTACATTACGAGGTGACTTTGTGGGCATGAATTCCCTTTGTACTTCTCGAAATCTGGTACTTTGAATTTGTGAGGAATCTTAACTTTTGGAACCAGACAGAGGTCTGCAGCATTCTTTCCAAATAGATCTTGTCCTCGAAGAGTCTTGAGTTCCTTCTGCATTTGCAGAAACTGTTCCTGGAACTCGTCCAATCTTTCATACACGCCAGCATCCTCACTGGGATATTTGTCCGCCCTGTGGAGGAAAAGTATGCATAATGGGCTGTGGAGAAGCCATGACAGCAGATCTTGGAATCTCAGCATTCTGTTGTGTGAAACCCATTGCCGTTGCTCTTGAAACTTCAATTTCCAGAGGTTTGTAACCCTCCGGTGGTTGTATCTCCATTGTAGCTCTTGGAACTTCAGAAACTGGGGGTATGTACCCTTCTGGAATAAAGTTATACGGCATGCCCCAAGGTCGGTTGGGTGGCATGGTATACTGAGGAATATGAGTAGAAACAATCTCGGAAACCACGGTCCTTTACGGTTCTTCAGGCGTTGGTCGATTCTGTGCAACTACCAGGGCTTCTACCATACTATTGAGCCTTTCAATAGTACCTTTGAGAGTATTAATCTCTTCTCTGAGTTCTCCATTCTCTTGCTCAAAGTCTTCCATTCTTTTCTTGCGACTTGAACGAGTGTTGTATGGATGAGACAGCTTGAAAGTCTTGGTTCACCTCCTTCTCCTCCTCTCTTTCTGGAGAAAGGAAAATGACTATTAGATCCGCGACAATTCTCGTGTCAGTGCGTACGACTAAAGCGATGCATGATATGCAATTAAGTTAGTATTTTTCAAGGAAACACCATAATTACGTTATGAAACATCAAACTTTTATTAATTAAGCGAAAACGCCGTTTTTACACACTTTGAAAAGAGAAATACAGAGAAACCGAGAGAAAGGACTCTAAAACTTCGACAAAGAGCCGACTTCTCGTTCTAACATCTTCTTCTGTTTCTTGAGCTGAGCGTTCTCTGACGTGAGCTGATCGATGATCCAGGAAGCAGGAGGGATATGATGAGAAAGTGACGTTTGTGACACTTGTCGATCGAGCACTTCAAGTAACTCATCCTTCCTTCTTAGGATGTTATGAATCTCAACGTTTTCCGTGTTGACGATTCGATACTTGTTCCTCCAAGCATTCCTTTCTTGGCATAACTTGTTTAAGGCCGCTTGTAGTTTTTCAACATCGGTGGAGAAAAGGTATATTGGTTCCCTTAGGGGAATGGGTTCTTGATGCTGATATGGCATCCTGAGCTTGAATGCTCTGATGCGTACCCATTGAAGGTAAGGATCCAGGGAGATGCAAAGATGTTTTCCTAACAATCTTCTCCCTTTGCTGTGAACAAGACGCCAGTGTGGACCTCCGATTTTTTTAATCCCGGGCCATACCTCTGTTCTGTAGAGATACGTGAACTGACTCTTTTTTATCGCTTAATGCTTTCGCATTTTTTGAAAATTCACAGAGTCGCCACCGACCTTTTATTTTATCCAATTAAGGAAAGGTTTATAAAAGAAACAGAAAAAAGACCTTTAAGAAATTCTGGGTAAGGGGGTAGGTTATACAAAGGGAAGGTGTTAGCACCCTTTGTATCCATGGTTATCCATGGGCTCTTAAGTTTGCTTAGCTCACTTGTTTTTCGATGACTTTTCAATTGCTCTGAAATTGCTCATATGTGGTTTCAAATACCTTTGTAATTTGAATTTTGTAATGATCCGTGTGTGGATGTATACAAAATGCTTGTTTATCTTTCGAAAGATGTTTTGAAAAGAACGTTAACTTTGTAATAATCCTGAGTTGTAAGGTCTTTATCCTATTTCCTTTAAAAATCTATCCTTTCACCGGATATAAACGCAAGGTTCGATTTTGTACTCAAAACAGTGGAATTTTGACTTTGATTTTGAAAAGAATGAGAAGGGATTACCTTAAGAGGTGCAAGTGTGATTGTGCTTGTATTCAGATATTTATCTTTGAAGTTAGTGATCTAACGGTTCAGTTTTATCTTTGACATACACGCAGTTTATATTTGCTGGAAATTAAAATGCGGAAATGTAAAGTGCGGAAAGTAAATCTACGCTATTACATCGATTGTGCAGGAAATGTAAACTAGCCTATTTACATGAATTTGACATCCTATACATTTATCTAGGAATTTTAAATTGCAAGAAAAATAAAAGGCATGTTTTTGGATTTTTTATGATTGGTTTTAATTATAATTAATGCATGATTAATTAAATTAAAATGAAGAAAAAGGATGAAAATAGATTTAAACCTAGAAATTAAGTTTAAAATATGTACAAAATATTGGTCAATTAATTTTAAAACAAAACTAATTTTTTTGGAATTTTTGAAATTGATTTGAAATTGATTAAGTTAATTAATACATAATTATGCAAATAATTATACAAATAATTAAAACTTAAAAAGAAAATTATTCAAAATATGTACAAAATTAGTTTATAATATATAAACAATATTTTATATAAAGAACAATTTTTTTATGATTTTTGATTGGTTAGAATAATTAAAAAGCTAATATATAAATATATACTAATTAATTATGCAAAATATTAAAATTTTGAAGAAAAATAAAATATTTTTATTTCAGAAAATAATATATTATTTTAGAAGTCTAAAAATATTTTTTGTGTATTTTTTGGATTTTTAAAACTATTTTTAATTAATTTAACAAAGAAATTAAACTAAAATAGAAAATAAAATAGAAAATAAAAAGGATACTGATCCTGTGTGGAAATTTATGAGGGAGTATGATGTGCACGCGTGATCTGGAGCGTTGGATGAGTCATAAATGAGATCAGATGGTCCAGATGGTGAGGGAACATCACTTATGACACGCCTGCAAAACACTGAAACCAAGGGTTATATTCAAAAAAACGCGCGCGTCAGAACCAATAGGGGGGTGACACGTCTTCGTCTTCAACCTTCAGACAAGACTTTTAATAGCGCTTTCTTACCAAAAGCGCTGTAATTGGTTACTTACTAAACCTGCAAAATAGCGAATAGGGTCAAACGTACACATAAATTTGGCGCGATGGTACCATTCAACTCGTTTTGTCCATACGAATCTAATGGTGCTATTTAGAACCTCTAATTTAGCCTAATTTGGAAAGCCCTAATTTTGAAGCTATGAACCCTAAAATGGTAGTTTCGTTTATACGTGTCCAAACTTCAATTAAGTTTCCAGAAATGATCTACACCTCAAACCAAACTTAATAGTATGTCTACATCTTGTTAAACATGTGTGAATAGCCAGATACGAATTGATTTTAGTTTGAACAAATTTGAACCTGTATAGCTCGATTCAGTGAGCTTCAAGGCTTGTAACTGATTGGGATAGTTTCAGTGATGTTCAAGGAAGGTGTATGAATGCTTAGTTTGTATTGAAATGGACTGAAATTACAAATTCGAATTTGAGTTTTCTTTGAATTTTTTCAAGTGATTACAAGTGTTATGAGCTTATGTATGCTTCTGAACTCGCCTCTCTTTTCATTACTGAAGTGCTATAGCCTATTTATAAGCATTAGAGTGCTTAGAAACTAAGCCAAAAGCATTGATGAGTTTTTTGGAATCTTGACTTTTTCAACATTGGTAGCTTTGCCTTTAAGCCACCATGGCTTGATTTTCTTCTCCTCCTCTGCTGTACTTTGCTTTGGGACAGAGTTGAATGAGTCATGCTTGGAATACAAGCTATTCTTTATCCATTTCATTTTCTTTTTTTTAATTTTAATCTTAAAATAAGATAAAATTATGCCAAAAATGGATAAAAAATGATGTGGGCTTAGTCTTGGTCGTGGGAGGCCCATAACATCATGGAAATGATGTTTGAATGCTGAAAACTTGTCCCCATTTGGAAAAAATACATTTTTGAGCAATGTTGATTTCATGTATTTTCCCAAAATTTAGCCAACTTCAACAAGGTGAAAATCCTTCAATTTTTGTCATATGAAGGAGATCTTGCACTTTTTAGAAACCTCAAAGAGTCCTCTAACCAATGTCTTTGGTCTCATGTCAAAATGATTTTTGAAGCTCCTTGTGTGTCCTTTTGAAAAAAGTGTCTTTTTGTTGACTTTGAAAATGACCTGTAATGTCTTTGATCATATTTTTCAAATGGTGAATCCAATGACCATGGGATCAATGGCATTTGAAAGATAATTGAATTTCCTTCAAAACAAGCTTTGGTTTGAATTTTTTGGATGAAGGATGAGAGAGTTATGATCAGTCAAAGTTGAGTTGACTTTTCAGGCAAAAACCCTAATTTTGAATCTTAGGGTTTTGTTGATTTTTGATCTTTCCTTGATGAATTATGATCATCCAATGATCAAATGATGAATCCTTTGACAAAATATGGACTTTGACAAAAAAATTTCATTTTTGACTGTCTGTTGACTTTTTTGGTCAAACGGGTCGTCTGTTGACCGTTTGAGCTGCTGACGGTGCGTCTGAGTGAATTGAAGTTTGAAAATTTGTATGATGGTACTTTGAGATATATGGATGTGTATGAAATCCATTTGAGCTCTCAAAAACTTGTTACTCCTGTAAAAACAAGAAAAAACCCTGATTAGGGACTGTTTGTGTAGGAGACAGTTAAGCGTACCTGATTTTTGTGCAGTGTTGAGTCTCTGCTAATCGCGTGATATTCAGAAGACTTCTAGCACAAAGATCTTGGAATTTTGAATTGTGAAAGATTGATTTGATTGATGGTACAAAACACTGAGAATTGTACTGCCAGCAGTTTGGCTGTCAACTGACTGTCCAGGTATTGACGTAGCAGTTAGAGTGAAAAATCAACAGTCAAAGTTAATTTTCTTTTTTGTTGTTTTTGTTTTATGTTTTATGTGAAAAATGAAAGTTTATTTACATGACTTGTTAAAAAAACATAGACATAATAAATAACTAATATTTACGGTATGCGGGCAAAATTACCGATAATAACCCTGAAAATCATTTAATGCACAGAAATAGGAATATTTGACTGGCAGAAAACACACAAAATATTATCTTAGTAATTAAGCAATATTATGACAAATAGTACAACATTTAATACTGACAGCTGTTGCACCCCAAAATTTGCCCATCTAATTATCCCGAATTGGCTTACATATCTCATTCATTTACATCTTAGGTCATCAATAAAATCATGCATCATTAATCATTAACTTAGTATGGAGATCAAGGATACTGGTAATTCGCATTCTCTATTGAGTTCAAGGATCTCCCTTCCATTCATTGGTTTACAAGCTACAAGTACAAAAAAACAAATCAACATATTTATGAAGAAGTTCACCTTTCATTATCATTGGTCAAAATTCCATTCATACAAAATTCAAAAGAGAACCTTTCATTACATGATTGAGATCAACATCCGTTTCAAAATAATATTATATTCATCATTACATGCTTACAATACAAGGAAAAATGGCAAGAGAAAATAAAGAGTACATGTTCTACAATTCCAAGGTTTCATGCTAATTTCGAAACACCGCTATCCAATCCATCTCACAATAAAGATTACACAAAAATCATTATTTTTCCTACTGCTCCTACAAGCTTTCATCATCTTGGCCTTCAAAGCCTCCTCTTCATGCATGATTCAAAACAGACCCCTCAATTATATCCCGACGTCCGAACAATCGCCTAGGTTCATTCAATTCACCTCATCCTGCATAAAATACAAAGCTGACAGTTAACATTCAAACCATAACAGAAATCCACAACTGTCCAAACTTCCCTAACAGAATTAACCATCTAACTAACTTCAGAACATTTGTAACCAACACTAACTACCATTCAGTTTACAATAACTAACCTCTCCTAACCAAAACAGTTTGTAACAGAATCTAACAGAAAATTCAGGAAAAGAAAGAGCAAACCTTCAAAAACCGATTGGCTGCATATCCATATAACAGGGATTCCCTTCATTCTTCAGGTTCCTCTCTTCCACAATTCTTCAATCTCTCTTCACTTTAATCCTCCACCATTTCTTGCCCAATTCTCATCTTCTCCACCATTTTTTTGCTCAGCATCTTCTTCTTCTCTTCATTCCTCATCTTCTTCCACCCCGATCTTCACCATTATTCACTCTTCAGCCATCATTCACCATTCTCCTTCTCTGCTCCTCCATAATCATCCTCTTCACCTCCACACTGCTTCAAACCTTCTCTGAATCTCGATCACCATTACCTTCTTGACATTAACTCTTCATCACCCTTCTTCGTCTTCATCTGCAAACCCGACTTCGATTCAACAACTCCATTAATCATCTCACTTCTTCAATTCTGAGAATCTTCATCAAGAGGCAAGATCATCAGCATCATCATAACATTACCTTCAACCTGCAACCACGTTCATCAACATCAACATTGGCATTACAACACTAATACAGAAACCAGAGTTCACAAAGAAATAGAAGAAGAAGAAGAGAAACCTAAAGAATCGGAATAATTAAGAGCGAAGGTTACTCGGAGCACTCACCTCGTGGTTGCGTTTATTTCGCGTATTTCGCCAACTTCGAAAGATTGTTGCACATCCTCTGACTTTCTTCAACGTCATCTATAATCCGCGTGTGTTCGTCAATCCAGATTCTTGGTGTGTTCGATTCGTTTTCGTTTGGTTTAGAGAGAGCGGCGGGTGAGATTGGGAGAAGAGGTGACATAGGCTCACGGCGGCATTCAGATGCTCGCCGGAGAAGAGGACGCTAGGCCGCCATTTGTGCGCCGTTCGCAAGCAGAGCGAGAGAGAGAAGGGATCTGAGAGTGAGAGACCAAACGGCGCAAACACGTAAACCCTAAATCCCAATTGCTCTCATCTTTTTATTTTTCTTTTTTATTTATTAATTGAATTTCGTTTTATTCTGAATAATAATTGAAATTTAATAATAACAATAATCTGTGAATGTGATTCTCCAATCTCGGGCCTCCTCACAAAATTACTACTTGCATACCCCCCTGAGGCCCATGACTCCTTTTTGATCATAAAAAAATCTGTAAACAGAAATGCACTTGGGCCAAGTTCGCTGGGCCCCGCGACCCTAATGCTATTCACAATTTCAAACTCAGTTTGCACCCCCTGAGGCCCATGCCATTTTTTGGCAACAAATTTCTGCAACTACAAAAACGCCCCTGGGCTGGGCCTGCGCCCTAATTGCCTTTCACACCCTGCAATTCAGGATTGCACCCCCTTTCCTTATTTTATTTTTTGATTCTCTTAGACTTTAATTAGTTTTTGGTCACTTCTTTTAGTAGTAAAAATACCATTTTTCTCCTATTAATTCTTAGACTTCAATACTAATTTTGGCATAAAAAATAATCAACAAAAATGTTAGTTTAGGCTTGTATTTTTTAATTCTTTTGCTTGATTAAATGCTTGTTTGTCACATAAAAAACCATATAAAAATAATAGTATTTGAATTCAATTTTTTGTACTATTTTGCATCGTTCACTTTCATGTCTTGTACCATATTTTCAAGTGTTTATGTTAGCCATTTTACACTAGTTTGGTATCATTGTTTACTTGTAATTTTTACTTTTAATTTCGATCTCCGCTTATGCTTATATTTTCATACCGCTTTTTGCTCCTAACAATTAGGTATAATCATGACATTAGGCTAGTTATTCATTTTAGGCTAGTTTTCTTCTTTTTCTTTTCAACTTTAAAACATTTAATAAAGGAAGAGGCGAATCATACTTCACTAAAAGTGGGAGAGAAATGAGTGGGATTCATTCCCTAATCTGTTTCTCAATCACTTAGTGGGAGAGAAATGAGTGGGATTCATTCCCTAATCTGTTTCTCGATCACTATATAGAGAAATGAGTGGGATTCATTCCCTAATCTGTTTCTCGATCACTATATAGAGAAATGAGTGGGATTCATTCCCTAATCTGTTTATCGATTTCTATGTAGAGAAATGAGTGGGATTCATTCCCTAATCTGTTTCTCGATCATTATGTAGAGAAATGAGTGGGATTCATTCCCTAATCTGTTTCTCTACCATTTTGTGTGATTCAACTCGCAGATTAATTCCCCTTAAAAATCACCAATCAAAAGCGTCTAAAACATCTAATAAAGGCTCAGACCTAAATCAAAGTAATGAAGTGGTGCGGAACCTTGTATTGGGTTTTGTTCATCATGGAATTACACTAAAAAATACAAACCAATTTTCTCTCTCCTCTCTCTTGCCTCCGAGGCATTCTTTCTCTTGCCTTCAGGGCATTCTTTCTCATTAATCGAACACGTTATTTCCGCTCCATTCCCAACTTAAGACTCCAGAGGTCGAGCAGCGGAGTGCGAATGTAACTTCGTCCACTAAAAAACACAAAAAAACAAATAAAAATATGGAGCCGAACTACGGCGCTCTGATTCCTGAAAAGGATACGTAGGCATTGGGTCGCGGGGCCTAAGCGAGCATAATTATTTATAAACCTTATTTTCCCCGTGTTTCTTTTTCTTTCATTTGCATGCATTCTCTTAGTGATTAAGCTTTAGATTTATACACCCTTAGAATAGAACAAACATAAGTGGATCCTGTGGAGTACCACAGACGTGAGGGGTGCTAGCACCTTCCCCTTGCGTAACCGACTCCCGTACCCTATCTCTGGTCGAAAGACCTTCTCTTATCCTTTCTTTATTCTAGGTTTTCTGATATTCCTTTCCCGCTTTGGGATAAATATATTGGTGGCGACTCTGTTCACATTTCGCGAGCGTGCGACAGCTGGCGACTCTGCTGGGGATCTAGCTTAGTCGATCCTAGCTTGTGTTTGCTTTTCTTTGGGTGTTCATTTATTGATTTATTGCTTTATTGCTTTACTGCTTTATTGCTTTACTTCTTTATGCCTTGCATATCATGACTATTTATTGCTTGCATATCATGTTTATTTTCTCGCATCCTGGACTATATTATGGGTCCCCGTGGGGACCACATATTTTCTCTGTTTGCAGGATGGGTGGGATTTCTATGAGGTAAAAGGCCCAATACCCAGGCCAGAGTGATACTTAGGCTACCTAGGATAGAGTGGATAGTCATGACGCCAACAGAATGTCAGGTTCTGTTGATTGCGATCATGAGACCCACGACCAGTTGAGGTTCAAATAGGATACCATCGTTGGCATGTATTTGCAACGATGATGGTGTCTCAGGAGAACTGTTAACGCTGGTGACCTTTTTGACCTACCATATATTAGATCCTACCTGTGAGAGGGGTTGGGAAATTTTATTTTGCAGGAAAACAAGCCTCCATCCCACCCTATGCCCGTTCAGACTACCTATCATAATCAACGTCGAACCTCTGAATCTGGAGGGTTTGACCTTATGTGACTTATGCAAAGGTTATCTATCCTGAATCAACGTCGAACCTCTGAATCTGGAGGGTTCGACCATCTTTGACTTATGCACAAGCTATTTATCCAGAAAGCAACGTCGAACCTCTGAATCTGGAGGGTGCGACCATATCTTATTGACCATGAGAAGTTATTGTCCAAGAGGCCTTGATCCTTGATCCTGATTTATGATACATTTGCATCTTTATTAACATTTTTGCATTCATGCATGTGCATCCATGGTTACCAAGACTCTTACCACTCTTCCTCTCCATCAGATCAGTCAAGACGATTCCTCCACACCGATATCTGACAAGAGCCCACAGAAAAAGAATCATGGGGGATTATAAACAAGATCAAGCTACTATCAAAGAACCCCACGCCTACTCATGGGGCACCTTCCACCATTGGAGCCTAAAGACTTTGTGTTTGTCAGAGAACATTTCATTTACATCAGAATAAGGCCAAGCTCGCCATTGTATAGATTTCTCAAGCACTTTCAAATGTATTACTTTTGTTGTTATCAAGTACTTCTCATTGTAAGAAATTCATTCTGTTTGAATATAAAAATAATGCAATATACATGTTTTTCTCAAATCATTTCATCTTTGTCATTATGTTCATTGATACTTCACTCATTTGTCTTAAGCAACTAAAAAAGGAGAATGATGAAAAATCAAAAACACATGAATCACTAATTGTATGTTTTTGGAACAAGATCCTGCTGAGGATGTACAGGCATTGTTTCAATTCCTAAACACCGGAGTTATAAGGGAGTGAAACCTTCGTAAACCCCTTTGAGCCTATGGAGTAGCAGTTTCTTTTTAAAAAAAAAATGCAAAACCCTCAATCTTAACCAGGGGCAGGGTAGTCTTCAGTTAGTGCGACCGAGCGCTCAAATTTCAGATATTCCATCAGAGGATCAATCATATTCTATCTCTCAACACAAAGAAGAAGAGCACAATCCACAATGGATGTCTCTTATTCATTGAGAAAAAGGCAGTCACAACTTTTTCAACAAGTCAATCATCAAAGTCATACAACTTGTTCCCGAACGAGACAAAAAGAATGAAAAAAAGAAAGTTATGAATCATGATCAAAAGAAAAAAAAAAAAAGAAAGAAGCAATAGCCCGCTAAGTCAAAAAGAAGAAAAAGAAAAGCTTTGAAGCAAATGACCTAAGCAAAAATTAGGGCATATCCCGCTGGACAACGAAAACCAAAATCAAAAGAAACTTTTTGTCCAGGCAAAAGTTAGGGATAGAAAAGACAAAAGCAAAAGAAGAATCCTCCAAGGGACAAGTTGTTGCGACCATCAACAAAAGAACCAAAGGGTGACTGCCACCTCCATCAAAACCAAAAAGGATCCTCATCCACCACAATCCTTCCTGAAAGTTGAACACTCGTGTCAAACTAGCTGAACGTAGGACTGGAGAACATCACGAAGAAGGGGTGGGTTAAGTAGAACTTGAGCCTTTACCCTTGTTTCTCAAACCGTGAACCCGGACATGTTACAACCCTCGAAAGTCCTAATTGAAGCAGGGTTCGTTCCGAAAGCATACAAACTGTAAAATCATGTCAAAACTGACTCCTAATGTTGCTTGTCATTTGTGTTAGCATCAGTACAACATTCTGACAAATAAAACTTCTCTTTGAGATTAACATGTGCATTGCATTTCTCATTATCTTTTTCAAAACAGAATTGTCTCTAATCTGAAAATAAGTACTTGATACCAAGGAAAGTTCAACATTGAAATTCCATCGAGTAATTTTACAAAGGCAAAGTTTGGTCATCCGCAAAGCAAATACCTGAAGCATCCATCTGGTAGAAGAGTTCCTTTCAATCTGGGGCATTCATGCCATGATCAACACTGGGGCAGACCATTGCAATCTCCATGATTCAAGCTTTATCAAAGTTCTATCTCAAAAGATCTTACGAGCTGGGGCAAGCTAGTAACAATTCATTTCTTCATCTTCAATCAAGTGTCAGATATCGAGATAAATGTCGAGGGGTCAAGCCAAACACCTCCACTGATCCTATCCTTTAAGCAACGAACTTTCCACAAAGGCACCCTCCATCACTCCTAGTATCTTGGAAACAATCATTCCATTCATAATCATACATACATCATGCATATCATTGCATTCTCATTATCATTTCTCCCACATGATCCAATCATCAATAAAACAGGGGCATCCACCCTATCTTGAATCAAGCAGAGTTTCCGAACTCCACCTGATCTATTCCACATCAAAAGCAGAAACCCTGAACGATCCATCAGTACACTGCACATAGAATCCATTGCATTGCATCTCCAGAAGTGCATAAAAT
Source organism: Vicia villosa (assembly GCF_029867415.1). Classification (NCBI taxonomy): domain Eukaryota; kingdom Viridiplantae; phylum Streptophyta; class Magnoliopsida; order Fabales; family Fabaceae; genus Vicia; species Vicia villosa. The sequence goes on along the minus strand of NC_081180.1, from coordinate 218,704,806 downwards.
AAATCAAACATTGCATGTGAAGCATAAGCCAAGTTATTCATCAGATGAGTTCTCTAAAGTATTCAAGTTGATAGTCCGCTGGATCACTCAGAGTTACCATTGTGGTGTCATCTCCCAAAGTCAATCATGTTCATCCTTCTTCAACCCAGAGTTGATGTTTTTTTTTGTGTTCAACCCAGAGTTGACTTTCCCTCCATGTTTTAACCCCGGGTTAATTATCTCTTCCCACTCGACCCAGAGTTGACGGTTGTCCTTTGTTCAATCCAGAATTGATTCTTTTTTCCTCAACCCAGAGTTGATGGTTACCTTTTATTCAATCCAGAATTGATTAGTTCCTTTTTCCCACTCAACCCAGAGTTGACGGTTGTCCTTTGTTCAATCCAGAATTGATTCTTTTTTCCTCAACCCAGAGTTGATGGTTACCTTTTATTCAATCCAGAATTGATTAGTTCCTTTTTCCCACTCAACCCAGAGTTGACGGTTGTCCTTTGTTCAATCCAGAATTGATTATCATTCCCACTCAACCCAGAGTTGACGGTTATCCCTTTTTCAACCCAGAGTTGACGCTTATCTTTTCTCCTTTCCCACTCAACCCAGAGTTGACGGTCATCCTTTATTCAATCCAGAATTGATTCCTCTTTCCCACTCAACCCAGAGTTGACGGTTATCTTTTGTCCTTTCCCACTCAACCCAGAGTTGACGGTTATCTCTTGTCTTTTCCCGCTCAACCCAGAGTTGACGTTTATCTTTTATCCGACCCAGAGTCGATCCCTTGTCTTTCCCCATTCAACTCAGAGTTGATGGTTATCCCTTATCCTTTTTCCCTCTCAACCCAGAGTTGATGGTTACCCTTTATTCAATCCAGAATTGACTCCTCCTTTCCCACTCAACCCAGAGTTGACGGTTACCTTCTGTCTCTCCCATTCAACCCAGAGTTGATGGTTATTCCTAATTGATCATCTTTCCTCTTTCAACCCAGAGTTGAATTACCTTCTCTCAACCCAGAGTTGACGTTTATCTTTTATTCAACCCAGAGTTGATCCCTTGTCTTTTCCCACTCAACCCAGAGTTGGTGGTTACCCTTTATCCTTTTTCCCTCTCAACCCAGAGTTGATGGTTATCCCTTATTCAATCCAGAATTGATTTCTCTTTCCCACTCAACCCAGAGTTGACGATTATTTCTAATTGTTCGTCCTTCCTTTTTTTTTCAACCCAAAGTTGATGTCTATCTCTTGTTTTCAACCCAGAGTTGATGTTCTTACTTTCTACCTCAACCCAGAGTTGAAGCCTATATCTTGTCCCACTAATACTGATTTCACTTTTCGTTCTCAATCCAGAATTGATGTCTACCTCTTATCCAACCCAGAGTTGACCTCCCCTTCATTCTTCGACCCAGAGTCGACCCATTATTCCTCTTCAACCCAGAGTTGAGTTCTATTTCATTTCTAACCCAGAGTTAATTTGTTCAATCCAGAATTGATACACTTTTCCTCAGTGGAGTTGACACTGCTTCTTCCCCAGTGGATCTTATCTCTCATCAGGCAAATTTTCAGGCTCTCTTGGTATTTAATCTTCTTCAACCTTGAATGATCGAAAGGCTAGCGCCAATCTTACCTTCAGGTTTAAGACGATTAAATAGGGGCAGCTGTTGCACCCCAAAATTTGCCCATCTAATTATCCCGAATTGGCTTACATATCTCATTCATTTACATCTTAGGTCATCAATAAAATCATGCATCATTAATCATTAACTTAGTATGGAGATCAAGGATACTGGTAATTCGCATTCTCTATTGAGTTCAAGGATCTCCCTTCCATTCATTGGTTTACAAGCTACAAGTACAAAAAAACAAATCAACATATTTATGAAGAAGTTCACCTTTCATTATCATTGGTCAAAATTCCATTCATACAAAATTCAAAAGAGAACCTTTCATTACATGATTGAGATCAACATCCGTTTCAAAATAATATTATATTCATCATTACATGCTTACAATACAAGGAAAAATGGCAAGAGAAAATAAAGAGTACATGTTCTACAATTCCAAGGTTTCATGCTAATTTCGAAACACCGCTATCCAATCCATCTCACAATAAAGATTACACAAAAATCATTATTTTTCCTACTGCTCCTACAAGCTTTCATCATCTTGGCCTTCAAAGCCTCCTCTTCATGCATGATTCAAAACAGACCCCTCAATTATATCCCGACGTCCGAACAATCGCCTAGGTGCATTCAATTCACCTCATCCTGCATAAAATACAAAGCTGACAGTTAACATTCAAACCATAACAGAAATCCACAACTGTCCAAACTTCCCTAACAGAATTAACCATCTAACTAACTTCAGAACATTTGTAACCAACACTAACTACCATTCAGTTTACAATAACTAACCTCTCCTAACCAAAACAGTTTGTAACAGAATCTAACAGAAAATTCAGGAAAAGAAAGAGCAAACCTTCAAAAACCGATTGGCTGCATATCCATATAACAGGGATTCCCTTCATTCTTCAGGTTCCTCTCTTCCACAATTCTTCAATCTCTCTTCACTTTAATCCTCCACCATTTCTTGCCCAATTCTCATCTTCTCCACCATTTTTTTGCTCAGCATCTTCTTCTTCTCTTCATTCCTCATCTTCTTCCACCCCGATCTTCACCATTATTCACTCTTCAGCCATCATTCACCATTCTCCTTCTCTGCTCCTCCATAATCATCCTCTTCACCTCCACACTGCTTCAAACCTTCTCTGAATCTCGATCACCATTACCTTCTTGACATTAACTCTTCATCACCCTTCTTCGTCTTCATCTGCAAACCCGACTTCGATTCAACAACTCCATTAATCATCTCACTTCTTCAATTCTGAGAATCTTCATCAAGAGGCAAGATCATCAGCATCATCATAACATTACCTTCAACCTGCAACCACGTTCATCAACATCAACATTGGCATTACAACACTAATACAGAAACCAGAGTTCAAAAAGAAATAAAAGAAGAAGAAGAGAAACCTAAAGAATCGGAATAATTAAGAGCGAAGGTTACTCGGAGCACTCACCTCGTGGTTGCGTTTATTTCGCGTATTTCGCCAACTTCGAAAGATTGTTGCACATCCTCTGACTTTCTTCAACGTCATCTATAATCCGCGTGTGTTCGTCAATCCAGATTCTTGGTGTGTTCGATTCGTTTTCGTTTGGTTTAGAGAGAGCGGCGGGTGAGATTGGGAGAAGAGGTGACATAGGCTCACGGCGGCATTCAGATGCTCGCCGGAGAAGAGGACGCTAGGCCGCCATTTGTGCGCCGTTCGCAAGCAGAGCGAGAGAGAGAAGGGATCTGAGAGTGAGAGACCAAACGGCGCAAACACGTAAACCCTAAATCCCAATTGCTCTCATCTTTTTATTTTTCTTTTTTATTTATTAATTGAATTTCGTTTTATTCTGAATAATAATTGAAATTTAATAATAACAATAATCTGTGAATGTGATTCTCCAATCTCGGGCCTCCTCACAAAATTACTACTTGCATACCCCCCTGAGGCCCATGACTCCTTTTTGATCATAAAAAAATCTGTAAACAGAAATGCACTTGGGCCAAGTTCGCTGGGCCCCGCGACCCTAATGCTATTCACAATTTCAAACTCAGTTTGCACCCCCTGAGGCCCATGCCATTTTTTGGCAACAAATTTCTGCAACTACAAAAACGCCCCTGGGCTGGGCCTGCGCCCTAATTGCCTTTCACACCCTGCAATTCAGGATTGCACCCCCTTTCCTTATTTTATTTTTTGATTCTCTTAGACTTTAATTAGTTTTTGGTCACTTCTTTTAGTAGTAAAAATACCATTTTTCTCCTATTAATTCTTAGACTTCAATACTAATTTTGGCATAAAAAATAATCAACAAAAATGTTAGTTTAGGCTTGTATTTTTTAATTCTTTTGCTTGATTAAATGCTTGTTTGTCACATAAAAAACCATATAAAAATAATAGTATTTGAATTCAATTTTTTGTACTATTTTGCATCGTTCACTTTCATGTCTTGTACCATATTTTCAAGTGTTTATGTTAGCCATTTTACACTAGTTTGGTATCATTGTTTACTTGTAATTTTTACTTTTAATTTCGATCTCCGCTTATGCTTATATTTTCATACCGCTTTTTGCTCCTAACAATTAGGTATAATCATGACATTAGGCTAGTTATTCATTTTAGGCTAGTTTTCTTCTTTTTCTTTTCAACTTTAAAACATTTAATAAAGGAAGAGGCGAATCATACTTCACTAAAAGTGGGAGAGAAATGAGTGGGATTCATTCCCTAATCTGTTTCTCAATCACTTAGTGGGAGAGAAATGAGTGGGATTCATTCCCTAATCTGTTTCTCGATCACTATATAGAGAAATGAGTGGGATTCATTCCCTAATCTGTTTCTCGATCACTATATAGAGAAATGAGTGGGATTCATTCCCTAATCTGTTTCTCGATTTCTATGTAGAGAAATGAGTGGGATTCATTCCCTAATCTGTTTCTCGATCATTATGTAGAGAAATGAGTGGGATTCATTCCCTAATCTGTTTCTCTACCATTTTGTGTGATTCAACTCGCAGATTAATTCCCCTTAAAAATCACCAATCAAAAGCGTCTAAAACATCTAATAAAGGCTCAGACCTAAATCAAAGTAATGAAGTGGTGCGGAACCTTGTATTGGGTTTTGTTCATCATGGAATTACCCTAAAAAATACAAACCAATTTTCTCTCTCCTCTCTCTTGCCTCCGAGGCATTCTTTCTCTTGCCTTCAGGGCATTCTTTCTCATTAATCGAACACGTTATTTCCGCTCCATTCCCAACTTAAGACTCCAGAGGTCGAGCAGCGGAGTGCGAATGTAACTTCGTCCACTAAAAAACACAAAAAAACAAATAAAAATATGGAGCCGAACTACGGCGCTCTGATTCCTGAAAAGGATACGTAGGCATTGGGTCGCGGGGCCTAAGCGAGCATAATTATTTATAAACCTTATTTTCCCCGTGTTTCTTTTTCTTTCATTTGCATGCATTCTCTTAGTGATTAAGCTTTAGATTTATACACCCTTAGAATAGAACAAACATAAGTGGATCCTGTGGAGTACCACAGACGTGAGGGGTGCTAGCACCTTCCCCTTGCGTAACCGACTCCCGTACCCTATCTCTGGTCGAAAGACCTTCTCTTATCCTTTCTTTATTCTAGGTTTTCTGATATTCCTTTCCCGCTTTGGGATAAATATATTGGTGGCGACTCTGTTCACATTTCGCGAGCGTGCGACAACAGTACAAATATTACATACTATATTGAACAGTACGACGAATAAACGGTACATTTAAGAAATAAGAAATACGGCAAATTTTAAGAATGACGATTAATGACCCATGCTATGAACAATAACATGTAGATGATTGGGAGTGCAACCATTGCAGGTCCACACTCTTCAGGACTATGCAGGCAGAAGAAAGTCATGATCACCGTAGCAATGGTGATGACTGTAAGAAACAGTGTCTCTATCCACTTTGCCATTCTTGTCAGGGAAGAAGAGAAAATAGATATGAGGTAGGAATTTGAAAGATGAGTTGGAATTTGATGTGAGATTTTATGGAAGAAAATGAGAGGTACTTATAGAATGGAAAGAAGGATAGAGACGTTGGGGAATGATGTGATTCCGTACAAAAGGAAAATTTGAGTGAAAGTAAGATTTGAAAGAAAGTGGATGATAGTGTTGGGAAAAAGAGAGATTTGATTTTTGAAAAAGAGAATTGAAAAGATTTTTGAAAATAATGGAATATAATACAAAAACTAGTGGGAAACAAAAGATAATAATAATCTACTTGTTACCAGTACAGTCTGAGTTTCCTGATTCTGCGCCTGCAAAAAGATTTAACTCTGTAGCAATTGTGTCAGTACTATTTATCTGTAAATAAATAAATAGCATGTGTGAAGTAATAAACAGTATTTGGCGTTTGCGTAAGAATAAATTCAACTGCAAGCCAAATTACTGTATAAGAAAAATTCTAAAAACTAAGTATTTCATATGTCAGGATATTTGTTGAAATAAAAATCCATGATTATATGAGACTCTTAATTTTCAGATTGGAGTTTTCTTGAAAAATATGTGGGCAAATTTTGGGGTATAACAGCCAGGCTTGGACAATTTCCTTCTTCAGCATCATGTCATGATCGTCGATGTTCTCGAAGAACAGACCCTCCAATTGGATGTTACTTGGTATATTTTTCATGGGATAGCCGTATTGACGACGGGCTAAAGCTGGATTGTAGCTTATTCCTCCCTTAGTTCCAATAAGAGGTATGTTGGGAAAACTTCCGCAACTGAAGATGATCTTGGTTTCGTCGTTGTCAGGACTACACCAATCAATGTCCGTATGAGTGAGGGACATGATTTTCTGTGACCAGTAAAGGCCATCCCTCATATTCCAGAAAGTGCTAGACTTTGGCAGGTGCGAAACGAACCATTCGTATAACAACGGTACGCAGCATGTGATTAATCCTCCTCGCTGTAGGTTTCTTGAATGCACAGAGTGATAAGCATCCGCAAGCAAGGTTGGAACTGGATTTCCAATTAAGAAGATCTTAATTGCGTTGATGTCGACGAAATCGTTAATGTTAGGGAACAAAAACAATCCGTAGATAAGCAAAGCCAAGATTTCCTCAAAAGCGCTCATATCTTGGATGCTAACGAAGTACCGAGCTTGATCAAACAGGAATTTGGAGGGCAATCCTTGAATTCCTCCTCTACTCACCTGTCATACCCTAATTTTTGACCCCCCTGAGATGGCATATCTTCAGGATTTTTCATCAGGTCAAGACAAGTTTCCAGAGCAGTTACTTCTCCATCTGGTATCTAATCGAGGATGCTCAAAGACAAGAAAGCTCAGGAAAAGGATCAATCAATACAAGGATGAGTCCCTAATACAATCATGGGGCTCAAGGACTTCATTTTTCTCATCTATGATTGATTGGACATCCAGTCATCTGAGTACAGGTTTACTCAGGTCACCAAACTAGGGTTTTGAGCCTAATCAAGGACTGAAATCAGGGATCACATTTGGGAAACCCTAAAAAGCCCCAGGAAACCATTCAAAGACATCAATCATCTTCAAATAACTCATATGACAAGATCCACTGGACTTTACATCTCAGTTCAAAGTCTACAGTCATCATTGTCCTCTGGTCGACAATTAGGGTTTTTGACCTAATTCACCAAGATAGTTGACTTTTAATCAGGGCATGAATTCAAAACTCAAGACATGATTCAAAAAACTCTACTACCTCAATATAATCCATTTACATCATTCATTTGAGGAAAAGATCTTGTTTCTACACAAAAGCCCAAAAATTCACTTTGTCAGGAAAAGTCAAATGTGTGGGATCATCATTGACTTTTAAGGTTTTTGGTCAAAAAATGACTTTCAAAGATCAATATCATCAATATATGGATGTCAAAGTCATTTGACCAAAGAAATTCAAAGAAATTCATCAAGGAGCAAAAAGTCGGGAATTAGGGTTTTTGAAGGCATGGTGAGAACTCAAAATTTCACCTACACAACTCAAAAAACTTCCAACATGAAAGTTGTAGATCTTGCAAAATAAAACAACATCTTACAAAGGAACTTTTTTCAAAAGATCAACCATTTATGAAGTTTTGGAAATTTTGAAGTTTAGGTCATAAACACTTAGAAATTTTTCTAAGTGTTTTAACCTAGTTTTCATCCAACTTCGGGCTCATTTTTCACAAATTTCCCAAATGATTCTGAAGAAGACATAAACTAATGATTTAAAGTAGATGTTTAGGGCTTTCCAAATTGTGTTCAACCTTCTCCAAATTCAATTTGAGCTAAGAGTTATGCTTGTTCAAATTGGCCTCATGAAGTAAAATTATAGGTCATGGACACTTTTGGACTTTGCAAATTTTGTGCAAATAACCTCTCTTATGGATGCTACACGACCCATAACACATCTGAAACCATGCCATGCATTCATTTTCACCATGCCATAAGAATTGAAGAAGATTCTAAAAGCAAGAACATGTGATTATGTAATGATTACATTTGTGAATTTATGGCAAATTGATGAATCACCCAAGGAATCTTCTCACCAACCAATTAGAGCTCATTTCTGGCTCAGAATTGTCCCCTAAGATTAAACAAAATCGAGGGCTAGGGGATTGATCAAATGGAATCAAAATTCTCATCATTGCATAAGAGATACTTGCAAACTTCCTTCATGGCTAAGAAAGCAAATCAACTTCACTAAGGAAGCTCACTCCTCTGCAGCTATACTGATCCATTTGCCTATAAATACAGATGCATTCCTCATTCAAAAACACACCAAAGCAACAGAATTCTTGCTTTCTCTCTTCTTTCTCCATACTTAAGGTTTTCAAAGGTTCTTTGGCAAGAAGACTCGGATTCTTCAAACCAAAGCTCTTCCCTTGGAATTAAGTATTCAAACACATTAGGGGAGTCATTTAGAGGTGATCCAAACCTCTGAAACACTTCTGGGAGTGAGGAATCATCATCTTCACCTCTCACTTGGAGCTGTTGCAGTTGGGGTCGAGCAAGAGGTTCTGGGTACTTTCAGTCCAAGCTAAGCATCTCAACACCTTCCAGGAGGATCACTGAAGCTATCTGGATCGTTGCAACAACTCTGCAACACACTTTGATCAGAGCCAGATCTTCATTTTTCAGGTAAGTTTCCAAAACTTCAAACTCTATGATTCACGCATGATAAATTAAAAATGAAGTTACCAGTTGGTTTCTGCACCTTCATAGATCATTAGCCCTCAATCAATTGCATCAAAACATACATATATAGCATTTCATGTTTAAATTCAGTTTTAGGGTTCTTAGTGTTCATGCTTGCGAATTTTATGTTACACTTAGAATAAATAAAATTAAAGGACACCATCATAATCCTCGTCCAAAAACGAGCAAAATCCATCTTTACATCTTTGAATTTAGTTGAGAATTGAGGGAGATAGGATTTCCAGAAATTGAAATCGTGAGGTTGAAGATGAAGTTGCTTTGCGCGCGTTTTTTTGAATTCTCAGAAGCAAGTTTAAAATATAATCAATTGGAAGCGTGTTTTGAACGACTAAAACGTTCAGCTCACTTGGTTACAAGCGCCTCTCACTTTCTCATGCCTTAGGTCTGGGGTTCGATCCCCCCCTCAGACCTTTTGTTCATTTTATTTTTCCAACTCATTTAATGTCTTGCTTTCACATATAATCATATGGGCTCTTTCCTTAAACAGGCCACGCGCGTGGCCCAGTTGGTATTTGTTTTGTTTGGTAACCAAGAGGGCGTGAGTTCAACCCTTGGTGAGACCAAACCATATTTTTACTACTATTTTTCTTCCATTTTTTTATCAACTTCACACAATTATTTAACTTGTCAAATAAATCCATTTTTACTTCATTTTTCACACACTTGTCATTTAATGTATATATTTTGTGAATAATCAAAAAAATCATAAAAATATTATTTATTTCTTATATTTTTATTAGGTTTAAAATAGTATGTTTTAAGTGTTTTCTTAAATACTTTAAATATATATATTAATTTTGTTTTAACCTAATTATTTGTGTGAATAATTTTATGATAAAACCCTAATTGTTTAGGTCTTAATTAAGTAAAAATATTTATTTTTATCTTAATTAAGTTGACTTTTGTCAATTCTCAAAACTGTTTCCAAATCTCTGATTAAATAAAATGATTAAGGTTTTCAAACAACAAAACCTTGTATCATTCCAAATCATTTTCAAATTGCTTTTACACCAGTACTGTAAAGTACTGGGCCTCTAATAGAGTGTAAGTCCCAAAAACCTTCTCTTCTTAGCTTGTTTTCAAAACTGTATTTTCAAAATCTTCTTTCTGTTTTCAAAACATTCTTCTGGTATTTGAAGGGCATTATTCCCGGTGAAACTCTTCAGATACCTATGTGACCTTTGTCCATCTTCACTTCTTCTGTTTTCAAAAACCATTAACTGTTTATCATATATATATATCCAACTGTTATCAACAAAACAACAAAAATTACTGTTGAGGCTCTGTACATACTTCTTCAATGGCCTCCACTCCATCCAGGTTAGGCTTTACAAGCTTTCAATTTACAGTCTTTATTTAAATTACTGTCAAATATAAATTGTGCATATATTAGTTTAGAACTACGTTTGAGTATAAACCTTAGGACAGTTAAACTATATATATATTATAGGAATATGGCCTAGGATTGAGAATGTCTTCCCGGTGAAGGCTCTTTCCTAATTAGAGATCTGTAGTTCAAACCCCCAAGATGAATTATTCCCGGTGAAACATCTTGGCAAAAACCTTAGAATCCAAATAAATAGGACACATCCACCCAAAGAGGAATTATTCCCGGTGAAACCTCTTACCCATTTGCTTAGAGCCAAAATAAGTTCAAAACCACATAGCTTTCTCTTGTGCTATAACAAGGACCCTCGATTAGCCTCCTCTTGGGCTTTGTACAAGGACCTACAGGCTTCTTAAAAGCATTTCCAGCTTCCTCTTGAGCTTGTATACAAGGACCCATCAGGTTTCTTATAAACATAGGAACAGGTCTTTAGTCACCTTTTAGCCTACCCTGGCGAGTTTCTTCCAATTTAAACCAGACTTTAAACAAGCTAAGTTTGTCTCAATTTTGCATTGAGTACACCTTTTGGAATGAGAGACATGGACAGTCTCTGTCACCCTTATCTTCATCAATCTTCCTTAGCAGAGTCTAGGATCCATGCTTTGGGTCATCCTCAGCATTGAGTCAGCCTTCATCTTGGGCTTTAAACAAGAAGTCTCCATTAGATAATCTTTCTGCCATTCATTTTCAACAAAATCCCTGGAAAGGGTTAGCCTCCAAATCAATCCATCATTTCAATAAAAATCCCTGGAAAGGGTTAGCCTCCAAAGTCAATTAAAATCAACCTCCATTTCAAAATCCCTGGAAAGGGTTAGCTTCCATACATTCTTTCATTTTTAATACAAAATCCCTGGAAAGGGTTAGCCTCCAAAGTCAATTAATAAAAATGTCATTTCTCTTAGGAGATAATTTCCCCAAAAGAGTCAAAACCCCTGGAAAGGGTCAGCCTCCAAAAAACATGATAAAGTCAGTCTTTTAACAGACAACTTCTCCAGCTGAGTCAAAATCCCTGGAAAGGGTTAGCTTCCAAAGAAAAACAGTCTTTTAATAAATAAAATCTCCTCAGTAGAGTCAAAACCAACAAAAACAGTTAGCCTCAACCTTGGGCTTCATACGAGGCACCCAAACAATAAAACTCCCCTGTCAAGAGTCAGCCTCAACCTTGGGCATTGTACAAGGCAGATAATAGAGTCTCCCCAGTGAGTTCTTCATCATTCAGTAGCCACAACCTTGGGCTTTGCAGATAAACCATACTTTCATGTGTCAAAGATTCCTAACACTTAGGATCTTTCCCCATATAGTCATCCATACTTAATTCATTTAAGAGTCCGCCACAACCTTGGGCTTTGTACAAGGCAGAAAATAATGTTTTCCCTAGCAACAGTCAGCCACAACCTTGGGCTTTGTACAAGGCACACAAAATAGAGTCATTCATTCAATTATCCTCAACAGTTAGCCACAACCTTGGGCTTTGTACAAGGCACACAAATAGAGTCTCCCTAAGTAGAGTCAGCCTCAATTCTGGGCTTTGTACAGAACACAAAAATACCTTGTAATTAATCCCCAGTGGAGTCATCTCCCAGAGTCAATAATAATTAATAAATCAATCAAAAAGCCTCAAGCTTGGGCCTCATACAAGCCAGCTAAAGTCAGATCTTTTATACAGTAGATAGACATAGCTTATCTCTATAGAGAGATATTTTTACTACTCTACCACATTCAAACAAACAAACATTTCATTTCAATTTTAATCAAGTCTCCCATTTAGGATTTTGAAAGGCATGAGCTGGCAGTAAAACCCAGACATGTGGTAACTTTCCCTAATTTGGATGAGCATCTTTCTTTCATTTAAGAGGCATTTGACTGGTATACTTGCACATACACAAGTAAGGTCCCCCTCTTGAATGAAATGAATTCAGTTATTCTGTCACTCCTTTAGATGTTTGTGGTAGAATAGTACAAATACCTCTCTGTAAAGATGATTTCATGTCTCTTTACTGTAAACAGAGATTTAATTCCAAGCTTCAACCTTGAGCTTTAAGCAAGGCACCAAAAACAATTAATTTCCCTAGTTAGTTCCCCGAACTACATTAAGCTCTGACTTCCACTAGGGATATGTAGGCATGAGGTTCATAAGGAATCTCAGCGAGCTAATAAAATACCAAAAATAGTCAGTTTGTCTGTCTGTCTGTCTTTTAAAATCAATTCAATTCCTTCTCCTAATACAAAGGAGAAACTTTCCCAATCATTAGCAATAAACACAAACACAATGACACAGAGAAGGTTCCTGTAGAGTACTACAGATATGTAGGGTGTTTAAACACTTCCCTATGTATAACCGACCTCCCGGACTCCAGAATTTCTAGTCTAGGTGAAATCCCCACACTTAGCAAACTCCTAGGGTTTAGTTGAGATCTTTTTTCCCCTTTCCTACTCGTAGGACAAATAAGAAAGTTCGTGTGATATCGTAGGAAGAACTGAAATAAAATTCATCCCACCACGGGCGCATTCTCCTTCCAAATTTCGCGTGAAGGGTTTAGCATGCCGTCCTCCCAAGTGAAACGGGGAGGTAAAGAAAACGACCACCACAGAAAAATGGCGACTCTGCTGGGGATATAAGTGTTAAAAACCTTGGTTTTTCATCCAAACCAATGGTCGACCTGTTGCTGGTCCAGCCCCAATGAGGAATTAGGGATGCCAAATTCCCCCTCAAACAAGAGAGGTCCTGCCTAACCTCTGTGTCATTTCATGTGTTTGTTGCATATATATTTGTTTATTTTGTTTATTCTGTATCGGGAAAGGGCTTGATTCCCCCTTGTGGTGAGAAATCCTATACCCGGATTTGAGTGCAACATAAGATAGGATGGAGGATGTCTTCCCGGTGAAGGCCCTCTAATCTTGGTTTCCAAGTCTACTCTTGGGATTTGCCTGGCTGGTTGTGATTAACTGCGCCACTGCATTCCGAGACTGATTTGTACCAGGAGGACCTAGAAACACATTAACCCCACTTAAAGCCTTTTTTTAGGACGTAGAGCGGTGATTACGGAAGTAATTGTCACGCAGATACTACACTCAGAGAAAACTCTCTTATAGATACCAGTCAACGTATCTTTAAGGTTGAGCAAAAACTCTGAGACCCCTAGAACCCGTTCTACAGGTACAAAAATCCTTAACCTTAGTTTACCATTGGGGCGGGGTTTGCGTTTTGACTTCATGACCACTATACCCTTCAACGCCATGTTTGTTTAAAAACTTTTGTGTGTGCATTCATGCATTCATGCATTATTCATTAATAAACAACTAAAAACAAAACAAAAAGAGTCTTTTTCGAGTCGTTTTTCAAGGAAACTAAATAACGAACGTTTTGAACTTCATAGAAAGAGAGAAACGGAGAAAGGACTTAAGGATCTATATTATGGATTACGGAAGAAAGAGAGCTAGGAAATACACCTTCAAGATTCCCCAGGTCGAGGAACTGGGAAAGCTCGGAAAACTGGTGGTCAACCCCCAGGCTTTCAAAGAGAAGTATGGAGAACTTCTGCCTTTGCTCAATACCAACATGGTGGATGGGATTCTTCCCACCTTGGTACAGTTTTACGATCCAACGTATCACTGCTTCACCTTTCCAGATTATCAGCTCATGCCTACGTTAGAGGAGTACTCTCGTCTGATTGGAATACCCGTGTACGTGCAAGATCCGTACTCCGGTTTGGAAAAGAATCCTGATGACGTTATCATTGCTGCAACTACTCCTTTGAACGTAGTCGACATCAGAACTCATATGGTGAGTAGAGGAGGAATTCAAGGATTGCCCTCCAAATTCCTTTTTAATCAAGCTCGGTACTTCGTCAGCATCCAAGATATGAATGCTTTTGAGGAAGTCTTGGCTTTGCTTATCTACGGATTGTTTTTGTTCCCTAACATTAACGATTTCGTCGACATCAACGCAATTAAGATCTTCTTGATTGGAAATCCGGTTCCAACCTTGCTTGCGGATGCTTATCACTCTGTGCATTCAAGAAACCTGCAGCGAGGAGGATTAATCACATGCTGCGTACCGCTGTTATACGAATGGTTCGTTTCGCACCTGCCAAAGTCTAGCACTTTCTGGAACATGAGGGATGGCCTTTACTGGTCACAGAAAATCATGTCTCTCACTCATACAGACATTGATTGGTGTAGTCCTGACAACGACGAAACCAAGATCATCTTCAGTTGCGGAAGTTTTCCCAACGTACCCCTTATTGGAACTAAGGGAGGAATCAGTTACAATCCAGCTCTAGCCCGTCGTCAATACGGCTATCCCATGAAAAATATACCAAGTAACATCCAATTGGAGGGTCTGTTCTTCAAGAACATCGACGATCATGGCAACATGCTGAAGGAAGAAATTGTCCAAGCCTGGCGTCTTGTTCACAGCAAAGGGAGAAGATTGTTAGGAAAACATCTTTGCATCTCCCTGGATCCTTACCTTCAATGGGTACGCGTCAGAGCATTCAAGCTCAGGATGCCATATCAACATCAAGAACCTATTCCCCTAAGGGAACCAATATACCTTTTCTCCACCGATGTTGAAAAACTGCAAGCGGCATTAAACAAGGTATGCCAAGAAAGGAATGCTTGGAGGAACAAGTATCGAATTGTCAACACGGAAAATGTTGAGATTCAAAACATCCTAAGAAGGAAGGATGAGTTACTTGAAGTGCTCGATCGACAAGTAACACAATCGTCACTTTCTCATCATATCCCTCCTGCTTCCTGGATCATCGATCAGCTCACGTCAGAGAACGCTCAGCTCAAGAAACAGAAGAAGATGTTAGAACGTGAAGTCGGCTCTTCGTCAAAGTTTTAGAGTCCTTTCTCTCAGTTTCTCTGTATTTCCATTTTCAAAGTGTGTAAAAACGGCGTTTTCGCTTAATTAATAAAAGTTTGATGTTTCATAACGTAATTATGGTGTTTCCTTGAAAAATAATAACTTAATTGCATATCATGCATCGCTTTAGTCGTACGCACTGACACGAGAATTGTCGCGGATCTAATAGTCACTTTCCTTTCTCCAGAAAGAGAGGAGGAGAAGGAGGTGAACCAAGACTTTCAAGCTGTCTCATCCATACAACACTCGTTCAAGTCGCAAGAAAAGAATGGAAGACTTTGAGCAAGAGAATGAAGAACTCAGGGAAGAGATTAATACTCTCAAAGGTACTGTTGAAAGACTCAATAGTATGGTAGAAGCCCTGGTAGTTGCGCAGAATCGACCAACGCCAGAAGAACCACAAAGGACTGTGGTTTCCGAGATAGTTTCTACTCCTATTCCTCAGTATACCATGCCGCCTGATCGACCTTGGGGCATGCCGTATAACTTTACTCCAGAAGGGTACATACCTCCAGCTTCTGAAGCTCCAAAAGTCACCATGGATATGCGTCCACCGGAGGGTTACAAACCTCTGGAAATTGAAGTTCCAAGAGCAACGGCAATGGGTTTCGCACAACAGAATGCTGAGATACCGAGATCTGCTGTCATGGCTTCTCCACAGCCGATTATGCATACTTTTCCCCCGCAAGGCGGACAAGTATATCATCACGCTCCAAGTGAGGATGCTGGCGTGTATGAAAGATTGGACGAGTTCCAAGAACAGTTTCTACAAATGCAGAAGGAACTCAAGACTCTCCGAGGACAAGATCTATTTGGAAAGAATGCTGCAGACCTCTGTCTGGTTCCGAATGTTAAGATTCCTCACAAATTCAAAGTACCAGAATTCGAGAAGTATAAAGGGAATTCATGCCCACAAAGTCATCTTGTGATGTACGCTCGAAGAATGTCAACTCAGACTGATAATCAACAATTGCTCATTCATTATTTTCAAGACAGCCTGACTGGTGCTGCACTCAAATGGTACATGAACTTGGATAGTTCAGAGATTCGTACTTTTCGAGACCTCGGAGAGGCCTTCGTCAAACAGTATAAGTACAATCTAGATATGGCTCCCGACAGAGATCAACTCCGGGCCATGACTCAAAAGGATAGAGAAAGCTTCAAGGAATACGCTCAGAGATGGCGTGAAGTTGCTGCTCAAATTTGTCCACCACTTGAAGAGAAAGAAATGACAAAAATCTATCTCAAAACTTTAAGTCCATTTTACTACGGACGAATGGTTGCAAGTGCACCAAGTGACTTTACCGAGATGGTAAACATGGGTGTGCGTTTAGAAGAAGCAGTTCGAGAAGGACGCTTGAACAAAGAACCAGAATCTTCTGTTGGTCCAAGGAAGTATGGAAGTTCTTTCCAGAAGAAAAAGGATCAAGATGTCAGCAATGTCTTGCACAAAATCAAGAAGAAATTCCAACCTCAAGTTGCAACAATAACTCCGGTTGTTAACTCAGCGCCAGCTTATCAACCTCAGGTCTCGCAACAACAAATTCAACAAAGGTCGCAGCAACCTCAGCATCAGGTTCGACCTCCAAATTACAACAATCGGGCTCCAAGGTATCCTGCCTTTGACCCCGTACCAATGCCGTATGCAGAATTGTTTCCAACATTACTGGCAAAAGGACTCATCCAGACAAGGAGTCCTTCAAATCCTACAAACAGTTCCTCACCATGGTATAAGGCTGACCAATCTTGTCCCTATCATCAGGGGGCACCAGGTCACAATATTGAGAACTGTTTCCCTTTCAAGATTGACGTCCAACGATTAGTGAAGAGCGGAATGCTATCCTTCAAAGATACTAATCCAAACGTCCAAGCAAATCCTTTGCCGCAGCATAAAGAAGCTTCAGTAAATCTGGTAGATCAACACCCCAATGTCATTCAAATCTACGACATTCGTCAGATAGGGGAAAATCTTGTTAAGATGCACGCCAGACAAGCTGGGTATGGTCATGTACCACCTCACAACTACTTCACATGTGAAATTTGTCCAAAGAATAATCAAGGATGTGCCATAGTTCAAGCTGCATTACAAGAACAAATGGACTTAGGATGGATTCAACATATCCGAGTCAGAACTGAACATGACATCAACATGGTTCAAGGATGTCCAGGAGAATACAAAATCTACAAAGTTGAAGACCTTGAAGGATCGGTAGTCAGGTTCCACAAAACTTTAAATGGACTTGCCTACTTTGGAACAGATTTCCACGCTTACAGTAGATGTAGAATCTGTCGAAGAAATTCACGAGGATGTTTGCGTGTTCGCAACGACATTCAGAAGTTGATGGATGACAATACCATTACTGTTCTTGCCAACAGAGAAGATGACGAAGTCTTTACCGTATCTCCTCAAATTAATCAAGTTGAACCAATGCAAGTCAAGTATGACAGCAGGAAGACAGCAGTTGCACCACTAGTCATCTACTTACCAGGTCCTGTACCGTATGAGTCCAGCAAGGCTATACCATACAAGTACAATGCTACATTCATTGAAAATGGTAAGGAAATACCATTACCGTCTGTTGTCAACATTGCTGATGTTAGTCGAGTCACCAGAAGTGGACGAGTCTTCAACAGAACAACGGAAAATGTGGAGAAACCTTCGGAGGAAGTACCACATAAGCAAGACAATCATCCGACCAATGCTGTTCAAGCGAAAGAAAATGATGAGATCTTGAAGTTAATCCAGAGGAGTGAATACAACATTATAGACCAATTACTACATACTCCGTCTAGAATCTCTGTTCTTTCCCTGCTATTGAGTTCTGAAGCTCATAGGGAAGCTCTACAGAAAGTTTTGGAACAAGCTTTCGTAGAACCAAGTGTTACTATAAGCCAATTCAACAACATCGTTGCCAACATCTCCGCCGGAACTAACCTAAGTTTCTGTGACGAAGATCTTCCTGAAGAAGGAGTGGACCACAATCTTCCACTTCACATCTCAGTTGGCTGCATGGGTGATGTACTCACAGGAGTCCTAATAGACAATGGATCCTCTCTCAACGTCATGCCTAAATCAACATTATCAAGATTATCTTTCGAAGATTACCCTCTGAGAAAAAGTCATGTCATCGTCAAAGCATTTGATGGATCAAGAAAGTCAGTTTTCGGAGAAGTAGATCTTCCCATAACTATTGGACCTCAGACGTTCAAAATCACTTTCCAAGTTATGGATATCCCAGCGCAATACAGTTGTTTGCTAGGTCGCCCATGGATTCATGAGGCTGGGGCAATTACTTCAACACTTCATCAGAAACTGAAGTTCATAAGAAATGACAAATTGGTAACTGTATGTGGAGAACGAGCTCTGATCGTCAGCAACCTGTCATCATTCTCCGACATAGAACCAAAAGAAGTTGTTGGAACTAAATTCCAAGCACTTTCCTTAGACAAAGGAAAGGAGAAAGCAGCGTCCATCTCTTCATACAAAGATGCAATCCAAGTTGTAAAGGATGGCACTACCAGTGGTTGGGGGCACATTAGTATTCCTACCAACAACAAGAACAGAACATGAATTGGATTCTTTCCGACATCATCAGAAGCTATCCCAGGGATTGAGGTAGTTCTCCCCATTCAAGAAACTTTCTGCAGTGGAGGTTTTCTTCAACCTGTTCGACAAACAGTCAATACCATCGGTACGGAAAACACCGATGAAGAGGAATGGTTATCCTATCTTAACAAAGCAGGATACATATCCCTATCAGAGTCTGAATCACCTTGCTGTTATCCGACTAGAGGATCTGAAAGTGAGACTCAACCAAGCAGTGATGAAGTTACTGACAACTTCACCACCAGAAGTCATGGTTCATCAGAAGAAGTTCCTCCTATCCCCGAAGAGACTTGGGATACATTAGGAGAACCAAGCGGAAAATTTGACTACATGGTGAAATACTCCGCTCCTGAAAGTTCAAGAATCTCTCTTGAAGATATTGTTCCAACTGGATGGAACATTGATTATGAGTACCTCTCTCAGCCAAAAGAGATGTATAACCCTTGCTATTCATCATCATCTACTGGTGAAATCATCATTGAGGATTATATCCCCAAGTCACCTTCCGAGGCTACGGATATAGAGTTCACATATCTAGTCAATGCCATCTTGGGAGAAGAGCAAGACCAAAATACAGAAGAGGATGATCTCGAAAGTTTCTCCGACAACGAGTCTCTCCATTCAGAAGATTGGAAGTTTCCTCAAAAGAAAGTTCGACATACTCCACTTGGAAATGGGTATGCTCACACCGCTCAGTCTGCTGAAGTAGAAGAAGATCGTCTGAGTGGTGCAAAGACAGTGGTTGGTAAATCAAGACCTACCACAGGCCAGCTTAAGCCTAAGGTTCCAGATTACTTAGTGCACAATGGGGTTCGCCACTATTGGACAGCTGTTGAAGTTACAACTGTTGTTCGCACTCCTAAGTAGGAACTTTCACCGTTATTTTGTCCTCTCACCATAGCCCAGGGTGAAGAGATGTTTCATAGGGCTTTGCATTTTACTATTTCTTAGGAAAATGTCCCTCTTTGCTTCGCCCAAAGCAATAGAGTTTTGTTTTATAGGGTCTTTGTCTCAAGAAATGATTGTCCATAAATAAAAATGTCATTTTGTTCCTTTGTTTAGTTTTTCCTTTTCTTTTTTCGGAAATTGGTAATCCTAAAAAACATCCCTAAAAAACATCAAAATATTTCATTAACTGCATACACCGAGTCTTCCCTCGTTGTCTAAATAAAACTTATCACACATATGCAGATTAATCATAAAATACCCCGTTGAAACGTGCGACCGTATGACTTCTCCAAGCTTTGAGTTTCCTGTATTCGAGGCAGAGGAAGAAGAAGACGAAGAAATATCAAAGGAAATTTCACGGTTACTTCAACAAAAGGAAGAGGCCATTCAGCCATACAATGAGCCTCTAGAGATCATTAACCTTGGTTCCGATGGAAACAGAAAAGAGGTTAAGATTGGAGCTTCGCTCAGTTCAGAGATCAGAGAGAGTTTGATACAGCTGCTCAAAGAATTCTCAGATGTTTTCGCTTGGTCTTATCAAGATATGCCAGGGTTGGATACCAGTATAGTGGAGCATCACTTGCCATTAAAAGCAGAATGCCCTCCGGTCAAGCAAAAATTAAGAAGAACTCATCCGGAGATGGCCATGAAAATCAAAGAGGAAGTTCAAAAGCAGATCAACGCAGGTTTCCTCGTCACTTCAGAATACCCTCAGTGGTTAGCTAACATTGTTCCCGTTCCTAAGAAAGACGGAAAAGTCCGCATGTGCGTCGACTACAGAGATTTGAACAAAGCTAGCCCTAAGGATGATTTTCCTTTACCACATATTGATATGTTGGTAGACAGTACAGCAAAATCCAAAGTTTTCTCGTTCATGGACGGATTTTCAGGATACAACCAAATCAAAATGGCACCTGAAGACATGGAAAAAACAGCTTTCATCACCCCCTGGGGCACGTTCTGCTACCGTGTTATGCCTTTTGGACTAAAGAACGCAGGGGCAACTTATCAAAGGGCCATGACTACGCTTTTCCACGACATGATGAATAAAGAAGTGGAAGTCTATGTGGACGACATGATTGCCAAATCAGAAAATGAAGAAGATCACATACAGAATCTGACAAAGTTGTTTCAACGCTTACGGAAGTTTCAGCTTCGCCTGAACCCCAACAAGTGCACCTTTGGTGTCTACTCAGGAAAACTCCTTGGTTTCATCGTCAGCAAACGAGGAATTGAAGTAGATCCAGACAAAGTCAAGGCAATTCAAGAAATGCCTTCGCCCAGAACCGAGAAACAAGTTAGAGGATTTCTTGGACGTCTGAATTACATCTCGAGATTCATATATCTCATGACTGCAACTTGCGCTCCTATTTTCAAAGTTCTACAGAAAAATCAAAGTTGCGTCTGGACAGACGATTGTCAGAAAGCGTTCGACAGCATTAAGGAATATCTGCTCGAGTGAAAGGAAGAATCAAACACTTGGATGTATATGGTGATTCTGCTTTGGTCATCAATCAAATCAAAGGAGAATGGGAAACACGCCAACCAGGGCTAATTCCTTACAAAGACTACGCGAGAAGATTGTTATCATTCTTCGACAGGGTAGATTTTCATCACATTCCTCGTGAAGAAAACAATTTGGCTGATGCATTAGCCACACTCTCTTCCATGATTAGGATAAATCATTGGAATGACATTCCTCGGATCGATGTTATGCGCCTGGATAGTCCCGCTCATGTTTTCACAGTAGAAGCAATCATCGACGACAAACCGTGGTATCTCGACATCAAGAACTTTCTTCAAAAGCAAGAGTACCCTCTCGGGACGTTAAAGAAAGATAGAAAGACTTTGAGAAAGTTAGCTTGTAGATTCTTCCTGAATGAAGATGTTCTGTACAAGAGAAACTTCGACATGGTTCTGCTCAGATGCGTTGACAGAAAAGAAGCAGAAATACTCATGAGAGAAATACATGAAGGTTCCTTTGGTACACATACCAATGGACATACCATGACAAGGAAAATACTGAGAGCAGGATATTATTGGCTGACAATGGAGTCAGATTGCTACCAGTACGCAAAGAGGTGTCACAAATGTCAGATCTACGCCGATAGAATTCATGTGCCACCATCTCTTCTCAACATACTCTCTTCCCCTTGGCCTTTCTCCATGTGGGGAATCGACATGATTGGAATGATCGAACCAAAAGCGTCCAACGGAAATCGCTTCATCTTGGTAGCCGTAGACTATTTCACCAAATGGGTTGAAGCAGCTTCATATGCAAACGTTACAAGACAAGTTGTCGTCAGGTTTATCAAGAATCACATCATCTGTCGCTACGGCATTCCTAGCAAGATAATCACTGACAATGGGTCAAATTTGAATAACAAAATGATGAAGGAGCTTTGTGAAGAATTCAAGATCGAACATCACAATTCATCTCCTTACAGACCAAAGATGAATGGAGCTGTAGAAGCAGCTAACAAAAACATCAAGAAAATTGAAATTCTGGTAAGACAGAACCCAGATGTCATATACGATGTCGTGACATCTGGTCTGTCATCAGTTTAGCTGAGGCAGTACATACAGATCCCTCAATTATTTATTACTTCTAACATCCAGAAGTCTGGATGTGTTGGGATCACAGAGATTCTGTGTTAGCACAGTCATTAAATCACACACTGATGTCAGGCACGATGTTATGACATCCAAACTGAACTTACAAATAAACTTTGCAGAAAATAAAGAACACATCAGAATTGTTCACCCAGTTCGGTTCAAACAACCTACTCTGGGGGCATACCAAGCCAGGGATGAAGTCCACTATTAGCAGTATCAATTCAGAGCTAAACTCCCAGTTTACAACTCCTCACTTAATCACTACCCAATGACCCCTCTACCTAGGTTCTCCCTAGATATGGAATATCTCCATTCCACTCCCAATCATAGCAATGATGTCTAGCAATCAGCAACTCAGCCACTGCATCGACAGCTTAATCACCAACACTGTTAAATATACATAATGGAGTAGTTCCAAGAGTACAATCTTCACTCATTGCTTCATAGCTTCTGAGTGAATACAATAAACCTCTTACCTACAGGCTTCGAGGCACAAATCAGTGACCTTCCCACAAACCGGGAGGTTCACGTACACGGCTAACCCTAATGGTTACATCTTTCTAAACGACGGCTAGCTCAATAAACTAGGTTACAAAGTTTCCTATTTATAACCTATTCCCAACTGGACTTGGGCTTACAATCACAACATTATTTGCTGTTACAAATCACAGAAAACTTTCTGCTAAAAACAAGGTCTTCAATCATAAGTTTCCTAATTTATCTTCATAATTAGAAACTGCATAATTCTCGAATATTCTAATCTTGATTCTCTTGACCTTTAAACCTGCGCCACATAGGATTGCATAATATTCCATAGAATATTCTGCATCTTTTGAGTACTTACTGAATCTTTATATTCCAGCTCAGCAGGCGCGTGACAGCTAAATATAACAGTAACTGCTGTCAAATACTGATGTCACAGAGCATGTCGTGACATTCCATGTTCTGCATAAATCACAGCAAACAGTATTCTTCACTTCAATTCTCAGCTTCTCACATATCAGGGTGCCAAAAAGACAGCCCATGATTTATAATATTACTGATGTACAATCAACATAATCTTTAGTTTCCCAAAATAGAGACTGACATAAATAAGGAAACATAATAGAAACAGAACAGAAAACGTAACAGCTACTGCTGTCAAACACTGATGTCATGACGTCGAGCATGACATCCAACTCACAGCATGTATTAGCTTACACAACCAGAACCTGCATACCCTTTAACACTACACACCACATGTCATGACCTTAGTCAAGACAACAGAATACACATGAATGTTTTACCACAAAATGCAGCCAATCAAAACATCTACAATCTTCCCCTTTGGCAAATTTTTGGCTAAAACATTTTGTCACCACATTAGAGAAACATAGTAGAAAAGCAACTAGCAAACTACCAGTTATGCAAAATTGCTAAAGGACATCAAAACATTCATAACATGAACAGAACCAACTTGTTCAATATGATCTGGGGTGACACTCTCTTCTCCCCCTGTTTGGCCATAAATGTTGCCAAAGCAACGGACATCTCCCCCTTAAAAGTTACTCTTCATGACATGACCACCTTGAGACTGTATATTGCAACTGTGAAGAGCCTTCCAACATCTTTAAGAACATCAGTTATCTTGAACTTCCAAGGGTAATCAATTAAATACTTGTACTTTGCACAAATAACAATTGATCTTAAATCCTTTCCCAGTTAGATTCACCCTTAGGAAAGAGAGAGATGAATCTTTCCTTACAGATGTGTCACACAACAATCAGAACCCATGTGACACCTTTCAATCGCCAACTAAACACAAGACTGAACCAGACGTGGGGAGGTTAACCAAATCTCCCCCTCAAATAAACAATCATGGAAACTCCACACCGCTTATCCATGCATTGAACATAAAAGTCTTATTACACAACATCCCTACCGGAGGCAATTAAATCCATGAGTTATACCTATACATACTTCATACACCAGTTGAGGGGACTATACTTATATAAACCATGGTTAACAAAAATACCGTGCAGCGGAAAGCAACTAAAATTTAACCTCAACAAACCTCAGGCCTAACACAATAACCTTTGCACAAACATATCAATTCAGGTGCACTAGGTTGGGTTTGAAAGTAAATCAATATCCAAACAACAATAACCTACTAACATAGCTACTCCCTTGGCATACAACAACATGTAGGTTTCATTCTTACCCTGTCATGAATGGTCCATCCTCCAACTTCAAGGGACCATTCAACCAATCATGTGAACCCTCCTTGCTCAGCAGATTTTTCAGCTACATCGGCTTCTATCATACCACACGGATCTCCTTTTAAACCTTCTTGAAGAACTCAAAGATCATGAGAAATAAGCTCAAGCATTTTATAGACCAGAATAAGATTAATACCCTAATCTTTCATCAGCCCCAGCTTCATAGAACATAGCTCCAGTGATACTTCACAGCACCTTCAACCTGACAAGTCTTGACTGATCATATATAATAAATTGGTGAAGTGTCTTACGATGTCATGACATTAACGGTGACATTTCACCATCAGCTTCTCTCTTGATGAGGATTCCTCTGTTTAGAGAAAATTTCCACAAGAAGGTTTATCTTCAGATATATCAGGATCATATTGGACGCCATAATCAAGAAGATTCTCTTAATTAGGTCACCACAAATAAGTTTAAGAGATAATTTATCAAGATCCTCACTCCCGTATGAAGAATTTGATATTAACACTTATAACTTTACCTTCTTCCTTTATATAAAAAAAGAATACGTATCCTGGACAAATTGGTCTTCAATACCTGATTTGTTGAAAAATCTTCTTTAGAGATGAAAAATAAAACCATGTGTTTTCTTTAAATCTGCTGAAACTTCCATGTCATACAACCTCCAGTAAAAGCCAGTCGTCTCCTGATCACTTCTTTAGCACATAGATCAAACAGGCTAGACTTTACATCTCAATCAAGTGCTCTTTTTCTCCTTTACCATTGCACCAGAAAGTATCATCCCTCGATCTCATCCTGAAACAGAATAGGATGCCTGCTATGATACCAATTGAAATTCTGGTAAGACAGAACCCAGATGTCATATACGATGTCGTGACATCTGGTCTGTCATCAGTTTAGCTGAGGCAGTACATACAGATCCCTCAATTATTTATTACTTCTAACATCCAGAAGTCTGGATGTGTTGGGATCACAGAGATTCTGTGTTAGCACAGTCATTAAATCACACACTGATGTCAGGCACGATGTTATGACATCCAAACTGAACTTACAAATAAACTTTGCAGAAAATAAAGAACACATCAGAATTGTTCACCCAGTTCGGTTCAAACAACCTACTCTGGGGGCATACCAAGCCAGGGATGAAGTCCACTATTAGCAGTATCAATTCAGAGCTAAACTCCCAGTTTACAACTCCTCACTTAATCACTACCCAATGACCCCTCTACCTAGGTTCTCCCTAGATATGGAATATCTCCATTCCACTCCCAATCATAGCAATGATGTCTAGCAATCAGCAACTCAGCCACTGCATCGACAGCTTAATCACCAACACTGTTAAATATACATAATGGAGTAGTTCCAAGAGTACAATCTTCACTCATTGCTTCATAGCTTCTGAGTGAATACAATAAACCTCTTACCTACAGGCTTCGAGGCACAAATCAGTGACCTTCCCACAAACCGGGAGGTTCACGTACACGGCTAACCCTAATGGTTACATCTTTCTAAACGACGGCTAGCTCAATAAACTAGGTTACAAAGTTTCCTATTTATAACCTATTCCCAACTGGACTTGGGCTTACAATCACAACATTATTTGCTGTTACAAATCACAGAAAACTTTCTGCTAAAAACAAGGTCTTCAATCATAAGTTTCCTAATTTATCTTCATAATTAGAAACTGCATAATTCTCGAATATTCTAATCTTGATTCTCTTGACCTTTAAACCTGCGCCACATAGGATTGCATAATATTCCATAGAATATTCTGCATCTTTTGAGTACTTACTGAATCTTTATATTCCAGCTCAGCAGGCGCGTGACAGCTAAATATAACAGTAACTGCTGTCAAATACTGATGTCACAGAGCATGTCGTGACATTCCATGTTCTGCATAAATCACAGCAAACAGTATTCTTCACTTCAATTCTCAGCTTCTCACATATCAGGGTGCCAAAAAGACAGCCCATGATTTATAATATTACTGATGTACAATCAACATAATCTTTAGTTTCCCAAAATAGAGACTGACATAAATAAGGAAACATAATAGAAACAGAACAGAAAACGTAACAGCTACTGCTGTCAAACACTGATGTCATGACGTCGAGCATGACATCCAACTCACAGCATGTATTAGCTTACACAACCAGAACCTGCATACCCTTTAACACTACACACCACATGTCATGACCTTAGTCAAGACAACAGAATACACATGAATGTTTTACCACAAAATGCAGCCAATCAAAACATCTACAAAAATCATTCAGAAGATGGTCATCACTTACAAAGATTGGCATGAAATGCTCCCGTATGCTCTTCATAGTTACCGTACATCAGTACGTACTTCGACTGGAGCAACGCCTTTCTCCCTTGTATATGGCATGGAGGCAGTCCTACCTATAGAGGTTGAGATTCCATCAATGAGAGTCTTGATGGAGGCAAAATTAACAGAAGCCGAGTGGTGTCAAAGAAGATTCGATGAATTAAACTTAATCGAAGAAAAGCGCATGACAGCTTTATGCCACGGACAGCTATATCAACAAAGAATGAAGAAAGCTTTCGACAAAAAGGTTCGACCTCGCACAATCAAAGAAGGCGACCTTGTACTCAAAAAGATTCAATCTTTTCTCACATATTCGAGAGGGAAATGGACTCCCAATTATGACGGCCCCTACGTGGTCAAGAGAGCTTTCTCAGGAGGAGCCTTAATACTCACGACTATGGATGGAGAAGAATTCACCCGTCCTGTGAACGTCGACGCAGTCAAGAAATACTTCGCCTAAATAAACAAAAGAACAGCTCGCTAAGTTGAAAACTCGCAAAGAGCGACTTAGGCAAAAAAGAGCGTCTCGGTGAATCGAAAACCCGAAAGGGCGATTCAGGCAAAAGTTAGAGACATATATAAAAAAAAAATTTTTCAATCCCGGTAGACTTAAAACCCGAAAGGGGTAGTTTACGCAAAAGTTAGGGATATATGGCAAGTAACTGTGTTCAGGACAAACTTGATCATTCAAAATCCATAGCGGAGTATTCATCAGCAGTAGGTCATCTTCTACGAAGCACGAATACAGCGCAACTTGGAGTGGAAGGGAAAGATAACGATCGTCACGTTTCATCGTAGCCCTTTTCCCGAAAATTACCAATTTCCAACTTTGTAAATACTCCATGGAATCAAGCATTTGGCTGATTACCATTCCATATATAATAATTTGAGCCTTGTGCTTTTCCTTTGCAATCTAGTCTTATTCAGTTTCTTGAAATGCATTTTAAGTTTAAACAGTCATTTTTCTTGAAACAAATGTTTTCATAAAAAATAAAATGAATTTACTTGCAAAAATAAAGGTGAAATTTCTTTCTAAGGTTTACAAACAATAGGAAGAATGCAAACAGTTGCTCCGAGAACGGTTGAGACTCCGGGAACCAATATTTCCCCATGAGGTCGCTTTGCGAACATCTCCCGATGACGGATCTTTACTTCAATTCATGTTACTCATTTCGGACAGCGGACAACTGATAACCAGGTATTCCCAAGAGAGTTCGAACTCCAAGAAGAGGACCTCTTCTGATCAACAAGAATTCAAGTCGTATCATAGGATTTTACATCTGCGACAATTCTATTCACATTCACTTTACATTTTATCATTGTCATAATATTCATGCATACATTACATCATAATTACATAGCCAAATCAGGCTTTGATCCTGTGAATGCCTAAGTCATTGAGGCATGAACTCGAGTTTCCCCTGCAAGTTCCGGAGAAACTTTTTCCTTCGAAACAACAGTTCATACACAAGGATCTCACCAAGCAAGTCAACAGATGGTAGTCTCCCTCAAAGAGATAGTTTGTTCACTTTTGGAATTCCTCAGCCGAGATTCTCCTGCAGAGCGACATTCAACAGTCTTCTTCAGATAAGATAGTCTGCTTCGCATTTTGGAATTCCCTACAGGTTTGGTATTTCCCCAGCAAGGTCGAGAGATGCCACTTTTTCGTCAAAGAAAATAATTCAGAATCTCCCAGCAGATCGACAAAATGATTCCCCAACAGAATCAGTGAATGGTAGTCTTCATCCAGAAGATAGTTCATGATCCCCAGCGGAGTCAACAAATGGTAGTCTTTCCCCAAGGAAAGACAGTTTGTCTGTTAAATACTCAAGAGATCGACAAATGGCAGTTTCTTCAAACAGTTTGTCTGTTTCAGGGATGTTTAGTTCCCCACAGAGTCAATAAATGGTAGTTTTCCCCTTAGGAAAACAGTTTGTTGATTCCCCAGGCACCAGTCGACGAATGGCAGTTTTCACCCCGAAAACAGTTCGTCCGCCTTCAAACAAAGTCATTAGCCCCTCAAAAGAGCGCGGGCCCATATGACAATCTTTCAAAGATGCCAAGTCAAAAGGGAAGATGGTGAAGTTTCTTTATTTACCGTCAAATGGTATCTCATCTCCAAGTGCTGATGAGAAGTTTGATGAGGAAACAAACCTTTGAAGTTTCTGTATTACCATCAAATGGTATCTCATCTCCAAGTGCTGATGAGAAGTTTGATGAGGAAACAACCCCTTGAAGTTTCTTTATTTACCGTCAAATGGTATCTCATCTCCAAGTGCTGATGAGAAGTTTGATGAGGAAACAAACCTTTGAAGTTTCTTTATTTACCGTCAAATGGTATCTCATCTCCAAGTGCTGATGAGAAGTTTGATGAGGAAACAAACCTTTGAAGTTTCTTTATTACCATCAAATGGTATCTTACCTCCAAGTGCTGGTAAGAAGTTTGATGAGGAAACAACCCTTTGAAGTTTCTTTATTACCATCAAATGGTATCTTACCTCCAAGTGCTGGTAAGAAGTTTGATGAGGAAACAAACCTTTGAAGTTTCTTTATTACCATCAAATGGTATCTTACCTCCAAGTGCTGGTAAGAAGTTTGATGAGGGAACAAACCTTGAAGTTTCTTTATTACCGTCAAATGGTATCTCATCTCCAAGTGCTGATGAGAAGTTAGATGAGGAAACAAACCCTTGAAGTTTCTTTATTACCATCAAATGGTATCTTACCTCCAAGTGCTGGTAAGAAGTTTGATGAGGAAACAAACCGTTGGAAATTTTCTCTTTATCTGAGATATTGTCCAAACACAACTAAGACCAGTTTCGAGATATGGACATCCGAAACAAGGGGGAGGTTGTTTACCTTTTTCTAAGTATCAACACTTAGTTAAAGAAGATGGATTGCGCATCCTATACTGCCATCCATTCGCCAGAATCCACATCAAGTATTTCTGCAGGAGTTTGTCTCCTCATCCCCCGCCAAGTGCGACAACGGGATCAAGTCATGCAAAGATTTTATCAATTACAACATCTCAGGAGCGCCCAAAATTCGGGCATTCCTCGATATTTAAGTCTCTTTTACGCCGGAAAGATCGAGATATCAATCTCTCTCCCTCCAGATAAAATAAACTTAAATAGGGGCATCTGTCATACCCTAATTTTTGACCCCCCTGAGATGGCATATCTTCAGGATTTTTCATCAGGTCAAGACAAGTTTCCAGAGCAGTTACTTCTCCATCTGGTATCTAATCGAGGATGCTCAAAGACAAGAAAGCTCAGGCAAAGGATCAATCAATACAAGGATGAGTCCCTAATACAATCATGGGGCTCAAGGACTTCATTTTTCTCATCTATGATTGATTGGACATCCAGTCATCTGAGTACAGCTTTACTCAGGTCACCAAACTAGGGTTTTGAGCCTAATCAAGGACTGAAATCAGGGATCACATTTGGGAAACCCTAAAAAGCCCCAGGAAACCATTCAAAGACATCAATCATCTTCAAATAACTCATATGACAAGATCCACTGGACTTTACATCTCAGTTCAAAGTCTACAGTCATCATTGTCCTCTGGTCGACAATTAGGGTTTTTGACCTAATTCACCAAGATAGTTGACTTTTAATCAGGGCATGAATTCAAAACTCAAGACATGATTCAAAAAACTCTACTACCTCAATATAATCCATTTACATCATTCATTTGAGGAAAAGATCTTGTTTCTACACAAAAGCCCAAAAATTCACTTTGTCAGGAAAAGTCAACTGTGTGGGATCATCATTGACTTTTAAGGTTTTTGGTCAAAAAATGACTTTCAAATATCAATATCATAAATATATGGATGTCAAAGTCATTTGACCAAAGAAATTCAAAGAAATTCATCAAGGAGCAAAAAGTCGGGAATTAGGGTTTTTGAAGGCATGGTGAGAACTCAAAATTTCACCTACACAACTCAAAAAACTTCCAACATGAAAGTTGTAGATCTTGCAAAATAAAACAACATCTTACAAAGGAACTTTTTTCAAAAGATCAACCATTTATGAAGTTTTGGAAATTTTGAAGTTTAGGTCATAAACACTTAGAAATTTTTCTAACTGTTTTAACCTAGTTTTCATCCAACTTTGGGCTCATTTTTCACAAATTTCCCAAATGATTCTGAAGAAGACATAAACTAATGATTTAAAGTAGATGTTTAGGGCTTTCCAAATTGTGTTCAACCTTCTCCAAATTCAATTTGAGCTAAGAGTTATGCTTGTTCAAAGTTGGCCTCATGAAGTAAAATTATAGGTCATGGACACTTTTGGACTTTGCAAATTTTGTGCAAATAACCTCTCTTATGGATGCTACACGACCCATAACACATCTGAAACCATGCCATGCATTCATTTTCACCATGCCATAAGAATTGAAGAAGATTCTAAAAGCAAGAACATGTGATTATGTAATGATTACATTTGTGAATTTATGGCAAATTGATGAATCACCCAAGGAATCTTCTCACCAACCAATTAGAGCTCATTTCTGGCTCAGAATTGTCCCCTAAGATTAAACAAAATCGAGGGCTAGGGGATTGATCAAATGGAATCAAAATTCTCATCATTGCATAAGAGATACTTGCAAACTTCCTTCATGGCTAAGAAAGCAAATCAACTTCACTAAGGAAGCTCACTCCTCTGCAGCTATACTGATCC
Source organism: Vicia villosa (assembly GCF_029867415.1). Taxonomy (NCBI): domain Eukaryota; kingdom Viridiplantae; phylum Streptophyta; class Magnoliopsida; order Fabales; family Fabaceae; genus Vicia; species Vicia villosa. The sequence continues at coordinate 218,673,325 of NC_081180.1, read as the reverse complement.
ATTTGCCTATAAATACAGATGCATTCCTCATTCAAAAACACACCAAAGCAACAGAATTCTTGCTTTCTCTCTTCTTTCTCCATACTTAAGGTTTTCAAAGGTTCTTTGGCAAGAAGACTCGGATTCTTCAAACCAAAGCTCTTCCCTTGGAATTAAGTATTCAAACACATTAGGGGAGTCATTTAGAGGTGATCCAAACCTCTGAAACACTTCTGGGAGTGAGGAATCATCATCTTCACCTCTCACTTGGAGCTGTTGCAGTTGGGGTCGAGCAAGAGGTTCTGGGTACTTTCAGTCCAAGCTAAGCATCTCAACACCTTCCAGGAGGATCACTGAAGCTATCTGGATCGTTGCAACAACTCTGCAACACACTTTGATCAGAGCCAGATCTTCATTTTTCAGGTAACTTTCCAAAACTTCAAACTCTATGATTCACGCATGATAAATTAAAAATGAAGTTACCAGTTGGTTTCTGCACCTTCATAGATCATTAGCCCTCAATCAATTGCATCAAAACATACATATATAGCATTTCATGTTTAAATTCAGTTTTAGGGTTCTTAGTGTTCATGCTTGCGAATTTTATGTTACACTTAGAATAAATAAAATTAAAGGACACCATCATAATCCTCGTCCAAAAACGAGCAAAATCCATCTTTACATCTTTGAATTTAGTTGAGAATTGAGGGAGATAGGATTTCCAGAAATTGAAATCGTGAGGTTGAAGATGAAGTTGCTTTGCGCACGTTTTTTTGAATTCTCAGAAGCAAGTTTAAAATATAATCAATTGGAAGCGTGTTTTGAACGACTAAAACGTTCAGCTCACTTGGTTACAAGCGCCTCTCACTTTCTCATGCCTTAGGTCTGGGGTTCGATCCCCCCCTCAGACCTTTTGTTCATTTTATTTTTCCAACTCATTTAATGTCTTGCTTTCACATATAATCATATGGGCTCTTTCCTTAAACAGGCCACGCGCGTGGCCCAGTTGGTATTTGTTTTGTTTGGTAACCAAGAGGGCGTGAGTTCAACCCTTGGTGAGACCAAACCATATTTTTACTACTATTTTTCTTCCATTTTTTTATCAACTTCACACAATTATTTAACTTGTCAAATAAATCCATTTTTACTTCATTTTTCACACACTTGTCATTTAATGTATATATTTTGTGAATAATCAAAAAAATCATAAAAATATTATTTATTTCTTATATTTTTATTAGGTTTAAAATAGTATGTTTTAAGTGTTTTCTTAAATACTTTAAATATATATATTAATTTTGTTTTAACCTAATTATTTGTGTGAATAATTTTATGATAAAACCCTAATTGTTTAGGTCTTAATTAAGTAAAAATCTTTATTTTTATCTTAATTAAGTTGACTTTTGTCAATTCTCAAAACTGTTTCCAAATCTCTGATTAAATCAAATGATTAAGGTTTTCAAACAACAAAACCTTGTATCATTCCAAATCATTTTCAAATTGCTTTTACACCAGTACTGTAAAGTACTGGGCCTCTAATAGAGTGTAAGTCCCAAAAACCTTCTCTTCTTAGCTTGTTTTCAAAACTGTATTTTCAAAATCTTCTTTCTGTTTTCAAAACATTCTTCTGGTATTTGAAGGGCATTATTCCCGGTGAAACTCTTCAGATACCTATGTGACCTTTGTCCATCTTCACTTCTTCTGTTTTCAAAAACCATTAACTGTTTATCATATATATATATCCAACTGTTATCAACAAAACAACAAAAATTACTGTTGAGGCTCTGTACATACTTCTTCAATGGCCTCCACTCCATCCAGGTTAGGCTTTACAAGCTTTCAATTTACAGTCTTTATTTAAATTACTGTCAAATATAAATTGTGCATATATTAGTTTAGAACTACGTTTGAGTATAAACCTTAGGACAGTTAAACTATATATATATTATAGGAATATGGCCTAGGATTGAGAATGTCTTCCCGGTGAAGGCTCTTTCCTAATTAGAGATCTGTAGTTCAAACCCCCAAGATGAATTATTCCCGGTGAAACATCTTGGCAAAAACCTTAGAATCCAAATAAATAGGACACATCCACCCAAAGAGGAATTATTCCCGGTGAAACCTCTTACCCATTTGCTTAGAGCCAAAATAAGTTCAAAACCACATAGCTTTCTCTTGTGCTATAACAAGGACCCTCGATTAGCCTCCTCTTGGGCTTTGTACAAGGACCTACAGGCTTCTTAAAAGCATTTCCAGCTTCCTCTTGAGCTTGTATACAAGGACCCATCAGGTTTCTTATAAACATAGGAACAGGTCTTTAGTCACCTTTTAGCCTACCCTGGCGAGTTTCTTCCAATTTAAACCAGACTTTAAACAAGCTAAGTTTGTCTCAATTTTGCATTGAGTACACCTTTTGGAATGAGAGACATGGACAGTCTCTGTCACCCTTATCTTCATCAATCTTCCTTTAGCAGAGTCTAGGATCCATGCTTTGGGTCATCCTCAGCATTGAGTCAGCCTTCATCTTGGGCTTTAAACAAGAAGTCTCCATTAGATAATCTTTCTGCCATTCATTTTCAACAAAATCCCTGGAAAGGGTTAGCCTCCAAATCAATCCATCATTTCAATAAAAATCCCTGGAAAGGGTTAGCCTCCAAAGTCAATTAAAATCAACCTCCATTTCAAAATCCCTGGAAAGGGTTAGCTTCCATACATTCTTTCATTTTTAATACAAAATCCCTGGAAAGGGTTAGCCTCCAAAGTCAATTAATAAAAATGTCATTTCTCTTAGGAGATAATTTCCCCAAAAGAGTCAAAACCCCTGGAAAGGGTCAGCCTCCAAAAAACATGATAAAGTCAGTCTTTTAACAGACAACTTCTCCAGCTGAGTCAAAATCCCTGGAAAGGGTTAGCTTCCAAAGAAAAACAGTCTTTTAATAAATAAAATCTCCTCAGTAGAGTCAAAACCAACAAAAACAGTTAGCCTCAACCTTGGGCTTCATACGAGGCACCCAAACAATAAAACTCCCCTGTCAAGAGTCAGCCTCAACCTTGGGCATTGTACAAGGCAGATAATAGAGTCTCCCCAGTGAGTTCTTCATCATTCAGTAGCCACAACCTTGGGCTTTGCAGATAAACCATACTTTCATGTGTCAAAGATTCCTAACACTTAGGATCTTTCCCCATATAGTCATCCATACTTAATTCATTTAAGAGTCCGCCACAACCTTGGGCTTTGTACAAGGCAGAAAATAATGTTTTCCCTAGCAACAGTCAGCCACAACCTTGGGCTTTGTACAAGGCACACAAAATAGAGTCATTCATTCAATTATCCTCAACAGTTAGCCACAACCTTGGGCTTTGTACAAGGCACACAAATAGAGTCTCCCTAAGTAGAGTCAGCCTCAATTCTGGGCTTTGTACAGAACACAAAAATACCTTGTAATTAATCCCCAGTGGAGTCATCTCCCAGAGTCAATAATAATTAATAAATCAATCAAAAAGCCTCAAGCTTGGGCCTCATACAAGCCAGCTAAAGTCAGATCTTTTATACAGTAGATAGACATAGCTTATCTCTATAGAGAGATATTTTTACTACTCTACCACATTCAAACAAACAAACATTTCATTTCAATTTTAATCAAGTCTCCCATTTAGGATTTTGAAAGGCATGAGCTGGCAGTAAAACCCAGACATGTGGTAACTTTCCCTAATTTGGATGAGCATCTTTCTTTCATTTAAGAGGCATTTGACTGGTATACTTGCACATACACAAGTAAGGTCCCCCTCTTGAATGAAATGAATTCAGTTATTCTGTCACTCCTTTAGATGTTTGTGGTAGAATAGTACAAATACCTCTCTGTAAAGATGATTTCATGTCTCTTTACTGTAAACAGAGATTTAATTCCAAGCTTCAACCTTGAGCTTTAAGCAAGGCACCAAAAACAATTAATTTCCCTAGTTAGTTCCCCGAACTACATTAAGCTCTGACTTCCACTAGGGATATGTAGGCATGAGGTTCATAAGGAATCTCAGCGAGCTAATAAAATACCAAAAATAGTCAGTTTGTCTGTCTGTCTGTCTTTTAAAATCAATTCAATTCCTTCTCCTAATACAAAGGAGAAACTTTCCCAATCATTAGCAATAAACACAAACACAATGACACAGAGAAGGTTCCTGTAGAGTACTACAGATATGTAGGGTGTTTAAACACTTCCCTATGTATAACCGACCTCCCGGACTCCAGAATTTCTAGTCTAGGTGAAATCCCCACACTTAGCAAACTCCTAGGGTTTAGTTGAGATCTTTTTTCCCCTTTCCTACTCGTAGGACAAATAAGAAAGTTCGTGTGATATCGTAGGAAGAACTGAAATAAAATTCATCCCACCACGGGCGCATTCTCCTTCCAAATTTCGCGTGAAGGGTTTAGCGTGCCGTCCTCCCAAGTGAAACGGGGAGGTAAAGAAAACGACCACCACATCACCATATGAGTTCTGATGTTGACTACGTTCAAAGGAGTAGTTGCAACCATGATAATGTCGTCAGGATTCTTTTCCAAACCGGAGTACGGATCTTGCGCGTACACGGGTATTCCAATCAGACGAGAGTACTCCTCTAACGTAGGCATGAGCTGATAATCTGGAAAGGTAAAGCAGTGATACGTTGGATCGTAAAACTGTACCAAGGTGGGAAGGATCCCATCCACAATGTTGGTATTGAGCAAAGACAGAAGTTTTCCATACTTCTCCTTGAAAGTAGGGATAACGCGTGCTGGTCAAAAGGTCTCCTCCACTATTCATCATCTTCTTCCTTTTACCTGCGGATTTTGCTGCAGATTTACCTGCGGATTTTGCTTTCGAATCTTCAATCTTTTGAACGACCTACAAAATGAAAATAAAAAAGAACAAGGGCCACCCAGATCACCTAAATGGACCCTTCTAAAAATGATAGCATCGTTAGTTTTGCCATTTGGAGCTTGTATCATGGAGAACGAAAGCTTCACATGTTTGAAGCTCAAAAATGGTGGAGCTTCAAAACCACGTTAAAGCTTGCATGTGATCACTCAAACCTACTCTATATCATGCCATGAGTCCATACAAGTGGTTAGTTTTTATTTTAATCAAGCATGCATACGAAAACGAAAGTTATATGTGTATGTTCATGGAAAACACCATGCATGTGTTATGACTCTCATGGGACCATACAAAGAGTTTACTCTTACTCTATATTAATTTAGAAGATGATTGGAAGTGTTTGTTTGTATTGATAATGGTTTGAAACCACAAAATGAAAATTACAAAGTTTTGGTGTTTTTTGAGAATTTTTGTGAGTTTCTTTGCTATGCCCTTGCCATAATTTCGTGTGTCTTTGATTGATGAAGTGTGCTACTTCATTTATAGGCAAAGATGTGCTTAAAATTGAAGCTAAGAAGCATTGATGAGCTTTGTTGAATTTTTGACTTGTTTAATTTATTAAGCTTTGAATTCAAGCTTCCATAGCTTGAATTTTCCACACCTCTTGCTCTTAGCCTCCTTTGTACTTCCCTTTGCTGCAGAAAATAAGCTACCTTGATGACTCATGCAAGGGACAAAGCTTTGGATAAGAATCTTGCATCATTTCTTTTTCAATTTAACTTTAAATGTAATAAAATTAAACCAAAAAAGAAACAAAAATGCTATGGGCTTTGGCTTGGTCGTGGGAGGCCCTTCACATTATGGGGAACATGTTTGGATCATGAAAACTTGGCCCCTTTTGGAAAAAAAACATTTTTGATCAATGTTGATTTCATGCATTTTCCCAAAAAATAGTCAGCTTCAACAAGGCATAAATCCCTCAATTTTTATCATATGAAGGAGTTCTTGTACTTTTTGGAAACCTCAAGATGTCCTTTAACCAATGTCTTTGGTCTCTTATCAAAATGATTTTCCATGCTCCTTGTGTGTCCTTTTGAAAAAAGTGACTTTTTGTTGACTTTGAAAATGACCTGTAATGTCTTGGTTCATATTTTTCAAGTGGTGAATCTAATGACCATGGGACCAATTGCATTTGAAAGATAATTGAATTTACTTCAAAATGAGCTTTGGTTTGAATTTTTTAGATGAAGGATGAGAGAGTTATGACCAGTCAAAGTTCAGTTGACTTTTTAGGAGAAAACCCTAATTTTGAAACTTAGGGTTTTGTTGATTTTTGATCTTTCCTTGATGAATTATGATCAACCAATGATCAAATGATGAATCTTTTGACAAAATATGGATGTTGACAAAAAATTTCATTTTTGACTGTCTGTTGACTTTTTGGTCAAACGGGTCATCTGTTGACTGTTTGAGCTGCTGACTTTGCGTCTGAGCGAATTGAAGTTTGAAAATTTGTATGGTGGTACTTTGAGATATATGGAGGTCCATGAAATCCATTTGAGGTCTCAAAAACTTGTTCTCCTGAAAAAAACAAAAAAACCCTAGTCAGGGACTGTTTGTGTAGGAGACAGTTAAGCGTACCTGATTTTTGTGCAGTGTTGAGTCTCTGCTAATCATGTGATATTCAGAAGACTTCTAGAACAAAAATCTTGGAATTTTGAAATGCAAAAGATTGATTTGATTGATGGTACAAAACACGGAGAATTGCACTGTCAGCAGTTTTGACTGTCAACTGGTTGTCCGGGCATTAACATAACAGTTAAAGTGAAAATTCAACAGTTGAAGTTAATTTTTTATTTTTGTTTTTTGTTGTGTTAATGGTGAAAATTTATTTACATGAGTTGTTAGAAAAACACAAACATAATAAATAAATAAAATATACCGTACGCGAACGAAATTACCGATAATAACCTTAAAAAATATTTAAGGCACAGAAAAATAAATATTTAACTGGCAGAAAACACACAAAATATTATCTGGATAATTAAACTACGGTACGACAAATAGTACGACATTTAATACTGACAGTACAAATATTACATAATATAATGAACAGTACGATAAATAAACGGTACATTTAAAAAATAAAAGATACGACAAACTTTAAGAATGACGATTAATAACCCATGGTACAAATAATAACATATAGATGATTGGGAGTGTAAACAACCCAGGTCCACATTTTTCAGGACTATGCAGACAGGAGAAGGACATGATTACCACCACGACGGTGATGACCATAAGAAAACACGTCTCCATCCGCTTCGCCATTTTTGCCGAGGAAGAAGAGAGAATGAATATGAAGTAGAAATTTTGAGAGATGATTTAGAATTTGATGTGAGATTTTATGGAGAAAATGAGAGGTATTTATAGAATGAAAAGAAGGATAGAGACGTTGGGGAATGAAGTGATTCCGTACAAAAAAGGAAAATTTGAGTGGAAGTAGGATTTGAAAGAAAGTGTATGGTAGGGTTTGAAAAAAGAGATGTATAGAATAAAGTTAGGATTTGATTTTGAAAGAAAGAGATTTGAAAATAAAGGAAAAGATTTTTGAAAATAATAGAATATAGTACAAAAATTAGTGGGAAACAAAAGTTAATAATAATTTACTTGTTACCAGTACAGTCTGAGTCCCCGGACTCTGTGCCTGCAAAAAGATTTAGTTCTGTACCAATTGCGTCAGTACTATTTATCTGTAAATAAATCCCAAATAAATAGCGTGTGTGAAGTAATAAACAGTACTTGGCGTTTGTGTAAGAATAAATTCAACAGCGAACCAAAATACCGTATAAGAAAAAAATTCTAAAAATCGAGTATTCATGAAATCAGGATATTTATGAAATAAAATCCAAGATTATATGAAACTCCCAATTTTTAGACAGAAGTCTGTTGCCTTCTTTCTGAAAAAGATGCAGGCAAATTTTGGGGTATAACAATTTGCTTTTGAACTTCATCTTTGATTTTCATGGCCATTTCCGGATGAGTTCTCCTCAATTTCTGCTTAACCGGAGGGCATTCTGGCTTCAATGGTAAATGATGCTCCACTATACTGGTATCCAACCCTGGCATATCCTGATAGGACCAAGCGAAGACATCTGAGAATTCTTTGAGCAGTTGTATCAAACTCTCTCTAATCTCTGAACTGAGCGAAGCTCCAATCTTAACCTCTTTTCTGTTTCCATTGGAACCAAGGTTAATAATCTCTAGAGGCTCATTGTATGGCTGAATGGCCTCTTCCCTTTGTTGAAGTAACCGTGAAATTTCCTTTGATATTTCTTCGTCTTCTTCTTCCTCTGCCTCCAATACAGGAAACCCAAAGCTTGGAGAAGTCATACGATCGCACGTTTCAACGGGGTGTTTTATGATTAATCTGCATATGTGTGATGATTTTTATTTAGACAATGAGGGAAGACTCGGTGTATGCAGTTAATGGAATATTTTGATGTTTTTTTAAGGGTGTTTTTTAGGATTACCAATTTTCGAAAAAAGAAAAGGGAAAAACTAACGAAGGAACAAAATGAAATTTTTATTTATCGACAGTCACTTCTTGAAACAAAGACCCTATAAAACAAAACTCTATTGCTTTGGGCGAAGCAAAGAGGGACATTTTCCTAAGAAATAGTAAAATGCAAAGCCCTATGAAACACCTCTTCACCCTGGGCTATGGTGAGAGGACAAAATAACGGTGAAAGTTCCTACTTAGGAGTGTGAACAACATTTGAAACTTTAACAGCTGTCCAATAGTGGCGAACCCCATTGTACACTAGGTAATCTGGCACCTTAGGCTTAAGTTGGCCTGTGGTAGGTCTTGATTTACCAACCACTGTCTTTGCAACACTCAGACGATCTTCTTCTACTTCAGCAGACTGAGCTGTGTGAGCATACCCATTTCCAAGTGGAGTATGTCGGACTTTCTTTTGAGGAAACTTCCAATCTTCTGAATGGAGAGACTCGTTGTTGGAGACACTTTCGAGATCATCCTCTTCTGTATTTTGGTCTTGCTCTTCTCCCAAGATAGCATTGACTAGGTATGTATACTCTAGATCCGTAGCCTCGGAAGGTGACTTGGGGATATAATCCTCAATGATGACTTCACCAGTCGATGATGATGAATAGCAAGGTTTGTATATTTCTTTTGGCTGAGTGAGGTACTCGTAATCAATGTTCCATCCAGTTGGAACAATTTCTTCAAGAGAGATTTTTGAACTTTTAGGAGCGGAGTATTTCACCATGTAGTCGAATTTTCCACTCAGTTCTCCTAATGTATCCCAAGTCTCTTCGGGGATAGGAGGAACTTCTTCTGATGAACCATGACTTCTGGTGGTGAAGCTGTTTGTAACATCGTCACTGCTTGGTTGAGTCTTACTTTCAGATCCTTTATTCGGATAACAGCAAGGTGAATCAGACTCTGATAGGGATATGTATCCTGCCTCGAGAAGGTAGGACATACATTCCACTTCAAAATTCTCATCGGTGTCTTCTGTACCGATGGTATTGACTGTTTGTTGAACAGGTTGAAGAAAACCTTCGCTGCGGAAAGTTTCTTGAATTGGGAGAACTACCTCAATCCCTGGAATAACCTTTGATGTTGTTGGAAAGAATCCAACTCCTGTTCTGTTTTTGTTGTTGGTAGGAATCTCAATGTGCCCCCAACCACTGGTAGTGCCATCCTTTACAACTTGGATTGCATCTTTGTAGGAAGAGATAGACGCTGCTTTCTCCTTTCCTTTTTCCTTATCAAAGGAAAGTTCTTGGAACTTAGTTCCAGTGACTTCTTTTGGTTCTATGTCGGAGAATGATGATAGGTTACTGACGATCAGAGCTCGTTCTCCATATACGGTTACCAATTTGTCATTTCTTATAAATTTCAGTTTCTGATGAAGTGTGGAAGTAATTGCCCCAGCTTCATGAATCCATGGGCGACCTAGCAAACAACTGTATTGTGCCGGGATATCCATAACTTGGAAAGTGATTTTGACAGTCTGAGGTCCAATAGTTATGGTAAGATCTACTTCTCCAAAAACTGACTTCTTTGATCCATCTAATGCTTTGACGATGACGTGACTGTCCCTTAGCGGGTAATCTTTGAAGGATAATCTTGACAATGTTGATTTGGGCATGACGTTGAGAGAGGATCCATTGTCTATTAGGACTCCTATGAGAACATCACCCATGCAACTAACTGAGATGTGAAGTGGAAGGTTATGGTCCACTCCTTCTTCCGGAAGATCTTCGTCACAGAAACTCAGGTTAGTTCCTACGGAGATGTTGGCAATGATACTATTGAATTGTCCTACAGTAACACTTAGTTCTACAAAAGCTTGTTCCAAAACTTTCTGTAGAGCTTCCCTATGAGCTTCAGAACTCAATAGTAGGGAGAGAACAGATATCCTAGACAGAGTATGCAGCAGCTGGTCTACAATGTTGTATTCACTCCTCTGGATTAATTTCAAGATCTCATCATTTTCTTTCGCTTGAACAACATTGGCGGATGATTGTCTTGTTTATGTGGTACTTCTTCCGAAGGCTTTTCTACATTTTTTGTTGTTCGGTTGAAGACTCGTCCACTTCTAGTGACTCGACTAACGTCGGCAATGTTGACAACAGATGGTAATGGTATTTCCTTACCATTTTCAATGAATGTAGCGTTGTACTTGTATTGTATAGCCTTGCTGGACTCATACGGTACAGGACCTGGTAAGTAGATGACTAACGGAGCAATTGTTGTCTTTCCGCTGTCATACTTGACTTGCATTGGTTCAACTTGATTAATCTGAGGAGATACGGTAAAGACTTCTTCATCTTCTCTGTTGGCAAGAACTGTAATGGTATTTTCATCCATTAGTTTCTGAATGTCGTTGCGAACGCGCAAACATCCTCGTGACTTTCTTCGACAAATTTTGCATCTACTATAAGGATGGAAATCCGTTCCAAAGTATGCAAGTCCATTTAAAGTCTTATGGAACCTGACTACCGATCCTTCGAGATCTTCAACTCTGTAGATTTTGTATTCCCCTGGACATCCTTGAACCATGTTGACTTCGTATTCAGTTTTGACTCAGATGTGTTGAATCCATCCTAAGTCCATTTGTTCTTGTAATGCAGCTTGAACTACAGCACATCCTTGATTATTCTTTGGACAAATTTCACATGTGAAGTAGTAACTTGAGGTGATAGACTTTGAAAAGAAAGATCTTTGATGGTAGATCATTAAGGAACCGTCCAAGGTATCGACTTAGATCTATGTTGCTTGTTTTTTGAGTTGATAGGTGTTTTGAAAAGAAAGATCTCTTCAGAATGAATCTTTGGCTTGATTATATCTGAGAGGAATGTTCGTCTGAATAGAATTCAGGGGAACACTGCATGTGATTGAGAACAACCTTTCTAAGGATATTCGTCTACCTGAAAAAATCAAGTTAGTGACATGCAATGTCATGATGCATGTAATGTATATGTCGAGATTCTCAAAATAAATGAGAAACGTGCATATTATGTATGCGTTTATCATGAAACATTATATGCTGTGTATGAATATGCGTATAATGTATGATGTATGATGTATGATGTATGATTTATGCAATTTAGAGCGTATTAAACTTCTGGTTGGGAAAATAAATCCCTGCTTGTTATTTTGGAAATCAAGGCATTGATGATTGTTGATGATTTTTGCTATCTTGTTCGAGTATACTCAGCTAGGGAAATTCCTCACGGACCAGATTACTCTGTTGAGGGATCTTTGACTACCGCTTGGGGATGAAGGTAATTTGAAAGTTCTGATTTTGATGCCCCTTGAATGGGAATGAGAAAGATGCATAATCCTCCGATGCACTGTTTGACCAAGCCTTGGTGTGGAGGATCACACTTTCGGGGGATAGTGATCTTGAACAGCCCTGCTGGGGAATAAGATTTCTCGAGTCACTTTGTTGGAGAGAAAAATCTCATTGAGGAATTTGCTGAGAAATGCATCTCTATTGGGGAATTTTCTTCTGATGCTGGTTTCGGGATGATGTCTAGATGATTGGGACATTACCTGAATGCTATTCCTGTTTTTTCTTATAAATATCAATCATATTCAAATGCATATGTTCATTCAAAATTATCATTGGGACGTTTACGTATTCAAAACAGAAAAAGTGAAAATGTTGATTTTGAGCATGATCTGTATTGATTTTTGAAAAAGAGCCATGATAGGCTGATTAGTACAAGGAGACAAAAATCCTAGTAGTAGGAAATTGTCATAAAGCTTTGAAAAAGTAGAGAAATAGCTATGTGAAAACAATCCAGTCAAGTTTCAATTCTGCTATTGCCAATCTGTCTTCGAGCATCCCATCCCTCACTTGTTGGAAGAAAGTAGTTGGACTGATCGGTGTCTTTGATGTGTTGAACTTTGAAGGTGAGTAGGCAGCTGATCGGAACATAGTTGTATGCTTTATTCCCTAACTTTTGCCTAGGCTGCCTTTTCAGGTTTTCAGCCTACCGGGATAATATTTATTTAGTCTCTAATATTTGCCTGGATCGCTTTTTCAGGTTTTCAATCCACCGACACACTCATTTTTTTTTGCCTATGTCGCCCTTTCAGGTTTTCAACTTAGCGAGCTGTTTTAAGCGAAGTACTTTTTGACTATGTCCGCATTCACAGGGTGTGGGAAATCCTTGCCATCCATAGTGGTAAGCAACATGGCTCCGCCGGAGAATATTTTCTTGATTACAAACGGTCCCTCATAAGTGGGAGTCCACTTGCCCCTGGGGTCACCTTGTGGTAAGATGATGCGTTTGACAACCAAACCTCCGGTTTGGTATGCCTGACTTTTGACTTTCTTATTGAAGGCTTTGATCATACGCTTTTGGTACAACTGACCATGACAAATAGCTGTGAGCCTCTGCTCATCAATCAAGTTTATCTGGTCCAACCGCGTTTGAATCCAATCATCTTCGTCTAGATCAGCTTCTTTCATAATCCTTAGGGAAGGAATCTGAATTTCAATTGGAAGAACTGCCTCCATACCATAGACTAAGGAAAATGGAGTTGCCCCTGTTGAAGTCCGCGCAGATGTGCGATAACCATGAAGAGAAAAAGGTAACATCTCATGCCAGTCTTTGCAGGTTACTATCATCTTTTGTATGATCTTCTTAATGTTCTTGTTGGCAGCTTCCACCGCGCCATTCATCTTTGGTCGATATGGAGAGGAAGTATGATGTTTGATCTTGAACTGTGTGCAAAGTTCAGTAATCATTCTGTTGTTTAGATTTGTGCCATTGTCTGTGATGATCCTTTCGGGGATGCCATACCGACAAATGAGATTGTGCTTGATAAACCGGGCCACAACATTCTTCGTGACAGAAGCAAATGACGCTGCTTCTACCCATTTTGTGAAGTAGTCAATAGCGACTAGGATAAAACGATGTCCGTTGGAGGCAGTAGGCTTGATTTCTCCAATCATATCAATACCCCACATTGCAAAAGGCCAAGGAGCCGTCAGGACGTTCAACTGGACTGGAGGTACATGTACTTTGTCGGCATATATCTGGCATTTGTGACAGGTTTTGGAGTGATGATGGCAGTCTGCCTCCATGGTAGACCAGTAATAACCTGCTCTTAGGATCTTTTTAGCCATTGTATGTCCATTTGAATGAGTACCAAAAGCACCATCGTGTATGTCTTCCATAATCTGTTCTGCTTCCTTCTTGTTCACACAACGAAGCAAAGTCGAGTCGTGGTTGCGTTTGTATAGGGTTCCATTACTTAGAAAGAATTTGGCAGCAAATCTTCTTAGAAACTTTCTGTCGTTAATGGATGCCCCTTCAGGGTACTCCTGAGCTTCGAGATATCTTTTTACTTCATGGAACCATGGTTTTTCTTCCGTTCCTTCGGCATCGATCTCATTGCAATAGGCTGGTTCATCTTGTCTGTAAATGGTGATCATCGGCGCCTCATTGTCCCACCTGACCTTGAACATGGATGACATGGTAGCTAAGGCATCAGCTAGTTGATTTTCTTCACGCGGGATATGTTCAAATGTGATTTCTTCAAAGTAAGGAATCAAGCTTAGCACATATTCTTTGTATGGAATTAGATTCGGGTGCTTTGTGTCCCATTCCTCTTTGACTTGATAAATCACAAGCGCCGAGTCTCCGTAGACCTCCAGGAACTTGATTCTTAGATTGATTGCAGCTTTGAGACCCAGAATACATGCTTCGTACTCGGCTATATTGTTAGTGCAGTTGAAACATAATTTGGCAGTGAAAGGTGTATAACCTCCTGCAAGGGAAATGATCACAGCTCCGACGCCATTACCAAGTGCATTGGAAGCTCCATCAAAAACCATAGTCCATCGGGATCCTGGCTCGGGTCCTTCTTCCGGTCCTGGTTGTTCGTAGTCAGTGACTAGCATAATATCTTCATTTGGGAATTCAAAGTTCAATGCTTGATAATCATCCACTGCTTGGTGAGCCAGATGATCAGCTACCACACTTCCTTTGATCGCTTTTTGTGAAGTGTACTGGATGTCATACTCTGTTAAGATCATTTGCCATCTTGCTATTCTTCCAGAGAGAGCAGGTTTTTCAAACAAATACTTGATAGGATCCATTTTGGAGATCAAGAAAGTGGTATGGTTTAGCATATACTGTCTTAGTCGGCGAGCCGCCCATGCTAAGGCACAGCAAGTTTTCTCGAGCAGTGAGTATCTTAATTCACAATCGGTAAAATTTTTGCTAAGATAGTAGATCGCATGCTCCTTTCGGCTGGATTCGTCATGTTGCCCCAGTACACACCCCATTGAGTCTTCTAACACCGTTAGGTACATTATCAGAGGTCTCCCTTCCACTGGTGGTAACAAGATTGGTGGTTTTTGAAGGTATTCTTTGATCTTATCAAAGGCTAATTGGCATTTGTCGTTCCATCTTTCCACTTGATCTTTCTTCAACAATTTGAAGATTGGCATACAAGTAGTAGTCATATGGGCAATAAATCTGGCTATGTAGTTCAAACGTCCCAAGAATCCTCTGACTTGTTTCTCGGTACGGGGTATAGGCATTTCTTGAATGGCTTTGACTTTGGCAGGATCAACCTCAATACCCTTGCTGCTGACAATGAAACCTAAGAGTTTACCGGATCTTACTCCAAAGGTACACTTGTTTGGATTCAGTCGCAACCTGTACTTCTTGAGTCTGTCAAACAGCTTGTGCAGATGACCGAGATGTTCTTCTTCGGTGTTGGACTTTGCAATCATATCATCGACATAAACCTCTATCCCCTGGTGAATTATATCGTGGAAGAGAGCTACCATTGCGCGCTGATAGGTTGCTCCTGCATTCTTTAAACCAAAGGGCATTACTTTGTAACAAAAGGTTCCCTATGGTATTGTGAAGGTTGTTTTTTCCATGTCTTCGGGTGCCATCTTGATTTGATTGTAACCGGAGAATCCGTCCATAAAGGAAAATACTTTGCATTGTGCAGTATTATCAACCAGTACATCGATGTGAGGTAAAGGGAAATCATCTTTGGGGCTTGCCCGGTTCAGATCTCTGTAGTCTACACACATCCTGACCTTCCCGTCTTTTTTAGGCACATGCACGATGTTAGCTATCCAAGGAGGATAACTTACAACTTTCAGAAAGCCAGCATTGAATTGCTTCTCAACCTCGTCTTTGATTTTCTTGGACATGTCAGGCCTACTTCTCCGTAGTTTCTGCTTAACTAGAGTGCTACCTTCTTTGATTGGCAGGAGATGGACCACAATATCCGTGTCGAGACCAGGCATGTCTTCATAAGACCAAGCGAATATCTCGACGTAGTCTTGTAACATTTGAATCAGTCTTTGTTTGACACTGTTTTCTAAATCAGCCCCTATCCTGACTTCTTTCTTTTCTTCGTCACTGCCCAGGTTGATAACCTCAGTTGGTTCTTCATGCGGCTGTATAATCTTTTCTTCTTGTTCTAGCATCCTTGCAAGTTCCCTTGGTACTTCACAATCTTCCTCACTTTCGTCCTCAGTTTGGTAAATCGGATTTTCGAAGTCATGACTGGCAATAGCAGAATCATTATCAACAGGATCCAGGGTGAATGTGAATCTGCATTTATTTATGTGGGTGTGTGTAAGAACACATAGCTATTTGAAAAATGAATAAAGCAAAGAAAGAAAAAAGATCACAAAATTTGAATATGCAAACGTCCCATGATTTTATTGAATGAACATGATCATGATATGACAAACCCTTATAAAAGGACCAGTTTGCTTCGGGCAAGGCACACAGGTTTCAAGCTCATGGTTTGATAGTACAGGAACCATTTTTATTTTTCAACATATAGACAGTGAAAACAGGAAAATGCATTTACTCCTGATCAAAGGAGATGACATCTTCAGCTTCCCAGTTGTTCAACCCATTGTTGTGAGCGGGGAATATCCAGTTGCCCCAATTGCAGTTGTCTTCTGTGTTTCCCACAACATTGACTTCTTTAGTGACGAGATGAGCTGTTGATCCTTCAGGATGAGCAAGATGCTCTGTTGGATATGAGGATCCAAGTTGAGGTATCTCTGTTGGTTGAGAGAGATACTCGATAAGGCCGTCCCATCCAGTCGGGATGACGTCTTGGATAGAGACTTGTGCATTCTGCTGAGTAGTGTACTGTGACAGAAAATAACCCTCGTTATTTGGTATCTCCCAGGCTTCTCCAGGAGTGAAATTGTCTTCGCAATGTTCATCCCATCCAGTTGGGACAATGTCTTCAATGGCGACTTGTGAGCTCGGAGGAGCGGAATATTTCACCATAAAGTCATATTTGCCACTTGGCTCTCCTAGCGTATCCCAAACTTCTTTAGGTGGACTTTGATATTGCTCAGTAATGGAACTTGTGAGACTTTTGTGATCCTCGAACTGATTATCCCATCCAGTCGGGACAATGTCTTCGATGGCAATCGAAAAACTCGGAGGAGCAGTATACTTTACCATAAAGTCATACTTGCCACTTGGTTCTCCCAAAGTGTCCCAAACTTCCATGGATACAGGTGGAACTCCATTGGGATATTGTTGAATCATTCCATCGTCTTCAATAGCATTTACTTCTTGGCTGATGAAATGTGTCATTAACCCTCCAGAATGAAGACTTTGATTGTTCTTCTGAGTTCCATTAGCATAGCCCAAACCTAGCTTGTCGAATTTGTAAGGCATATTAATGAGTGGTCCCCATGCTGTGCCACCACCTTCTTTGATTGCAGCTTTTGCATCTTTGAGAGAAGCCATTGTTGGATTTATTTTTATAGTAGGATTAACAGAAATGTGCTTGGCAGTAGAGACATCAGGAGAGACCTCCTCAAAAGCTTGGCAGGGAGTTTCGATGAATTCGTCATCCAACTCAACATACTTGGAGTTGCTCATGTGGCTAACCACATATTCTTCTTCGCCGTAAACTGTGACGATCTTTCCTTTTACTGGATACTTCAACTTCTGATGTAGGGTAGAAGTCACAGCATTTGCCCCATGTATCCAAGGGCGTCCTAGTAAACAGGAATATGCTGGGTGAATTTCCATTACGTAAAAGGTAGAATCAAAGATCTGAGAGCCCACTCTGATTGGGAGATTCACCTTTCCGTACACTATTCTTGTTGACCCGTCGAAGGCTCTTACCACAACATCGCTTGGTTGTAACAGAATTCCTTCGAAGTCAAGCTTTTCCAGTACTGTTTTTGGTAACACGTTCAAAGAGGAACCGTTATCTACCAGCACATGAGATAGAGTGGTGCCATTACATTCAATAGAGATGTGTAGGGCTTTATTGTGATTTTTTCCAGCAGGGGTTAGATCAACATCAGAGAAACCGAGACCATTATTCACTGTTAGATTGGCAACACAATTTTCTAATTGATCGACCGAAATCTCTTGCGGCACATGTGCAGCTTTCAGGAACTTCATCAGGGCCTTGGCATGAGCTTCGAAATATTTTAGCAGAGACAGCATTGAGATCTTTGAAGCAGTGTGCCCCAGCTGTTCGACAATATTGTAATAACTCTTGCAGATGATTTTCAATATTTCCTCCATTTCTTGCTTTGACGGATCTTCAATAGTGACTTCCACCGGTATTTGAACTGGTTCAACTTGTGGCTCTTTGCCTCGAGCGTTGATATCTTGATTAGGAACTGGGACCTGGACTGGATTAGTAGCAACATTTGGAGAAATTTATGGTGAAAAGATCCTTCCACTTCTCGTAATCTAACTAGTACCCACAATATTATCAACAGTTGGAGTAGTAAAATTCATGGCCTCTTCAGTCAAGGTATCCTGCTTAACTCCATGGACATAAACATTAGTGTCATAACTCCATGGGACAGCTTTGTCTGAGGAGTATGGAAACGGAGTTGGACTGGTAATGATGACAGATGCCACTTTGGGTGCAGCAGAAATTTTGAAAGGAACTTTGATAGGGATTTTCAATGGTATGTTGGAAACCACTGAGACATCCTCTATTCTCATCCCATTTGAAAAGACTTCACATAAATCGTCCATAGAAGGGAGCCTCTCAAACATAATGATACGGCGATCCATCCACTTTTGAATTCCCATTCTCAGATTTTCACAACCATTGGGTAGGTGTGCGCAATAAAAGCAATCAGGGTCACAACCTGGAAAGTAACCAGCTTGGATTAGCTTTCTTTTGACTTTAAGGAGGGGAGTTGACAATTCTCTCACATCATAGATGTAAACAGTGCCTATGATAGCATTAACGGTTTTGTCGTGCTTCGGCATAGGTGCAGTGATGACATTTGGAGTTTCTGGAGGATCGATCATGTATTGTATTTTATTTTTCAGGGCCCAACAGTGATCTGCGTCATGTCCTGGACAGTTAGAATGATACGCACATGTTGCATCGAGGCGATAACTCAGAGAGGAAGTGTTGACATTCTTCGGAGGGTCTTTCAATGTGATCAGATTTGCCTTTAACAAGTGCTGCAATTCTTGAGAGATTGGCATATTGATTCTGGTGAAATTTCTCCTTGGTGCATCTGGTCGACGCGTATATTTTGGCGGTTGATCTTTTTGAGGTGCAGATGCAGAGATCAAGACAGCCCCTATAGATTGGTGATGCTCACTTTTGCGACTTTTCTGATTTTGCATTGTATTGACCTCATTTTTCCCACTGATGGGCCTCTTTGTAGTACCAGAGGAAGAGCCTATTTGAATTTTCCACTTTGAATACCGCTTTCGACACGCTTTCCAGTTAATATCAGGTCAGTGAAACCTGATGATGAGCTTCCCAGTAAATGACTATAGAAAGGGCCAGTTAAAGTGCCCATGAACATGTCGACCAACTCGCGATCAGATAAGGGTGGTTGTACCCTTCCAGCCAAATCTCTCCACTTTTGTGCATACCCTTTGAAACTTTCTTTTGGTGCCATAGACATGCCCCTAAGTTGAGTATGGGTTGGTGCAAGGTCAGCGTTGTATTGATACTGTTTGTAGAAAGCAGCAGCTAAATCTTCCCAGGTATGAACTTTTGTACTTTCTAGTTGGTAGTACCACTCGTGTTGTGTACCCGACAGACTTTCCTGGAAGAAATGAATCCACAATTTGTTATCTGCTGTATGAGGTAGTATCTTCCTTACATAGGACCTCAGATGTAGTTTTGGGCAAGAAACTCCATCATACTTTGCAAAGACAGGAACTTTGAACTTTGGAGGGATAACAATATCTGAGACGAGTCCCAAATCATTGAAATCTAAACCAGGTATTTTTTGTATCTCCATAGCTATCATGCGTTCTTCCAACTGCTGGTATTTGTCATCATCCTGTTCGTCTCCAGAATGATAATCTTCTTCATTAGAAGAGAGAGAGGGTTTGGCAGAACCCTGGTTGCTATGATTGTCTCCTTGTTCACCATCACCGACTATTTCAGGGATTGGTGGTTTTTTGGACTTTTTGACTGGGATTTTGGTCTTCCTTTTTAGGTGACTCAAGCCTACAGATCCTTTGGGCTTCTTTTCCTTCTTGGTTATCAGGGCTTTCAGTTCTTGTTGCCCCTTTGCTAGTTCCAGAATTGCTACCTGAACTTGGGCGTTCTGTGCTTCGAGATTCTTGATGCTTGTTTCGGATTCCATCTCTTCTAACTGAAATAAACAGCGAGGAGATGAGAAACCCATCATGTGAACCTGTTATGCAATGTTTATAAATGAAATGTATATGCAATGTTTATGAATGAAATGTATATGCAATGTTTTCAAGGATCTTAGAATTTAGATTTGTTAAAACAAAAGAAAAACAAACATTTGTTAGTCAAACAATTTATTTCTTTTTTTTTCTTTCTTTTTTCTTTTTTTCTTTGCCTCATTCGAGCTTACAAAACAGAAAATAAAGAAAATGAAGGATCCCTCAGGTCTCCCATGGACGCTTTCTCTTTGCACCCAGGAATGTGTTGATTTGCTGTTCTTCTTGGAGTTGTCCGGTGAGCTCCAATACTTTCCTCTCATAGTCTTGACAGTGTGCTTTGAAGGTGTCTCTTTCCTCTTTTAGTTGAACCCAAGATTTCTGCAACTCTTCCAGATCAGTTGGCATGTCCGGATGTAGAATAACTCGAGGTTCGTCTCCTTCAACTTGTGGCTCAATAGTCACAGGTAGAATAGTGGGATATGGCATGATGAACTTCTAAGCATGAGCACGCACCCATCTGAGGTAAGGTTCCATAGGAATAGAGTTCCATTGTCCTAAAGTTTTGCTTTCTACTCTATAGACACTGCCCCACGCATGTATAAACCTTCGTCGATGTCTGTGGGAATCATCTTCGTAATCAAACACAATGCCACGGATAATTATGTCGTGAGGACCGTTTCTCCGTGCATATCCGAATTGGCGTAAAGTTAAAGAGGGGTTGTAGGTGATGCCTCCCCTGATGCCAAGGAGTGGCACATTAGGATACTCTCCACAATGGTCAATGATAGTAATGTCTCTTTGAAAGAAGTTGTTCCACCGGATATCTGAATGAGACAAAGACATAATCCTGCGAGACCATTGCATCCTTTGATCATTTCTCAACACTGATCGGGGAAGGTGTAATGTAAACCATCTAGCCAGTAGTGGTACACAGCACATAAGAGTTCCTCGTTTCTTCATGGTACGAGTATGTAAAGAATGTAGTATGTCTCCCAGCAAGGTTGGTACCGGGTTACGGGTTAAGAAAATGTTGATAATGTGCACACTTATGAACTGGTCGGGATTTGGGAACAAAACCAACCCATAGATCAAAAGAGCCACAACCTCCTCAAAAGCTGGGTAACTTCTGTTTTTTAGTAGTAATCGAGTCTTTTCCATTAAGAATTTAGCAAGCAAACCCTCGACTCCACTCTTTGTTTCCCAATTGGACTCGATTTCTGACTTTCGCAAGTGTAAGGCAGCAGCAATGATTTCAGGTTTTGGAATCCTTTCTAAACTAGTGAAAGGTAATTGATCTCGAACAGGTAATCCAATTAGTTCAGAAAACTCTTCCAAGGTGGGTACTAACTGGTAATCAGGAAATGTAAAACAATGGTGTTCGGGATCAAAGAACTGGAACAGGACCCGTATCATGTCTTCTTCAAATTTTGAGGTAACCAAATGGAGTAGGTGACCGTGCTTTTCAGTGAATTGAGCATTCCTGGGAAATTCTGATATTAAGTCCTTTAGTTCAGATGGTACTGTTGAGATGTTGATTCGGATGTAATCTCTGGTAGCGGGAGCCATTACCTGCAATAACAGAACAAAGGTAAACTCTTCGATCCTTGAAATGATTAGTGAGAAAATGATATGCTTATGATGTCATGATGTCAAACATGTGGCACACACAAACAAATCAAACAATAGCCTTAGGTTTAAAGGCTTGCATGAAGTTCATAGGTGATACCCTCCCCACTGAAGTTGAGTTGGTTAAAACCTGTCCTAGAATAGTATTCGGGTTCTATGATCCTTGGAGACAACATCTCAATACGGCGCTCGGACGGCCGATCAAAACATTCCTCGAGAATAATTAACTTCGATGAATTTCAAAGTTAATCACTTAATAGGCCACAAGTCAAGTTCAACTAAAGGTTCTAAGGCAAATTAGTGTTTAATGACATTTCGGAAGCCTAACATACTCTTTGATCGTTTTCAAGGGACATCAGTATAAACCAAAGTGTCGCACTAACGGTGACTACCAGATCAACCGTATCGGTACATGTCGTACAGTTTCCTTGGTCTATTGTCACATACTTAAGGTATCTCGAGATTCGGGTTAGAATCTTTCACCCAAGCAAATACCCAAACAAACCTTTGAAAAATAGAGCAATCAAGTCAAGCAATTGAAAACATCGAAGTGATCTAAACTCTAAGGTAACCTCTTTTGAAAACATTTTGTTTTTAGAAAGTATTTGTCCCCAGCAGAGTCGCCAGTTCTGTCGCCCTCGGTTTTTTACTGTACCTCTCGTGGAGAGATACACAAACTGACACTCTTCTCTTTTTGCTTCTGTGCTTTTGAAAATCAGAGAGTCGCCACCGACTTTTATTTTATCCAATCAAGGAAAGGTTTATAAAAGAAACAAAAAAAGACCTTTAAGAAATTCTGGGTAAGGGGGTTCGTTATACAAAGGGAAGGTATTAGCACCCTTTGTATCCATGGTTATCCATGGGCTCTTAATTTGCTTAGCTCACTTGTTTTGAATCACTTTTCTCTTGCCTTGACATGCTTGTATGTGGTTTCAAAAACTTTTGCAAATTGATTTTGTAATGATCCTTGTGCGGATTTATACAAAGTGTTTTATCTTTCGAAAGATGTTTTGAAAAAAAGAACGTTAACTTCGTAATGATCCTTGTTTGGATATATACCAAGTATTGTCTTTTTTTGAAAGTTTTATTTTGAAAAACAACGGTATATGAGACATTTGTTTTTTTTTATTTGAGCAAGCAAATTAGGAGGTCTACCCTAAGTTATAAGGTCTTTTCCTATTTCCTTTAGAAAATTCTCCTTTCACCGGATGTAAACGAAAGTTCGATTTTGCATTTGAAACAGTAGAATTTGATTTTTTGATTTTGAAAAGAGTAAAAGAGGGATTACCCTAAGAGGTGCAAGTGTGATTTTGTTTTGATTCAGATATTTTATCTTTGAAGTTAGTGACCTAACGCTTCTTTTTTTTTATTTTTGACATACACGCAATTTTATATGTACTGGAATTAAAATGCGGAAATGTAAAATGCGGAAAGTAAATCTACGCTATTACATCGATTGTGCGGGAAATGTAAACTACGCTATTTACATGAATTTGACAATCTATACACTTGATCTAGGAATTTAAATTGCAAGAAAATAAAAGAAATATTTTTGGATTTTTTGATGATTGATTTTAATTAGAATTAATGCATGATTAATTTAATTAAAATGAGAAAAAGGTAGAAATAAAATTTAAACCTAAAAAATTAAGTTTAAAATATGTTCAAAATACTTGTCAATTAATTTTAAAATAAAACTATTTTTTTTGGAGTTTTTGGAATAGATTTTGAAAATTATTAAGTTAAATTAACATAATTATGCAAATAATTACATAAATAATTAAAACTTAAAGAGAAAAATATTCTAAATATGTACAAAATTAGCCTATAATATATAAACTATATTTAATATAAAGAACAATTTTTTTTATGATTTTTTGATTGGTTGAGATAATTAAAAAGCAAATATATAAATATATACTAATTAATTAAGCAAAATATTTTAATATTTAAGAAAAAATAAAATATTTTATGTAAAAAATAATAGATTATTTTAGAAGCCTAAAAATATTTTTATTATATTTTTTTGATTTTTGAAACTATTTAAATTAATTTTGCAAAGAAATTAAAATAAAAATAGAAAAATATATGAATAGTAATCCTGTGTGGTAATTAAATGAGGTCTATCATATGGGTGTGTGTTTTGATGCGTTGGATGTGCTGTGAGATTAATCCAATGGCTTAGATTGTGGATGCATGGTGCACGTGGATAGAGGGATAACATGTGATCATGCAGAATTTGAGAGTCCAATGTGGGACCGACGTGCAGTTGACCAGCGAATGGGGGGAAGAGGAATTGCCACGCGTGCTGGTCAAAAGGTCTCCTCCACTATTCATCATCTTATTCCTTTTACCTGCGGATTTTGCTGCAGATTTACCTGCGGATTTTCCTGCGGATTTTGCTTTCAAATCTTCAATCTTTTGAACGACCTACAAAATGAAAATAAAAAAGAACAAGGGCCACCCAGATCACCTAAATGGACCCTTCTAAACATGATAGCGTCGTTAGTTTTTCCATTTGGAGCTTGTATCATGGAGAACGAAAGCTTCACATGTTTGAAGCTCAAAAATGGTGGAGCTTCAAAACCACGTTAAAGCTTGCATGTGATCACTCAAACCTACTCTATATCATGCCATGAGTCCATGCAAGTGGTTAGTTTTTATTTTAATCAAGCATGCATACGAAAATGAAAGTTATATGTGTATGTTCATGGAAAACACCATGCATGTGTTATGACTCTCATGGGACCATACAAAGAGTTTACTCTTACTCTATATTACTTTAGAAGATGATTGGAAGTGTTTGTTTGTATTGATAATGGTTGGAAACCACAAAATGAAAATTACAAAGTTTTGGTGTTTTTTGAGAATTTTTGTGAGTTTCTTTGCTATTCCCTTGCCATAATTTCGTGTGTCTTTGATTGATGAAGTGTGCTACTTCATTTATAGGCAAAGATGTGCTTAAAATTGAAGCTAAGAAGCATTGATGAGCTTTGTTGAATTTTTGACTTGTTTAATATATTAAGCTTTGAATTCAAGCTACCATAGCTTGAATTTTCCACACCTCTTGCTCTTAGCCTCCTTTGTACTTCCCTTTGCTGCAGAAAATAACCTACCTTGATGACTCATGCAAGGGACAAAGCTTTGGATAAGAATCTTGCATCATTTCTTTTTCAATTTAACTTTAAATGTAATAAAATTAAACCAAAAAAGAAACAAAAATGCTATGGGCTTTGGCTTGGTCGTGGGAGGCCCTTCACATTATGGGGAACATGTTTGGATCATGAAAACTTGGCCCCTTTTTGAAAAAAAACATTTTTGATCAATGTTGATTTCATGCATTTTCCCAAAAAATAGCCAACTTCAACAAGGCATAAATCCCTCAATTTTTATCATATGAAGGAGTTCTTGTACTTTTTGGAAACCTCAAGATGTCCTCTAACCAATGTCTTTGGTATCATATCAAAATGATTTTCCATGCTCCTTGTGTGTCCTTTTGAAAAAAGTGACTTTTTGTTGACTTTGAAAATGACCTGTAATGTCTTGGTTCATATTTTTCAAATGGTGAATCTAATGACCATGGGACCAATTGAATTTGAAAGATAATTGAATTTACTTCAAAATGAGCTTTGGTTTGAATTTTTTGGATGAAGGATGAGAGAGTTATGACCAGTCAAAGTTCAGTTGACTTTTTAGGAGAAAACCCTAATTTTGAAACTTAGGGTTTTGTTGATTTTTGATCTTTCCTTGATGAATTATGATCAACCAATGATCAAATGATGAATCTTTTGACAAAATATGGATGTTGACAAAAAATTTCATTTTTGACTGTCTGTTGACTTTTTGGTCAAACGGGTCGTCTGTTGACTGTTTGAGCTGCTGACTGTGCGTCTGAGAGAATTGAAGTTTGAAAATTTGTATGGTGGTACTTTGAGATATATGGAGGTCCATGAAATACATTTGAGGTCTCAAAAACTTGTTCTCCTGAAAAAAAAACAAAAAAACCCTAGTCAGGGACTGTTTGTGTAGGAGACAGTTAAGCGTACCTGATTTTTGTGCAGTGTTGAGTCTCTGCTAATCATGTGATATTCAGAAGACTTCTAGAACAAAAATCTTGGAATTTTGAAATGCAAAAGATTGATTTGATTGATGGTACAAAACACGGAGAATTGCACTGTCAGCAGTTTTGACTGTCAACTGGCTGTCCGGGCATTAACATAACAGTTAAAGTGAAAATTCAACAGTTAAAGTTAATTTTTTTCTTTTTGTTTTTTGTTGTGTTAATGGTGAAAATTTATTTACATGAGTTGTTAGAAAAACACAAACATAATAAATAAATAAAATATACCGTACGCGAACGAAATTACCGATAATAACCTTAAAAAATATTTAAGGCACAGAAAAATAAATATTTAACTGGCAGAAAACACACAAAATATTATCTGGATAATTAAACTACGGTACGACAAATAGTACGACATTTAATACTGACAGTACAAATATTACATAATATAATGAACAGTACGATAAATAAACGGTACATTTAAAAAATAAAAGATACGACAAACTTTAAGAATGACGATTAATAACCCATGCTACAAATAATAACATATAGATGATTGGGAGTGTAAACAACCCAGGTCCACATTTTTCAGGACTATGCAGATAGAAGAAGGACATGATTACCACCACGACGGTGATGACCATAAGAAAACACGTCTCCATCCGCTTCGCCATTTTTGCCGGGGAAGAAGAGAGAATGAATATGAAGTAGAAATTTTGAGAGATGATTTAGAATTTGATGTGAGATTTTATGGAAAAAATGAGAGGTATTTATAGAATGAAAAGAAGGATAGAGACGTTGGGGAATGAAGTGATTTCGTACAAAAAAGGAAAATTTGAGTGGAAGTAGGATTTGAAAGAAAGTGTATGGTAGGGTTTGAAAAAAGAGATGTATAGAATAAAGTTAGGATTTGATTTTGGAAGAAAGAGATTTGAAAAGAAAGGAAAAGATTTTTGAAAATAATAGAATATAGTACAAAAATTAGTGGGAAACAAAAGTTAATAATAATTTACTTGTTACCAGTACAGTCTGAGTCCCCGGACTTTGTGCCTGCAAAAAGATTTAGTTCTGTACCAATTGCGTCAGTACTATTTATCTGTAAATAAATCCCAAATAAATAGCGTGTGTGAAGTAATAAACAGTACTTGGCGTTTGTGTAAGAATAAATTCAACAGTGAACCAAAATACCGTATAAGAAAAAAATTCTAAAAATCGAGTATTCATGAAATTAGGATATTTATGAAATAAAATCCAAGATTATATGAAACTCCCAATTTTTAGACAGAAGTCTGTTGCCTTCTTTCTGAAAAAGATGCGGGCAAATTTTGGGGTATAACAATTTGCTTTTGAACTTCCTCTTTGATTTTCATGGCCATTTCCGGATGAGTTCTCCTCAATTTCTGCTTAACCGGAGGGCATTCTGGCTTCAATGGTAAATGATGCTCCACTATACTGGTATCCAACCCTGGCATATCCTGATAGGACCAAGCGAAGACATCTGAGAATTCTTTGAGCAGTTGTATCAAACTCTCTCTAATCTCTGAACTGAGCGAAGCTCCAATCTTAACCTCTTTTCTGTTTCCATCGGAACCAAGGTAAATAATATCTAGAGGTTCATTGTATGGGGTAATGGCCTCTTCCCTTTGTTGAAGTAACCGTGAAATTTCCTTTGATATTTCTTCGTCTTCTTCTTCCTCGGCCTCCAGTACAGGAAACCCAAAGCTTGGAGAAGTCATACGATCGCACGTTTCAACGGGGTGTTTTATGATTAATCTGCATATGTGTGATGATTTTTATTTAGACAATGAGGGAAGACTCGGTGTATGCAGTTAATGGAATATTTTAATGTTTTTTTTAAGGGTGTTTTTTAGGATTACCAATTTCCAAAAAAAGAAAAGGGAAAAACTAACGAAGGAACAAAATGAAATTTTTATTTATCGACAGTCACTTCTTGAAACAAAGACCCTATAAAACAAAACTCTATTGCTTTGGGCGAAGCAAAGAGGGACATTTTCCTAAGAAATAGTAAAATGCAAAGCCCTATGAAACACCTCTTCACCCTGGGCTATGGTGAGAGGACAAAATAACGGTGAAAGTTCCAACTTAGGAGTGTGAACAACATTTGAAACTTTAACAGCTGTCCAATAGTGGCGAACCCCATTGTACACTAGGTAATCTGGCACCTTAGGCTTAAGCTGGCCTGTGGTAGGTCTTGATTTACCAACCACTGTCTTTGCAACACTCAGACGATCTTCTTCTACTTCAGCAGACTGAGCTGTGTGAGCATACCCATTTCCAAGTGGAGTATGTCGGACTTTCTTTTGAGGAAACTTCCAATCTTCTGAATGGAGAGACTCGTTGTCGGAGACACTTTCGAGATCATCCTCTTCTGTATTTTGGTCTTGCTCTTCTCCCAAGATGGCATTGACTAGGTATGTATACTCTAGATCCGTAGCCTCGGAAGGTGACTTGGGGATATAATCCTCAATGATGACTTCACCAGTCGATGATGATGAATAGTAAGGTTTGTATATTTCTTTTGGCTGAGTGAGGTACTCGTAATCAATGTTCCATCCAGTTGGAACAATGTCTTCAAGAGAGATTTTTGAACTTTCAGGAGCGGAGTATTTCACCATGTAGTCGAATTTTCCACTCGGTTCTCCTAATGTATCCCAAGTCTCTTCGGGGATAGGAGGAACTTCTTCTGATGAACCATGACTTCTGGTGGTGAAGCTGCTTGTAACTTCGTCACTGATTGGTTGAGTCTTACTTTCAGATCCTTTAGTCGGATAACAGCAAGGTGAATCAGACTCTGATAGGGATATGTATCCTGCCTCGAGAAGGTAGGACATACATTCCACTTCAAAATTCTCATCGGTGTCTTCTGTACCGATGGTATTGACTGTTTGTTGAACAGGTTGAAGAAAACCTTCGCTGCGGAAAGTTTCTTGAATTGGGAGAACTACCTCAATCCCTGGAATAACCTTTGATGTTGTTGGAAAGAATCCAACTCCTGTTCTGTTTTTGCTGTTGGTAGGAATCTCAATGTGCCCCCAACCACTAGTAGTGCCATCCTTTACAACTTGGATTGCATCTTTGTAGGAAGAGATAGACACTGCTTTCTCGTTTCCTTTTTCCTTATCAAAGGAAAGTTCTTGGAACTTAGTTCCAGTGACTTCTTTTGGTTCTAAGTCGGAGAATGATGACAGGTTACTGACGATCAGAGCTCGTTCTCCATATACGGTTACCAATTTGTCATTTCTTATGAATTTCAGTTTCTGATGAAGTGTGGAAGTAATTGCCCCAGCTTCATGAATCCATGGGCGACCTAGCAAACAACTGTATTGTGTCGGGATATCCATAACTTGGAAAGTGATTTTGACAGTCTGAGGTCCAATAGTTATGGTAAGATCTACTTCTCCAAAAACAGACTTCTTTGATCCATCTAATGCTTTGACGATGACGTGACTGTCCCTTAGCGGGTAATCTTTGAAGGATAATCTTGACAATGTTGATTTGGGCATGACATTGAGAGAGGATCCATTGTCTATCAGGACTCCTATGAGAACATCACCCATGCAACTAACTGAGATGTGAAGTGGAAGGTTATGGTCCACTCCTTCTTTCGGAAGATCTTCGTCACAGAAACTCAGGTTAGTTCCTACGGAGATGTTGGCAATGATACTATTGAATTGTCCTACAGTAACACTTAGTTCTACGAAAGCTTGTTCCAAAACTTTCTGTAGAGCTTCCCTATGAGCTTCAGAACTCAATAGTAGGGAGAGAATAGATATCCTAGACAGAGTATGCAGCAGCTGGTCTACAATGTTGTATTCACTCCTCTGGATTAATTTCAAGATCTCATCATTTTCTTTCACTAGAACAACATTGGCGGATGATTGTCTTGTTTATGTGGTACTTCTTCCGAAGGCTTTTCTACATTTTTTGTTGTTCGGTTGAAGACTCGTCCACTTCTAGTGACTCGACTAACGTCGGCAATGTTGACAACAGATGGTAATGGTATTTCCTTACCATTTTCAATGAATGTAGCATTGTACTTGTATTGTATAGCCTTGCTGGACTCATACGGTACAGGACCTGGTAAGTAGATGACTAACGGAGCAATTGTTGTCTTTCCGCTGTCATACTTGACTTGCATTGGTTCAACTTCATTAATTTGAGGAGATACGGTAAAGACTTCGTCATCTTCTCTGTTGGCAAGAACTGTAATGGTATTTTCATCCATTAGTTTCTGAATGTCGTTGCGAACGCGCAAACATCCTCGTGACTTTCTTCGACAAATTTTGCATCTACTATAAGGATGGAAATCCGTTCCAAAGTATGCAAGTCCATTTAAAGTCTTATGGAACCTGACTACCGATCCTTCGAGATCTTCAACTCTGTAGATTTTGTATTCTCCTAGACATCCTTGAACCATGTTGACTTCGTATTCAGTTTTGACTCAGATGTGTTGAATCCATCCTAAGTCCATTTGTTCTTGTAATGCAGCTTGAACTACAGCACATCCTTGATTATTCTTTGGACAAATTTCACATGTGAAGTAGTAACTTGAGGTGAAAACTTCTTCTTCGCTTTGTACAAGACATTACTGACATCTTGATCCTTTTTCTTCTGAAAAGAACTTCCATACTTCCAAGGACCAATAGAAGATTCTGGTTCTTTGTTCAAACGTTCTTCTCGCACTGCTTCTTCTAAACGTACACCCATGTTCACCATCTCGGTAAAGTCACTAGGTGCATTGGCGACCATTCGTCTGTAGTAGAATGGACTAAAAGTCTTGAGATAGATTTTTGTCATTTCTTTCTCTTCAAGTGGAGGACATATTTGAGCAGCAACTTCACGCCACCTCTGAGCGTATTCCTTGAAGCTTTCTCTATCCTTTTGAGTCATGGCCCGGAGTTGATCTCTGTCGGGAGCCATATCCAGATTGTACTTATACTATTTGACGAAGGCCTCTCTGAGGTCTCGAAAAGTATGAATCTTTGAACTGTCCAAGTTCATGTACCATTTAATTGCAGCACCTATCAGGCTATCTTGAAAATAATGAATGAGCAATTGTTGATTATCATTGAGTTGACATCCTTCGAGCGTACATCACGAGGTGACTTTGTGAGCATGAATCCCCTTTGTACTTCTCGAAATCTGGTACTTTGAATTTGTGAGGAATCTTAACATTTAGAACCAAACAGAGGTCTGCAGCATTCTTCCCAAATAGATCTTGTCCTCGGAGAGCCTTGAGTTCCTCCTGCATTTGCAGAAACTGTTCCTGGAACTCGTCCAATCTTTCATACACGCCAGCGTCCTCACTAGGAGCGTGATGATATACTTGTCCGCCCGGTGGAGGAAAAGTATGCGCAAATGGTCGTGGAGAAGCCATGACAGCAGATCTTGGAATCTCAGCATACTGTTGTGTGAAACCTTTTGCCGTTGCTCTTGGAACTTCAATTTCCAGAGGTCTGTAACCCTCCGGTGGATGCATATCCATGGTAACTCTTGGAACTTCAGAAACTGGGGGTATGTACCCGTTTGGAATAAAGTTATACGGCATGCCCCAAGGTCGGTTGGGCGGCATGGTATACTGAGGAATAGGAGTAGAAACAATCTCGGAAACCATAGTCCTTTGTGGTTCTTCTGGCGTTGGTTGATTCTGTGCAACAACAAAGGCTTCTACCATACTATTGAGCCTTTCAACAGCATCTTTGAGAGTAGTAACCTCTTCTCCGAGTTCTCCATTATCTTGCTCTAAGTCGTCCTTTCTTTTCTTGCGACTTGAACGAGTGTTGTATGAATGAGACAGCTTGAATGCCTTTGTTCACCTCCTTCTCCTCCTCTCTTTCTGGAGAAAGGAAAGTGAATATTAGATCCGCGACAATTCTCGTGTCAGTGCGTACAACTAAAGCGATGCATGATGTGTAATTAAGTTAATTTTTTTCAAGGAAACACCATAATTACGTTATGAAACATCAAACTTTTATTAATTAAGCGAAAACGCCGTTTTTTACACACTTTGAAAAGGGAAATACAGAGAAACAGAGAGAAAGGACTCTAAAACTTTGATGAAGAGCCGACTTCACGTTCTAACATTTTTTTCTGTTTCTTGAGCTGAGCGTTTTCTGACGTGAGTTGATCGATGATCCAGGAAGCAGGAGGGATATGATGAGAAAGTGACGATTGTGTCACTTGTCGATCGAGTACTTCAAGTAACTCATCCTTCCTTCTTAGGATGTTCTGAATCTCAACGTTTTCCGTGTTGACGATTCGATACTTGTTTCTCCAAGCATTCCTTTCTTGGCATACCTTGTTTAATGCCGCTTGCAGTTTTTCAACGTTAGTGGAGAAAAGGAAAATTGGTTCCCTTAGGGGAATAGGTTCTTGACGCTGATATGGCATCCTGAGCTTGAATGCTCTGACGCGTACCCATTGAAGGTAAGGATCCAGGGAGATGCAAAGATGTTTTCCTAACAATCTTCTCCCTTTTGTGTGAACAAGACGCCAGGCTTGGACAATTTTCTTCTTCAGCATGTTACCATGATCGTCGATGTTCTTGAATAACTGACCCTCCAATTGAATACTACTTGGTATATTTTTAATGGGATAGTCGTATTGACGACGGGCTAAAGCTGGATTATAACTGATTCCTCCCTTAGTTCCAATAAGGGGTACGTTGGGATAACTTCCACAACTGAAGATGATCTTGGTTTCGTCGTTGTCAGGGCTACACCAATCAATGTTTGTATGAGTGAGGGACATGATTTTCTGTGACCAGTAAAGGCCATCTCTCATGTTCCAGAAAGTGCTAGACTTTGGCAGGTGCGAGCTTGGTCTAACAAGAATTTGGAGGGCAATCCTTGAATTCTTCCTTTACTCACCATATGAGTTCCGATGTCGACTACGTTCAAGGGAGTAGTTGCAGCAATGATAATGTCGTCAGGATTTTTTTCCAAACCGGAGTACGGATCTTGCGCGTACACGGGTATTCCAACCAGACGAGAGTACTCCTCTAACGTAGGCATGAGTTGATAATCTGGAAAGGTGAAGCAGTGATATGTTGGATCGTAAAACTGTACAAATGTGGGAAGGATCTCATCCACAATGTTAGTGCTGAGAAGAGGCAGAAGTTTTCCATACTTCTCCTTGAAAGCCTGGGGGTTGACTACCAGTTTTCCGAGCTTTTCCAATTCCTCGACCTTAAGAATTTTGAAGGTGTATTTCCTAGCTCTCTTTCTTCCATAATCCATGGTAAACTAAGGATAAGGATTTTTGTACATGTAGAATGGGTTCTAAGGGTCTCAGAGCTTTTGCTCAATCTTAAAGATACGTTGACTGGTATCTATAAGAGAGTTTTCTCTGAGTGTAGTATCTGCGTGACAATTACTTTCGTAATCACCGCTCTACATCCTAAAAAGGCTTTAAGTGGGGTTAATGTGTTCCTAGGTCCTCCTGGTACAAATCAGTCTCGGAATGCATTGGCACAGTTAATCACAACCAGCCAGGCAAATCCCATGAGTAGATTTGGGAACCAAGATTAGAGGGCCTTCACCGAGAAGACATCCTCCATCCTATCTTATGTTGCACTCAAAACCAGGTATAAGATTTCTCGGTACAGAAAAAACAAAATAAACAAGTATATATGCAACAATCACATGAAATGACACAAAGGTTAGGCAGGACCTCTCTTGTTTGAGGTGGAATTTGGCATCCCTAATTCCTCATTGGAGGCTGGACCAGCACGGGTCAACCATTGGTTTGGATGAAAAACCAAGGTTATTACTTTCCCCAGCAGAGTCGCCATTTTTCTGTGGTGTCGTTTTCTTTACCTCCCCGTTTCACTTGGGAGGACGGCACGCTAGACCCTTCACGCGGAATTTGGAAGGAGAATACGCCTGTGGCGGGATGAATTTTGTTTCAGTTCTTCCTACGATATCACAAGAACTTTTTAATTATCCTACGAGTAGGAAAGGGGAAAAATATCTCAAATAAACCCTAGGAGTTTGCTAAGTGTGGGGATTCACCTAGACTAGAAATTCTGGTGTCCGGGAGGTCGGTTATACATAGGGAAGAGTTTAAGCACCCTACATATCCGTAGTACTCTACGGGAACCTTCTCTGTGTCTATGTGTTTGTGTTTGTTGCTTATTATTGGGAAAGTTTCTCCTTGGTGCCTTGCTTGAAGCTCAAGGTTGAAGCTTGAATTAAATCTCTATTTACGGTAAAGAGACATGAAGTTATCTTTACAGAGAGGTATTTCTACTATTCCACCACAAACATTAAAAAAAGTGATAGAAAAGCTGAATTCATTTCATTAAGAGAGGGACCTTACTTGTATGTTTGCAAGTATGCCAGTCGCGTGTCTCTTGAATGAAAGAAGGATTCTCATCCAAATTAGGGAAAGTGTACAAGTCTGGGTTTGTTTGACTCAGAGCATGCCTTTCAAAGTCCTAAATGGGAGAATGTTTGAAATTGAAATTGAAATTTTTGTTTGAATGTGGTGAGATAGGAGAAATATCTCTCTATAGAGATAAGCTATGTCTATCTACTATTTGAAAGATTTGAATTTTAGCTGGCTTGTATGAGGCCCAAGCTTGAGGCTTTTTGATTGTTTTTATTATTGACTCTGGGAGATAACTCTACTGGGAATTTGACTTAAACTAAGAAGTTTTGTGTTCTGTACAAAGCCCAGAATTGAGGCTGACTCTAGTTGGAGAGTGTTTATTTGATGGATTTTATTTGGTGTTCTGTACAAAGCCCAGAATTGTGGCTGACTCTTAATTGGGGAATATATATATATATATATATATATATATATATATATATATATATATATATATATATATATATATGCTGACTCTACTTAGGGATTATATTATTTTCTGCCTTGTATGAAGCCCAAGGT
This sequence comes from Vicia villosa, assembly GCF_029867415.1. Lineage (NCBI taxonomy): Eukaryota > Viridiplantae > Streptophyta > Magnoliopsida > Fabales > Fabaceae > Vicia > Vicia villosa. The sequence continues at coordinate 218,638,690 of NC_081180.1, read as the reverse complement.
TGTGGCGGACTCTAGCCAGGAAAGTCATTATTCTCTGCCTTGTATGAAGCCCAAGGTAGTGGCTGACTGTTAAAGAAACTGAGTATGGATGACTCTATGGGGAAAAGATCCTAGAGGTTAAGGATCTTTGACACAGGAAATGTGGTTTATCTGCCTTGTACAAAGCCCAAGGTTGTGGCTACTTGATGATGAAGGACTCACTAGGGAGACTCTATTATCTGCCTTGTACAAAGCCCAAGGTTGTGGCTGACTCTTTAAGGGTTTTTACTCTGCTGGAGAGTTTTATCTTTTGAAAGTTTAATTCTTGGAAGCTAACCCTTTCCAGGGATTTTGGATTTAAAGGAGTGATTTTGGAGCCTGACCCTTTCCAGGGGTTTTATGGCAGAAAGATTATCTATTTGAGACTTCTTGTTTAAAGCCCAAGATTAAGGCTGACACTGACTAAGGATAGACAATTATGGATCTTAGACTCTGCTAAGGAAGATTAATGAAAATAAGGGTGACAAAGACTGTCCATGTCTTTCATTCCAAAAGGTATACTCAATGTGAGATTGAGACATTCTTAGCTTGTTTAAAGTCTGGTTTAAAGAATGGAAGACACTCACCAGGATAGGCTAAAAGGTGACTAAAGACTTGTTCCTATGTTTATAAGAAACCTGATGGGTCCTTGTATACAAGCTCAAGAGGAAGCTGGGAATGCTTTTAAGAAGCCTGTGGGTCCTTGTACAAAGCCCAAGAGGAGGCTAATCGAGGGTCATCGAGGGTCCTTGTTATAGCACAAGAGAAAGCTATGTGGTTTTGAACTTATGTTGGCTTTAAGCAAATGGGTAAGAGGTTTCATCGGGAATAATTCCTCTTGGGTGGATGTATCCTATTTTGGGTTCTAAGGCTTTTTCAAGATGTTTCACCGGGAATAATTCATCTTGAGGGTTTTGAACTAAAGATCTCTAATTAGGAAAGAGCCTTCACCGGGAAGACATTCTCAATCCTAGGCCATAGTCCTATAATATAAATATATATATATATATATATATATATATATATATATATATATATATATATATATATATATATATATATATATATATATATAGTTTAACTGTCCTAAGGTTTACACTTAGACGTAGTCCTAAACAAATATATAAACAATTTATATTTGACAGTAATTTAAATAAAGACTGTAAATTGAAAGCTTGTAAAGCCTAACCTGGATGGAGTGGAGGCCTTTGAAGATGAATGCACAAAGCCTTACCAGCAATTTTGTTGTTTAATGATAACAGTTGAATATTTATAATAAACAGTTAAAGGTTTTTGAAAACAGAAGAAGTGAAGATGGACAAAGGTCACATAGGTATCTGAAGAGTTTCACCGGGAATAATGCCCTTCAAATACCAGAAGAATGTTTTGAAAACAGAAAGAAGATTTTGTAAATACAGTTTTTGAAAACAAACTATGAAAAGAAAAAAAAGGTGTTGGGTCTTACACTCTATTAGAGGCCCATAGATTTATTTACTGTTTTATGAGAAATAGTTGAAAAATGATTTGCAATGATACAAAGTTTTGTTGTCTGAAAAACCTCAATCGTCCGGTTAATCAAAGATTTGAAAACAATTTAAATTCTTGACAACAGTCAACTTAATTAGGGTAATGACAAAGTTTATGCCCTACTAAGACTAAAATGAATAGGGTTTTAACTCAAAAATATTTACAAGAAATTAGGTTTTGAAAATCAAGTGAAAATTATATTTTTTAAAAGTATTAAAACATACTTAAAATATGTGATTTTTAATCCTAATTAAAACATATTAAAATAATATATTTTTTATGATTTTTTTGTATATTCTCAAAATAGACATATTAAGAGAGAAGTGTGTGAAAAATCAAGAGAAAATGATTTAGTTTGATAGGTGAAATAATTATATGAAGTTATGAAAAAAATGAATAAGAAAAGAACCAAAAAAATAGGTTTTGTCTCCTAAAGGGCTTGAACTCACGCCCTCTAGGTTACCAGCTAAAACACTTACCATCTGGGCTAGGCGCGTAGCTTGTTATGTGAACACTTCCAATTCATTATATTTTTAAAACAAGTTCATAAATGAGTAAGAAAATAAAATGAACAAAAGGTCTGAGGGGGGATCGAACCCCAGACCTAAGGCATGGCAAGAGTTTGGACGCGCGCTGTAACCATTGGGACACTACGATGAATTCGTAGGTTAAACACAAACCATTCAAAATATAATAAACTAAAACCTGGGAAATTTGAAAAATGGCGCCACCATCTTCATCTTCAACCTCAAGCTTTCAAATTTCTGGAAATCCTATCTCTCTCAATTCTCAACCAAATCCAAAGATGTAAAGATGGATTTTGCTCGTTTTTGGACGAGGATCATGATAGTATCCTTTAATTTCATTTATTCTAAGTGTAAATTAAAATTCGCAAGCATGAACACTAAGAACCCTAAAACTGGAATTTAACATGAAATACTCTATATGCATGATATGATGCAATTGATTGAGGGTTAATGATCCTTAAAGGTGAAGAAACCAACTGGTAACTTCATTTTTAATTTATCATGCGTGAATTATGGAGTTTAAAGTTCATGAAACCTACCTCAAAAATGGAGATTGAGCTCTGATCAAAGTGTGCTACATAGTTGTTGCAGTGATCCAGATAGCTTCAGTGATCCCCTAGGAAGGTGTTGAGATGCTTAGCTTGGGTTGAAACTTCCCAGAACTCCTTGCTCGACCCCAACTGATATGGCTCGAAGTGAGAGGTGAAGATGATGATTCTCCACGTACAGAGATGTTCCAGATGTCTGGATCACCTCTAAATACCTCCTTTGATATGTATGAATACTTACTTTCAAAGGAAGAGCTTTGGTTTGAAGAATCCGAGTCTTCTTGCCAAAGAACATTTGAAAAACCTAAGTATGAAGGGAGAAGAGAGAAAGCAAGAATTTTGTTTCTTTGGTGTGTTTAATTACTGAGGTATGCTCTTCTATTTATAGGCAAAGAGTTCAGTGTGTTTGCAGAGAGTGAGCTTTGCTTAATGAGGTTAACTTGGTTTCTTGGTTATGAAGAAATGTGAGAAAGATCCATATGCAATGATGATTTCTTTGATACCACTCCCTAGCCATCGGTTTTGCTTGATCTTAGGGGACAAATTTGATGCAAAAATGAGCTCTAACTGGTTGGGAGAAGATTCCTTTGATGAATCACCACTTGGCCATAAATTCTCAAAATGCAATCATTACATAATCACATGTTTTGGTTTTGGAATATTCCCTTCAAATATTTGTGCAATGATGCAAACGATTCTCTCCTATCCTTGCAATGTTTCTGAAGTTTAGAGGCACCATTTAGTGTAAGCACTTGCACAAAATAGCAAAATTCAAACTTAGGCATGACCTATAATTTCTCTTCAAATGCCTAACTTTGATCAACCATATCTCTTAGCTCAAAATGAATTTGGAGAAGGTTGAGCACAATTTGGAAAGCCCTTAACATGTACTTCAATTCATTAGTTTGGAGTTTCTTCAAAATCTTTTGGGAAATTTGTGAAAAATGGGCCTAAATTTGGAAGAAAACTAGGTCAAAAACACTTAAAAAATTTTCTAAGTTTTTCATACTTATGACTTCCAAATCCCAAATCTCTTAAATGATTGATTTCTTAAAAAAGTTGCATTGTAAGATGTTGTTTTATTTTGCAAGATCTACAACTTTCATTTTGGGAGTTTTTTGAGTGTGTAAGAAAAATTTTGAGTTCCCAAAATACCCTTAAAAACCCTAATTCCTGACTTTTTGATCCATAATGAATTTTCTTGAATTTCTTCTGCCAAATGACTTTAATAATCATATATTGATGATATTGATCTTTGAAAGTCATGGTTTGACTAAAAATCCCAAAAGTCAAAGGTAATCTTGTACAGTTGACTTTTTCCAAATGAAGTGAAATCTTGGACTTTTGTGATGAATCAAACTTTCCTCCTCAAATGAATAATGTGAATGGATTATATTGAGGTAATAGAAGTTCTTGAGTCATGTTTTGAGTTTTGGATCCATGTCCTGATTTAAAGTCAACTATCTTGGTGAATTAGGTCAAAAACCCTAATTGTCGACCAGATGAAATTGATGATTGTAGATCTTAAATTGAAGTGTAATGCCTCATGGATATCGTCATATGGATAATTTGAAGATGATTGAAGCCTTTGAGTGATGCCCTGGGGCTTTTTAGGGTTTCCCAAATGTGGTCCCTGATTTTAGTTCTTGATGGGCTCAAAACCCTAGCTGAGAAAACCTGAGCCCTGATGACTGTTGTCTAAATCAACATAGGTGAATAAATGAATCATTTGAATCCTATGATTGTATTTAGAGGATATTCTCATATTAATTGATCCTTTGCCTGAACTCCTTTGTCCTTGAGCACCCTCGATTGGGTATCAGACAAACAAGTGACTGCTCTGAGTACATGTCTTGAGTTTGATGAGGTATTTGGAGGTGTGACATCTCAGGGGGGGTAAAAAATTAGGGTATGACAGGTAGGTCGAAGTGCACAAAATGCAGGCACATCCAGCCAGATGCCTCTTTTAACTACCAACAGTCAAGCAGCGTTTAGGCAAGAAATGGACGCAAGTAACCACGATATGCTAGGTGCTTTTGCTAAGGAAATAGGGTCACTCTTTACCCCATTAGTAGCAAACATGACCAGAACTAACCAGGACAATGTGGAAACCTTCTAAAAAATATCATCACAAATAAATCGAATGGCAGATTTTATGGGAGTTCGACAAACTAGGCGAAGAAATAACCAACCCCCTTCTCGAGAGGGTGACCCAATCTTGGAATGTGCTCAAGAAGTGGTTCCTCCGCCTAGACCAACACCTGATGATGTAGTTCCTCCGCCTAGGAAACCACCCGTTGAAAGAAACCAAGTGATAGATCTAGAAAATCTGAATCGAAGGACTAATCATGGCCAACAAGAGACTATCGAAGAAGGTCCCAGATTAAGGATAGTGGGTAGGAACAAACATCCAGATGAAGTAGTCCACAGGGTTAGGAGAGAAAATATGGCAACATAGAATAATTTAACTGCCATGATAGAGAGAATTATGGCCAATAATGGCCTTAATACTGGACTTCAAAGTCCAAACTACACATCCCCCGTAGCAGAATATATTATGCAAACAGAATTGCCAAGAGGTACCAAGGTGCCTAAATTCACAAAGTTTTCAGGGGACACTAGTGAATCGACGGTGGAACACATAGCCAGATATTTGACAGAAGCAGGGGATCTAGCAGGGAACGAGGATTTGAGAATTAAATATTTCCCTAGTTCGCTAACAAAAATGCTTTTATTTGGTTCACTACCTTGCCCCAAATTCCATATATGCATGGGAACACTTGGAGAGATTGTTCCATGAACAATTCTACATGGGTCAAACCAAGATAAGTCTGGAGGAATTGGCTAGCATCAAGAGGAAGTTCACAGAGCCTATAGATGATTATTTGAACAGGTTCCGTTTGTTAAAGTCAAGATGTTTCACGGTTGTCCCAGAACATGAGTTAGTCAAAATGGCTGCAGGCGGCCTAGACTATTCAATCAGAAAGAAACTGGATACCCAATACCTAAGGGATATGGCCCAATTGGCAGACAGGGTTCGACAAGTCGAACGACTGAAAGCAAAAAAGGCCAGAGCAAATAAAAGTTACAAGAAGGAGAGGGTAGCGTATATTGAAGCTGAAGACTCTGAGGGCGAACCTTTCGAGGATTCATACAGCGTGGAAGAGGTCGAAATAGACCTAGCTGAATTAAAAGAGGCACCACCTTATTCTTGCAAGTTGCTCACCCTTTCGAATGGAAAAAATCCAGTCGAGAATGATAAAAGCGATAGATTTCCAAAGAAAACTTATACATTTGACGTCACTAAATGTGACGAAATATTTGATTTGCTAGTAAAAGATGGCCAGATGATAGTGCCTCCTAATTCCAAAGTCCCTCCATTAGAACAACGGAAGAAACGAGGCTTTTGTAAATATCATGGTTTTTTAGGCCATAAAACCTCACAATGTTTTCTTTTTAGGGATCTGATTCAGAATGCTATCAAGGATGGACGTCTGAAATTTGCTGATAAGACAAAGAATCACATGAAGGTTGACGCAAATCCTTTGAATGTTGCTGACACTAACTTGTATGAACCATTCGATGTCAACATGGTGGAAGTGTCTGAAACTGATATTGCTGAGTTGGAATTAATTTCATCTAGAAAGCAGGCTACTGATAGCCTAAATGATAGTACAACCTTCAATACTGATGTTGAAGAATCTGCCAAGACCAAAATCAATGAAGATGCAGAGGGGAAAACCAGCGAGGCCACTAAAGACCTCAGGATGAAACTACAACAGATAAAGATCTCCGAAGCTTCCCCAGCAGGTGTCAACATGGTGAATGTTAGACAGCCTTTGTCTGAAATAGAGGAGTTAGAAAAGTGCTTATTGAGAGAACAAGGAAATGTCAATGTGGTGAAATTCCCACAGAAAGTTGAAAGTTTGAAAGACTATCTCTGGAGGTGTCACGAGAGGAATTCTGGACAAATGCTAATGTGTCCAAGATGCTCGATCATGCTTAATCGAAGGGTCCAAACTAACTATGATAGGGCCCAACGTGAAAGGATGGAACAACCTTAGAGAGGAGGAAACCTATTGCTGAAGGTTTATCCAAGGCCAGAAGAAAGATTGGTGGGTTTCCTAGTCAGGTGTCACAAGGAAAACACAGAAATCGTTATGTGCCCCAGATGCGGGGCAGTCTATGATAGCCTTATGGCACAATCATTCGAAAGAACTATACTCACCACTGGTAGAGAGTCTCAAGGACTCCGTCCCAACATGTATGTGTTCGACAATAAGAATGCTTATAGAAAGCTTCCTGCAAACATACCTATGGATAGATGGACACAAGCTGGTGCAAGAAACAACAAGTGGCGAAGTTGGGACCAAGGAGGAAGGACTGCAATGGCTTATAGAAAGCAATTCCAGACCTCAAATCGAGAGATGTACAAGTTGGAGAATTACAAAGGCAAGCATCCTATGTCCAAATCCCAGTGGAGAAGGCACCAAAGGATGAAGAAAGCCCATAAGGAATACAAAGAAAGGGAGGTTGGAGAGTCTAGTAGTACCAAAGTCCCAATGCAGGGGGCACGATCAAGCAAACCTCCGTTAAAACGCAAGCTATTCAGTTCTGAAGATGAGAAAGAAGAAGAAAAGATGCATTTCAGTCCTTGGAAAGAGGACGATAGGATGACAAATGACTTCGACTCAGACGGAGTGTCATCTATAAACTTCAATTGCAATGTTGTGTCAGTGCTCCCTCATGAGTTTAACCAAGAGACAGAAGCTGAAGATTGTGAGGAAGCTGATGCAGAAGAGATGGCAAGACACAAACCTGTGTGTTATTATGTGCTAAACAACGGGGCTGTCGAAGAGCAGAATGCCTTCTTCGAGAAACCTGGTGAAGGTATGAGAAACCATCTAAAACCACTTTACATAAGGGCTAAGATTGAAAATGTTGGCATTAACAAAGTCCTAGTAGATGGGGGAGCAGCAGTGAATCTAATGCCCCAGTACATGTTGAAAAGAATTGGTATGTTCGATACTGATATAAGGCCACATAACATGGTCTTGTCTAACTACGAAGGCAAAATAGGGCAAACTTTGGGAGTCATTCAAGTGAATTTAACTGTGGGTTCGGTCACGAGGCCAACGATGTTCATGGTGATACCAGTAAAGGCGAATTACAATCTTTTCTAGGAAGAGAATGGATCCATGGAGTTGCTGCAGTGCCTTCGATAATGCATCAGAGACTAACCATTTGGAGGGAAGATGGTATAGTGGAAAACATTGAAGGGGATCAAAGCTACTACATGGCTAAAGTCAACCAAGTCAATAAAACCAGTTTCGACAGGAACTTGGCTAACATAGGGCCTTGCCGTGCTGCGGAAGATATATACACCCCAAATAAGAATGCTTTATACTATTTATCTTTACATACAAATGGATTCCAATGGAATAGAGAAATAATGGATGGTCCAGAAGATACGACACCAATGGAGCATTTTCCAGCAATACGGCCAACAGGCTGGGACGACGACACTGATGATGTTTGAGTCATCCTTCTTCGAAAGGATTTCGGCTTACATAGCCGAGAACAAAAGAAAAACGGCTCTCGAAGCCGAATTATTAAACATGACTGTCGATGCAGTTCAGAAAGAGGTAGAAGCACCGAGCCCTGGGATACATTTTATCCCTCAACCTCCTGACGACACAGTTCAAGTTGAAAAGATCTCAGGTGAAGAGGCAAATCAAAGGCTGGACGCGATCTATGATGAAGAACCCTTGGGATTCGAGAAAGACCTAATGGCGTCAAATATAAAGATGTTAGCCCAAGATCCACTCGAAGAAGTAAATCTTGGAGATGAAAATCAGAAGAGGATAACATACGTCAGTGCAAAGTTAGAGCCAGCCATGAAATCAAGAGTCATTGCATTATTAAAAGAAAACAAAGATTGCTTCGCCTGGGACTACGATGAGTTGCCTGGTTTAGGGAGAGATTTGGTCGAATTAAAGCGCCTGTAAAGGAATGGAAGAAGCCCATCAAGCAGAATCCTAGGAGGTTCGCACCAGAGATTCTCTCAAAGATCAAAACAGAGGTCGAAAGACTTCTCCGCTGCAAGATCATCAGAACTACAAGGTATGTTGAGTGGATTGCTAATATTGTGCCTGTTATTAAAAAGAATGGTTCATTAAGAGTATGCATAGATTTTCGTGATCTAAATGCAGCAACTCCTAAGGATGAATATCCCATGCCTGTGGCAAAAATGCTAGTAAATTCAGCCGCAGGCTTCGAATACCTAAGTATGTTGGATGGATATTCTGGGTATAACCAGATCTTCATTGTAGAAGAAGATGTGTCCAAAACAGCTTTTCGTTGCCCATGGGCAATAGGCACCTACGAATGGGTTGTAATGCCTTTTGGTATGATGAACGCTGGGGCAACTTATCAAAGAGCAATGAATTCTATATTCCATGATTTTATAGAAACTTTCGTGCAAGTGTACATAGATGACATTGTTATAAAATCTGTTTCAGATCACAGTCATCTTGACCATCTGAGCGAATCATTCGAAAGAATGAGAAAACATGACTTAAAGATGAATCCCCTTAAATGTGCTTTCTTTGTGCAGACTGGAGATTTCCTGGGCTTCATAGTCCACAAAAAGGGAATAGAAATTAATTAGAATAAAACGAAGGCTATTATGGAAACAAAGCCTCCATCCACGAAGAAAGAACTACAATCGTTATTGGGAAAGATAAACTTCTTAAGAAGATTTATCTCTAACTTGAGTGGATGCACGCAAGCTTTTTCCCCCTTACTTCGACTGAAGCAAGGAAGGTTCGAATGGCATGCTGAACATCAACAAGCTTTTGAGAAAATCAAGCAATATTTGATGCATCCACCAATATTGTTTCCCCCAAATGGGAAGAAGCACATGCGCCTGTATATCTCAGCTTCAGATAACACAATAGGTAGCATGTTAGCTCAAGAAGATTACAATGGCCTCGAAAGAGCCATTTATTATTTAAGTAGGGTACTCAATGATGCAGAGACTAGGTATAGCGCAATAGAAAAACTCTGCCTTTGTTTATATTTCTCTTGTATTAAACTCAAGTATTATATAAAGCCAGTTTATGTTTCATCTCATTTTGATGTCATTAAACATATGCGATCTAAACCAATATTGCATAGTCGAATTGGCAAATGGGCTTTGGCCCTTACTGAGTACTCTCTAATCTTTCAACCCCTTAAGGCAATGAAGGGACAAATCGTGTCAGATTTCATTGTTGACCATGCAGTGGTTGAAAATCCTCAGCAATATGTAGAGTTGAAGCCTTGGAAGTTATACTTCGATGGTTCAACACATAAAGAAGGAAGTGGCGTTGGGATACTAATAATTTCTCCTGAGGGAATTCCAACAAAGCTCAAGTACAAGATTGAAGGCCCCTTATGCTCTAACAACGAAGCTGAATACGAAGCACTGATCGCTGGACTTGAAGCTTTGTTAGAATTGGGGGCAACCAGAGTCAAAATTAAAGGAGACTCAGAACTAGTGATTAAGCAACTGACAAAGGAATACAAATGCATCAAAGAGAATCTGATCATGTATTTCTTCATAGCAAATAGACTGCTTAAAAAATTCGAGTATGTGGAGTTAAAACACGTCTCAAGGGTGAACAATCAAGAAGCGAATGATTTGGCACAATTAGCCTCAGGATACAGGGTATCGAAGGAAAAACTAGAAGAACTGATCGAAGTAAGAGGCAAAGCAATGGCCACAAAGCTATCTCCAAGTGATCTGGAAAATTCACAATTAGGCTTCGCTAACGAAGAGGAATTTGAAATTCTAAATATAGATTCCCTAGCAGATACAGATTGGAGGAGTCCAATTGTAAACTATTTGAAAGATCCTTCGACGGATACAGATAGAAAGATAAAGTATAGAGCCTTATCATACTTCTTGATGGGAAATGAGTTGTTTAAGAAAACCCCTGAAGGAGTTTTACTAAAGTGTCTAGGCGAAGCAGAAGCATACTTGGCTCTCTCGAACGTACATAGTGGGGCATGTGGTGCTCACCAAGCGGGGCACAAGATGAAATGGCTTTTGTTTCGCTATGGAATGTATCGGCCCACAATGTTAAAAGATTGCATAGAGTTTGCAAAAGGGTGTCAGGAATGTCAAGAACACGCAAGTATTCAACATGCACCTGCAAATGAATTAAGTTCGATAATAAAACCATGGCCTTTCAGAGGATGGGCATTGGACTTAATTGGAGAAATTCGTCCCACATCTTCCAAAGGTTAAAGATATATTTTAGTAGGAATAGACTACTTCACAAAATGGGTTGAAGCGATACCACTTGCAAACGTGGATCAGGAGGTTGTGATTGAGTTTATTCAAAGACAATTATATACAAATTCGGAATCCCAGAAAGTATAACTACAGATCAGGGATCGGTGTTTACTGGTCGAAAGATGCAATAATTCGCCAAAGAAATGGGGTTCAAGTTATTTACTTCTACACCTTATTATGCTCAAGCAAATGGACAAGTCGAAGCATCCAATAAGGTAATAATTGGTCTCATAAAGAAACATGTAGGGAAAAAACCTAAGAATTGGCATAAAACTTTGGACCAAGCACTCTGGGCTTGTCGAACGTCACCAAAAGAAGCTACAAACACTACAGCTTTCCAATTGACGTTCGGACACGATGCAGTACTCCCAGTTGAGATATACTTGCAATCAGTCCAGATCCAAAGACAAGCAGAAATTCCCCCAAACATGTATTGGGAATTGGTGATGAACGAATTAGTTGATCTGGACGAAGACAGACTTCGAGCATTGGAAATGATAAAAAGACAAAAAGAAATGGTGTCGAGAGCATACAACAAAAAGGTGAAAGGTAAAACATTTATCAATAATGACTTAGTTTGGAAAGTTATTTTGCTTATAGATCGAAAGAATCAGGCTTTAGGCAAATGGTCCCCACACTGGGAAGGACCCTTTCGAATCTTAAAAGTATTCTCAAATAATGCGTATGAGATAGAAGAGTTGGCAGAAGATCGTAGGATTTTGAGAGTGAATGGGAAGTATCTGAAAAGATACAAACCAATCATGCACGAAGTAAAAATTGCAAAAACGTAGATATTTAAAGTGTGCTCCGTAGGCCAAAATGGTTGAACAAGCACCAAAATGGCTTCGTATCTAAGTGAGATATATAGTAAATAAACTAAGAAGACAGAGCAATGTCAAAATATATTTCATTACGATTAGAAGGGTACATTCATCTTGGAAGATTGTGCTTGCATGCATAACCAAGGAGAAAAAATAGAGGCACACTAGAACCTATCAAAAGGAGAGTTCAAAATTTTAAACAATAAAACTAAGACCTACAACGCCTCCAACAATGCCTCAAACAATGCACCCTTTAGTTGATCCTTTGCTCCAAACCTTCCAAGGATAGCAGGGGCAAGCTTTCTGCTTCAAAAAGATCTAGAGATCTTTCCATGCGCATTCTCCTCACTATGCCCTGTTTAACAAACATATAGGACAACAACCTTCCATAAGGAAGACATGTCGCTATGCCTTAACGAGAAGCAGCAATAGCAACAACTTCGACAAGCTGTTTGAAGATCAGCAATGGAAAGTTGATTTTCCTTCCCTGGAGAGAACAGAGTATGAACTCCAGATCTTCCACCATGATGTTGTCTTGGTCCTAGTTTCGTGGGCGAAAGTTGCCCACTAAAATTTGATGCCAAATCCTAATGATCTTGGCACTAAAAGGATCATTATCCATGAGGGCCCTTAAGACATCAGAGGTGGTCATGTTAAAGGAGTTATCATCAAACACTTCTCCAAAATTATCGCATCTCAGCAGTTCAGAGATAGTTGAGGGAGTAATGGAAATAGGGGCTCTTCGAACCTTAGACACGATGGTGGTTCTTCCTTCTGGATCTATATGGAGGGACGCAAACATCCAGAAGTCCGCCAACATGTTTGGATAAACAGATCCCTCCGGGATTCCCTGGTAAACCTGTAGTTGTTGGTTGGCGAAGAGTGCGCCAACATTGATGTGGTTCTCATCGAACTCTTCTACAGAGAGTTTGAATTCTTTTTTAATAGAGGACCTGATGGTATTGTAAGTTAAAGGTGTCATTGTAAATGAGGAAGTACAAAAAGGAAATTCTTCAAACTCTGTATTTAAAGGAGTACAAGAAGAAGAGAGAAAACTTTGATAGGAGTATAGAAAGAGGATGAAGAAATGAGCAGAATACTAAGGCTTATATAGAGGATGTAGTGGAGGCCTTTGAAGATGTATGTACAAAACCTTACCAACAGTTGATTGTTTATTGATGACAGTTGAATATTTATTATAAACAGTTAAAGGTTTTTGAAAACAGAAGAAGTGAAGATGGACATAGGTCACATAGGTATCTGAAGAGTTTCACCGGGAATAATGCCCTTCAAATACCTGAAGAATGTTTTGAAAACAGAAAGAAGATTTTGTAAATACAGTTTTTGAAAACAAACTAAGAAAAGAAAAAGGTGCTGGGACTTACACTCTATTAGAGGCCCATTAAAAATGAATTACCGTTTATGAGAAACAGTTGACGAGATTTTAAATGATACAAAGTTTCGTTATTTGAAAACCCTGATCGTCTGTTTAATTGAAGTTTGAAAACAGTTTTGAAAATTGACAAATGTCAACTTAATTAGGGTAAAGACAAAGTCTATACCTAATTAAGACCTAAATGATTAGGTTTTTAATACTAAAATACTTATGATATATTTAGGTTTTGAAATTTTAAGGAAAAAACATGTATTAAAAGTATTTTAAAAATACTTAAAAACATACCATTTTAAACCTAAAAATATATCAAATAAATAATATTTTTGTGATTTTTTGATTATTCATAAAATAGGTATATTAAAAGACAAGTGTGTGAAAAATGAAGAGAAAATGATTTAATATGATAAGTGAAATAATTGTGTGAAGTTTGTGTAGAAAATAAAAGAAAATAGTGGTAAAAAATTAGGTTTGTCTCCTCCAAGGTTTGAACACACGCCCTCTAAGTCACCAACTCAAAATAACACCACTGGGCCAACGCGCGCTTGGTGATTATAACACACACCCATTTGCTTATGTTTCCAAACAAATGGTAAATCATTGAAAAATAAAAGAATCAAAAAGTCTGGGGCGAGGGGGATTCGAACCCCAAACCTGTGGGCAAGAGAGTACTAAGAGCGCATGTGAGGCCACTAGGGCAAACGATGAATTCGTTTATAAAACAACTACCACTAAAAATAAAATAAACTTTCACCCAGAGATTTGAATTTTACGCGCCATGGCCATTGTCATCTTCAACCTCTAGCTCATGGATTTTTGAATTTCCAGATCCCTCAATTCTCAACTAATGGCCAAGGTGTAAACATGAAACTTGTTCTAAATTCACTCACGATTCTAAATATGTAACTAACACATATTTATATTAACTATATCTAATGAATTAACTGAAAAACGTGAAGAACCCTAAAATTTAAAAATCAAATTAAATGACTATACTGAAAGATAAACAGATGATGATAGAGGGTTTTTAATCCTCTGATGATGCTGAATGAAATGGTATCGAGATATATTGGAAAGAGTGCTTAAATAAGGATGTTAGAGCTTGAAAAAATACTTCTGAAAATGGAGGTCTATGGCTATGGTGGAGAGCTTCTGGCTATGTATGAATGATTCTGAAAGCTTCCTGGTGACTTAGTGATGCTAACGGAATGCTTATTGCAACTTGAATGCTTCAGAAATGCCCTACTCGACACCATCTATTTGAGCTTCAAGTGAACATGGAGGTTGGTGATTCTGTGGTTACAGATGTGCTGCAGGCATCTGAATAGCTTCACCACACCTCTAGCAACATGTTGATGTGCTTAGATTTGTTTGACACCTTCTGAATTCTTCTATAGACCTCCAACTGCTTAAGCTCCAAAGTGAGAGTGACTATGGTGTTTCTTCGCTTACAGAAGTGATCCAGGTGCTTGGATCACCTCTAATGAACCTCCTTGAGATGTTAGAATGCTTACTTTCAAAAGAAGAGCTCTGGTTTGAAGAATTCGATTCTTCTTGCCAAAGAACTTTTGAAAACCATAAGCATGAGAGAGAGAAAGAGAAAGCAAGAATTGGAGTTGCTTTGGTGTGATTAATATGAAGGATGACACTTCTATTTATAGGCAAAGAGTTCTGTACAGATTGAGGGAGTGAGCTTGCTTAATGAGAGAGTTTTGGTTTCTTGGCCATGAAGAAATTCAAAGAATCTCCAAAATGCAATGATGGCCAAACCGAGCTAGCTCCCTATCCATTGATCACATCTGATCTTGGGGAACATTTCTGATATGTAGAGGCTTTCTATTGGCTTAGGAGAAGATTCCAATTGATGAATCATCACTTACCATAAATTCTCAAAAGTAATGATTACATGATCACATGTTCTTGTTTTTGGGAATCTGCTTCAATTCTTATGCCATGGTGAAAATTGATGCATGGCATGTTTAGATATGTGTTATGGGTCGTGTAGCATCCATTAGTGAAGCCATATGCACAAAATTGCAAAGTTTCAAATTGTACATGACCTATAATTTTACCTTATGAGGCCAACTTTGAACAAGCATAACTCCTAGCTCAAAATGAATTTGGATAAGGTTGAGCACAATTTGGAAAGCCCTTAATATGTACTTCAATTCATTAGTTTGGAGTTTTTCCAAAATCATTTGGGAAATTTGTGTAAAACAGGCCCAAAGTTTGAAGAAAACTAGGTCAAAATACTTAGAAATTTTAAGTTTTTCATGACCTATAACTTCCAAAGTCCATATCTCTTAAATGATTGATCTCTTGAAGAAAGTTCTTTTGTGAGAAGTTGTTTTATTTGATGATATCTACAACTTTCATGTTGGAAGTTTTTTGAGTTGTGTAGGTGAAATTTTGAGATCCATGAACTAGGTCAAAAATGCACTTAGTTTGACTTTTGTTGACTTTTTGATTCTTGATGAATTTTCTTGATTTTCTTTGACCAAATGACTTCAATAATTCTATATTGATGATATTGATCCTTAAAGGTCATGTTTTGACCAAAAAACTTGGAAGTCAAAGGTGATCTTGTACAGTTGACTTTTTCCAAATGAAGTGAAATCTTGGACTTTTGTGATGAATCAAGTTCTCCTCCTTAAATGAGTGATGTGAATGGATTATATTGAGGTAATAGAAGTTATTGATCCATGGTTTGAGTTTTGTATCCATGTCCTGATTAAGAGTCAACTGTCTAGGTGAATTAGGTCAAAAACCCTAATTGTCGACCAGATGAAATTAATGACTGTGGATCTTGATTTGAAGTGAAATGCCCTGTGGATATTGTCACATGGATTATTTGAAAATGATTGAAGCCTTTGAGTGATGCCCTGGAGCTTTTTAGGGTTTCCCAAATGTGGTCCCTGATTGCAGCCCGTGATGGGCTCAAAACCCTAAATTGTTGATCTGAGCAAACCTGAGCCCTGATGACTGGTGTCTAATCAATCATAGGTGAATAGAATGAAGCTTTTGAGTCCTATGATTTTATTGGAGACTAATCCTTTTATTGATTGACCCATTGCCTGAGCTCTCTTGTCTTTGAACATCCCCGATTAAATACTAGGTGAATAAGTGACTGTTCTGAGTATCTACTTTGAATTTGATGTAAAGTATGGAGGTGTGACATCTCAATGGGGGTTCAAAATTAGGTTATGACAGGAGCCATGGAAGGACTAAACTGATAACGTTTAGCGAACATCATCATGTACGCTAAAAAGGTTTCACGAAGCTTTCCCGTTTCTTCTTTTGGAGTTAGGTGAGCCAATCTAGTTCCTTCCACTGTTCGATTTTTTATACCTATATCTTCTTCATTCATAACACCTTTGTATGGGAGATGAGCCTTGAAAGTGGCATTGAGCCATAGCTGCAACAGCCAGAAGGGGCCAGCAAAAAGAAGGGATCCTATTTTGTAGTTCTTGACAAGATATGTTGCTTCACCAAGATTCTCGTAAAGGAATCCTAGAATTAACTGGCTTAAGTTTAACTTTTTCCCAACATTTATCTGGTTAGCCATACAAAGATACCTCTTTGCTACTTGAATAGACCTAGAACAAAAAACGCATCTCGAAAGCCAGAGTGCTAGAAATGCAATATGTTCTTCATCTGTGACTTCTGTGGTCGTGTGGACATGGTATCTTTGGATAAAAGCAGTATAAGTGACTGTTGCTTCATTTAAATGGATGGTGTCAGTATCCATGAAGTTGGGATCGAAGAGTTCCCCAGTTGGTCGAAGCCCTGTGATAGCGGCTATTTCGAAGAGAGTAGGAGTAATCATTCCACAAGGAAGGTGGAAAGTATTGTGGGAAGCATCCCAGAAATGTACTGATGCTACTAACATGGTTTGGTTGTATTCTAAACCTGTTTTGGATAACTGGAATAGGTCGTAAATCCCTAGTTCCTTCCAAAATGAAGCCTTTTTTTTTTCTACTTTAGTTAACCAAGCGTAATACAGGTCGGGATCTTTTGCTAAAGCAATTGACCTAAAGACTTTCAGGAAATTGGTTACGTAGTTTAACCTAATTTTTTCTAAGGCCGCAGTGGCTTCAATCGAAGTATCATCTGCATTGTCAGGTTTAGCTAAGATTGGGTGGCCATCTTCATCTGTTTTGTTCTTACTAACCAAAGGCCTAGTTTTATAATAAGTAGGGAAAAATTTACCCAGAGAAGAGTTATTTCCTCCAGGTAAAGGGCCCATAAAGGCATGGGTTTTTCCAGAAAGTTCAAAAGGAATAATTACCTGGGAAGCGTAGATAGCGCGAACCTCTGCGGCATTTGGGTCTGGAATGTGTTGTTGATTCCCTATCTGTGTGGGATTTTGAAGCTTTTGAATAGTTTGGAGAGCATTTGAAGAAGACGCCATAGATGAATTTGTTTTAAGAACTGGGTTAAACGAAACCAAAGAGGATTTCTTTTTTGTGATGATAGCAGGAGAATGAAAGTGGAAGTTGTGTGAAGGCAAAGGTTCAAGTATTTTAAAGGTTTAACGGAAACCCTTTCAAATATTTTGGGTAAAGGTCAAAGGACACGCGGCAAGCGTTGATTTAATCCAACGGCGGTCGAACAGTTGTTAACCTTACTCCTAGTATATAGGAGTAATGATCACAAGTAATGACAAAATGTGGGAATGCACGTTTTGAAGAGACGTTTTTTGAAAATGACAAGACGTTTTGAAAGTTGAGTCATAAATGATTATGACGTTAGTCAGTTGTCTTGGAACTCTAAAAAAGGAGTAAAACGAAATCTCATCATAACAAGAAACGCCTATTTCTCTTGTTTTCGAAACAGGCATTTATTGGGGGCAATTTGTTGGCAGGAGATTTCGTTTGAAGAAAATTTTCTTTGAAGGATTAGAAATCAAAGAAGAATGGTTACTGATGACCATTTCGAGAAATAAATGGCTACTGATGGCCATGTTCGAGGATGTTGTTTAAGTTGAAATAAAGATAATAAGTATCAGAGCTGGTTCGAAGTAAATTGTCTTTAAAGACTTAAGCGTTTTTGCGAAATACGAAGGGTACTGAAGCTTGACGTATTTTCGTAGCATTCTTGGTTTTGACCACATTGCCACGTATCGAAAGAGGATTCAGGCGGGAGGATTTGAATTTCAAAACAGTTTGTGTAACCGAACAAGGACAGATGGCGCCCCACGGATTCGAAGCGTATGCATGTGAGCAACGTGGCATCGTATTAGTGTAGGACCGTTAGGGTCGAAATTAGTATAAATAAGGGTCTTAATGTTAGGATTCCGTGTGTTCATTTTGTACAAATCACTCACAAATCACTCACAAATCACTCAAGTATCAAGCGTTAAGAGAACGAGTTCGTTGAGAAATGTACGTATGACACCACCATCTTAATACGTTTGTATTCATCTTTATGCAAGTATCTTTTCAATATTTTTCTATCTTTCGTTACATTTCAGTCATTCACATTCCTGCAATTTTGTCTTTCGTTTTAACTTACTTCGAAGCATTTACTTTCTGCAATTTACATTCTTGTATTCTAAGTTTCTTGCAAGTTTATCTTTACTCCATCTTTCGCCGGAGTTATATTTACGTGTATAACAAGGTGATTGTTAGTCTTTACATGTTGTCTATTTATTTCTTATATTGAAGACCAAATAACCAACCAATATGAACCAATTCATCACAAACGACAACCTTTTTGATTATGTCCTAGGATCAATCTAGTCGATCCTGCGAGTAACCAAAGTATATTCTATAGTTTGGAGGACTAGCAGTTGTTTACCGGAAATCACCGTAAACAGCAATATTATCTAAAGCATATGCAAGAAGATGAGATACTAACAGAAAGAAAAGATTTATTGAAAGGAAAATAAATATTGAAGAACACAATTCAAACCCCCCCCCCCTTTCTTATGTTTTTCTCCACCTTCAAACAAGACTTGTAAAAGACAGGGCCGAGTTTAGGCCCATGCAACCTGACCCGTTGCACAGGGTCTCCAAAAAATGAGGCCTTAAAATTTTTTTATACAAACATTAAAGAGAATTTCTTATTAGACCCCCTAGTCTTCTTGGTCACCTGCGTTAAAATCCCCAAAATGCCCCTTTATTTCGGAAATGCATTTCCGAAGTCAACTTTTTATGAAAAAAAAGGTGGTTTCGGAGACGCACTTTCGAAAACACCTTTTTTTTGTAAAAAAAAAAGGTGTTTCCGGAAGTGCATCTTCGAAATAAAGTTTTTTTCCACAAAAAAGGTGTTTTCGGAAGTGCATCTCCGAATTCACCCCCCTTGTAAGAATTCGGATATGTACTTCCAAAATCTTCTCTGATACAGAAACCATGAAACAAACAACAACGCTTCGATTTATTATGAAACGTGGAAATTACAAACATCACATAACATAAAATTAAAGTTACATATTATTAAACACGAGTAGGTGAGGATGAGTCAACATTTTGATAACGTCGGCCCCCGATCTTTGAATTTTTCATCCAACTCAATCGGACCCTTCGAAGAAAATCGGTCGAAAGTTATCCACAAAACCGCTAAATCTTTGTCGTTCTTGACTTCAAATAGGGGTGAACTTAACGTCTCCCTCGTCGTTAAGCGATACTCAAGCTTGACAACCTTCTGATTTTCCGGATATAGCAAGAGAGTGTTGAGCGACATTATCAGTTACGCGAACAGCGTGTCGCGCGAGAAGCGAAATTAGAACAGCGTCTGGTAGCCATTGTTGAAGTAGACAAACGCAAGGTGGGGGTAGGTTTGTGTGATTGTTGTTTTTAAGATTGATGTTGATGAAAAGGATTGGAGTAGTATTTATAGACTTATTGGAGCAATAATGACCCAACAAACCTTATCTTGCTTTCAGTGGATGTTTCGGAAATGTGCTTCCGAAAACAGCCTAAATCTCATCAAATTTCGGAAATATACTTTCGAATTAAGCAGAAACAGACCTGAAATTTAAGTTTTGAGTTGAGCAGTCTGTTTTGACAAATAACTACAAATTGAACCAAGCATAAGCATAACATAAACAATGACAACATAAAATATACGCATATTATATATGTATTGAATTGGTTTGATTTTACATTCTAAACGACAATACATACAAAAGATGACACTCACCGGTTATTACAAACAAAAACGGTCAGGTAAAATTAAAATTTGCCGAACCAATCGGTGGCGCTTAAATCTAAAACCGGTATGTTCTTCGAACGCTCTCATCAAAAGGATCCGGCCAAGTCTCCGCCTCATTTGTATAATGTGTCATCCACTGACAAGAAGTAGCCGGTATAGGACACCCTGATTTCAAAAAAACTTGCACAAAGTGGCGCGATCTTAGATACCCGATACATATGATGCGGCTCGACGCGTTCAAAGGCGGTCGACTATGAAGTGGAAAAAATGTCTCACATAATCCAAATCTCATCAAATCGACACACACCCGATCGTACGCACTAGCTATGAGATGGCCCATATCGGGGAATGACATCCACTTCGAAACTGGGGTGTGACCACTTAGTGATGGAACAGGGGAGTCATGAAGTTTATCAAAGTTTTCTTGATTTTCATAAAGTCGGCCGTAGATGTCCCTATGCAAAGTCAACTCTGAAATAAGTGCCCGTCGAATAAGAGTGTGATTTTCTTCTCCTTTGCCGTCGGGCCAACATCAACTATGTTATCAATATATTTGTGCATAAAAAGCGGCATCTCATTAATGTACAACATTGGATATTTTTTTATCGGAGGTGTGCACGGCGGCTTCGAAATACGGGCTCCTTTGTTAGCACTACACTTGGACTTTAGTGTTGGTGAATCCGAGATCAATGCATCAACATGTTCAAAGTAGGAAGGAGATCGTTTGGTTGATGTGTCTTCTTGGGTACTTTTCGAATTTTTTGGCGCACCTTTGGTTTTAACCGGTTGAGATGGCGGTTTCAAATCGGTGGTCTCCGGAAATGCAATTTTTCGCAATTGTTCTTTTATGTGCATTTTCATGGTGTCATCCGCTTTAGCAAACTTATCCATTATCACTTTCAACTCGTCGGAGATGGTGATTTTGGAATCATTTTCTTTTGGCGGCTCGAAATCATCAAAACGGAGCTTTTTCCAATGGTCAATTACTTCATCCATGCGTATCGGTGAATTCAACTTCATCTTTTTAGAAAGTATACAAGCACATGGAAGCCCATAGGTTTTTCTAATGGTGCACCCGCATTTTGAACTATCCGGCCCCGTTGTCTCCGCCCGCCTCGCCTCATGAAAAGTAAAATTCAATCCCGAACGGGATATGTTGTAAATCAATTGCGGGAATATATTTTGGCCCTTAAACCGGTGTTCCATAACCGTCTTGCTCTGATCAAAAGATGTTTGAATTTCATTATGTTGATTTTGGAGCATTTGGTTCACGGTGTCCCATCCCCGACACAAATCCCTCTTGCTATCACCCAACCATTTCTTCAACGCCACATGTGCAGATTCAACTCGGTTGGTTGTAGTGCAACCAAGATGTCTTACTCGATCCGTCCAAAGAAACACACAAAGTTCGGAATTGTACAACTTTTTCGGTGTACAACTCTTCGAAACGTGCATCTAAAATCTCCCTCCATGCGGCCATAATCTTGTCCACCACAACACCGGCTTTGATGATGTTACTGTTGTCATCCTTTCTTCTTTCGTTCCAACCGCGGATTTGAGCTTACTTCTCACATTGCAAGTTATGTGATACCGGCAAAGTAATGTTGTCGATGTCGGGAAGACGGTATCGACCGCATTTATCAAAGGATTATCTCGGTCGGTAACAGGAGATGATTTGAATAATGTTTACCTCAAATTGTAGCTTTCTATGCTCCCTTTAGTATGATCAACTGGTTGAAACTTGATTTTGAGACAAAAAATTGATTGGGATTGATTGAGTTTTGGAGAGGGTTTGTGATGAAAATGATGAAATAGTGAAGAGGGAAAACTGCATATATGAACATCTTATTTCGGAAATACACTTTCGAAATAATGCCTGAAACGTTTTTTGGAATTTTCAGTGATTTCGGAGATGCATCTCTGAAAACACCACAAAACAGGTGTTTTCGGAAGTGCATTTCTGAAGTAAGGGGATTTTTAGGTTTTTGCTGCAGGTTCTCCCCGTAAGGGGATCTGTAAAGAAAATCTCACATTAAATTATTATATCTATATGATTTGTTACAAAAATACTGAATGTATGCTAAGAAGCGCAACGGTTGGGCGATTTCTTTTTTTAGCAAAAGGTTTAGGGATCGATGGTTGTAGTATTACAACCATCATATATACCACTGGGACAACATTAAACAATATAGTAAAATTGTATTTTTATATTATTTATTAAAATCTATAAATTCATCATTCCATTTTAAACATTTACATTTTTTGAAAATAAATTTTTAGAATATAAATAAATAATATTTTGTTTATATATATATATATATATATATATATATATATATATATATATATATATATATATATATATATATATATATATATATATATATATATTAATTTATTTTTATTTTTAATATTATTTATAAATTTTTAATAAGACCAATTTTAAATGTGGAAGAGAGTCTCTAACCTTAGTAAAAAAATGCTTCATGATTAAAAATTGGACAAACATACATACTAAATTATTTTATACTAAGCAGAACACCAACAACTTTATTGTCTTGACTTATTTTACATTATTTAGCATGAAATTCAATATATATATATATATATATATATATATATATATATATATATATATATATATATATATATATATATATATATATATGTTTAACAATCTTAAAATTAAAATTCAAGGGAACGGACATGCTCATGACAACATCTAGAATAACCATAGAACAAATTCTTAAATAAATTGCAAGTGTTGCTTTAACTTATTCGTCCTCTATATGCTATATACTACTTATTTTTGACTGGGTTCAAAGCCAATGCATTGATTGCACACACTCCATATTTTTTACCAGTGTTCCTTTTGATATACACATAACCCGCCAATCCCCATTTCGTGCCCCAAGTGTTCTTCACGATCCAATAATCTTGACCTCCTACCGAATCATAGCCCACTATTAACATGGCGTGAGTTGTTTGTGTAGAATCAACCGGGCAATTGGGTCCTTCATATATTTCCTGCCAATGGATCATAATGTTCTAAGTTAACAACACCATCCATACAAATGAAAATAACCAGTCCTCTCAAAATCAGATAGCTAGCTAGGTATTATGTAATTACTTACATGGGTGTAATGTTGAAAGTCTTGTGTGGCATAAATACCAATAGTAATTGGCTGTTTGGCAACACCACACAATAGTCCCCTTTCTGTTTTCTCTAATTGAAGGTATGCATTACTGCTACTGCTTGCACTGTTTGGAATCTACAATTTGTCAATAAAAGAGGTGGTTAAAATTAATAAAATGCTTTAAGTACTACTTCCTTCTGATCCTATTTAAAAGAAAAAAAATTAATTTTATAGATTTATTCAATATATTTAAAAAATAATTTTTTTTCTTATAAATATGACCGAAGATGTATAATATAATAATATTGAACGAAATAAAGAACCTTTGAGGCTCGACAAGCACCCTTCACGGCTGTATAAGGATAATTACTATATGTTGCAAGCCCATTGTTTTCTATAACCCAACGCAACGCGCTGGACCTAACTCCCCCACTGCAACCACTACTTCCCATGTCACAATCAACAAGCTCTTGTGGTGAAAGGTCGATAAGCTTCCCTGTCACTATTGCAACTATTCCTTCAATGGCGGCTGCTACTGAGAATGCCCAACAGCTACCTAATAAAAACAAATAATTTAGACCGAGGATTGGTTTTGTCATCCAAAAAGGGATAGTGAGATTAATACTATTTAAATTGAGAAAATAAAAAGTTTATACGTAAGGATAAAATGTTATATGAATCATGCAAACACATTTTTACTGAAAAACGTACCACAAGCGCCTTGATCCTTAATAGAAGAGACAACTCCTTTTGACCTCCAATCCAAGGATGAAGGTGGATTACTACATGTTAATTCATCAACAATATCACCGTTATTCACAATATCCATGGTGTCATCATTGTCCATGTTCAAGTATGTTTCATTGAACTCCTTGAAGCTCCAATCAGCAAAGTTGGTCAGACCAAGAACAGCGCTATGGGGTGACTCTCTCTTTGCATTAGTCTCTACAATATACTTCAAATTTGTAATAAAAATGTCAAATTTCTTTGCCATCTCTTCTAGGTCACTGTAGACTCGTCCATGGTCTTTCTTCCATAGTTGAAATAATTGTATAGCATCATCTTGATTAGGAAGCTTATCAAATTTAGGACCCAATATGAAAGAGTATTTATTGGTTGTGTTCTCCACGGTTGAAGATATACTTAAGAATGATGATGTATTGTTTTTTTGAATGGCAAAGTATATGCATAGGAGTGCAGTGAAGATGATGAATAAGAGAAATGAGTTTGAGGTG
This sequence comes from Vicia villosa, assembly GCF_029867415.1. Classification (NCBI taxonomy): domain Eukaryota; kingdom Viridiplantae; phylum Streptophyta; class Magnoliopsida; order Fabales; family Fabaceae; genus Vicia; species Vicia villosa. The sequence goes on along the minus strand of NC_081180.1, from coordinate 218,613,988 downwards.
TATGAAATCTTCATCTTTTATTTATAACTTTGTAAGGAAAGATGTGTATTCCTTAAAAATCAGGTACATATATTTATAGAATATGGGTGAGGTCTAGGTTAATATTGGTAAATTTCCCAATCTACTTGTCACCAATTAAAATGAGCCATATGTATTTTATTAATTATTTTAGATAGAAAATTTTGTTTTTAAAATTTTGTTGACTTCTTGCAAATGATATATCCTATTACCTTAATAAATTATTTATAAATAAACAACAAGAAATTAGTTGTGCATTTTTTAAATTAATATTAGTTACATGTAAAATAAAAAACACGTTATTCTTACCCATATAAAAAATATGTGTAAATTAATTTATTCTAGCTTTTGTATGAAGTTAATGGATTCTATGACTGTAATATGTGTCACAGTTACCACAATATTAATGTTGTAATATGATCTTTAGTCTCGTACTCTCGTGTATAGATTTTATAATAGTGAATAAATCCGCATAAATCTGGTGCTGTCCCGCTTATTAAAATCTTTGAAACAGTGATTAATTGATATGCATTTTTTTTACGGTTAATTATTATGTGAGAATGTAAGAATGAATCTAAACCATTAAAATTTAAAATAAATGATGAATATTATGTGTGAATCTTTTTTTTATCTCTCCTCATTTATTAAAATAAAGAATGTAGGAGAAAGAAAAAAAAGATTCACACATAATCTCCACCATTTATTTTAAAAACTAATACTTCATATTCATTCTCATATAAAAAATGCATTTCCATATCTATATATATATATATATATATATATATATATATATATATATATATATATATATATATATATATATATATATATATATATAATTTTACACATGAAAAAGGAGTAACATGTAAATGACAAATGTTCAAAATATTATAACTTGTCATTCAATCTACATGGCATAAAAAATTCAAATTCACTTTTGTTTCTCTCCCTCACCAATTGACCAAATCCAATTTTTTCTAAATATATAATTTATTTTATGAAATATTTATTGCTGTATAAATTTATACAATATAAACATTTATATTTTGTTTTTGTGACAAATTTAAGCAGTTCTATTCATTTAGTTATTATTATTAAAAATAATAACTAATTTATTTTTAGATTTTAGTATAATTTAAAAAAATTGAAATTGAATAATACTCAATAACCATACACACAACTAACGTTTTATCTCACCTATCATTTTCTCACATATCATTTTCATAAAAATACCTATTTTATTTTAATTATTAATTTTTATCATTTGACATATAAAATTTTTATTTTCAAATATCAAAATTATCTTTTTCTCACAAATCAGTATCAACAAAAAAACGATTTTATTTTAATTAACAAACTGTGTTTATCTGAGACACAAAAATATTATTGTTAAATGTCAAAATTTCTCTTTTTTCTCACATGTTACTATCAACAAAATACATGTTTTGTTTAAATTAATAATTGTCTTTATTTTAGACGCAAAATTCTTATTTTCAAATATCAAAATTTTACTTTTTCTCACGAGTCTCAATCAACAAAATATGTATTTTATTTTAATTAACAATTATATTTATTTTAGACGCAAAATTTTTATTTTCGAATATCAAAATTTCTCTTTCTTTACAGATCATTATCAACAAAATAAGTTTTTTTTAATTAATAATTATTTTTATTTGAGACACAAAATTATTATTTTAAAATGTCAAAAGAAATTCATTTTAAAATAAATAATTCAATTCAAATTTATTTTTATATATAAAAAATCTATATATCGTATTAAAGAAATTTACACGAGCTGATGCACTCGTATTTTACTAGTCCCTTTATAGATAACAAAAATAAAATTGAGAGGAGAAACACCAACTTATAATAATTAAGAGTTAAAGATTGCATAAAATCGCTACGATTCTTTCCTAGATATTTTTAATTAATATTTTTTACTAATTAAAAATTAAGGATAGGGACAATTAAGGGCACGCTTATTGTGTGGATAGTCACAAATACCATGCTACCATGATGTCTCCATAGTTAATTAAACAAGGTTAAGCATGTTTGGTTTGGTTTTTGGAAGAGTCAAAAATAATTCTAGAGATATAAAATTGATTATGTATGATTTTAAGATGTTTGTTTAGATAAAAATAGAATTGATTATGTCTCCATAATTAATTCTATTTGAAGCTAAAATTTGTAGTTTTTGCCTCCAGAATTGATTCTGGATGATTTTTACACTGAAATTTATTGTTCAACTCACTTTTACATAAATGATTCAAACATAAATCAATTCTGCTAGACTCAATTATAATAAAATCAATTTTACCCCACTCAATTTTATTAGAATCAATTATGTCCACCGTCATTTCAAACACATCCTAAATATGTTTTGAGTCTTTATAAATAAAGATTAAAATTAAAGGTTATAATATTTATAGGACCTCCAATATATTTAACTTGGGTCTTGTTAACCAGCCCTCAGAACAATGGTTAAACATTCTAAAAAATATATATTTTATAAAAAATCTAATATTTCACTATGCAGATTATCGATATAAATTTACTATTTTAAAATTTTAACCATTATCATGAGGATATTGGTTAGCATTTCTCAATTAATTTAAATAAAAATATGAGTCTCACTAAAAAAATTATGAAAATAAATAAATAAATTAAGACACGCTTATTGTGTGGATTGTCTCAGACGTCATGCTGGCTCCATCCGATCCCTGTCATCACATGTTTGGTATGTTTGGGCGATCTAGACAAGTCAAAAGATATGCTGAAAAAAATTTGGTTACACGCGGGCGGACTCTTCGAGACCAGAAGCGTGAACAACTAATTTTGTTCATTTGAAACATGTTTTTTTTTCTTTCTAAACAGTAAAAGATATACTCCCATTAAATTTAAATTAAATATACTATACATCATCAAAAAAGTATAACTCACCAAATCTAATTTGAACGCATGTTTTTTAAATAAAATTACACTCTGAGACAGTGAAAAAAAAAAACTTAAATTTTTTTAATCCAACGATAGCACACGAACTTTTTAATTATCCTACGAGGAGGAAGGAGAAAAAGATCTCAAATAAACCCTAAGAGTTTGCTAAGTGTGGGGATTCACCTAGACTAGAAATTCTGGAGTCCGGGAGGTCGGTTATATATAGGAAAGGTTTTAAACACCCTACATATCCGTAGTACTCTGCGGGAACCTTCTCTGTATCTATGTGTTTGTGTTTGCTAATTGAGTGGGAAAGTTTCTCCTTTGTGTTAGGAGAGAGAATTGAATTGAAATGAAAGACAGATAAACTGACTGTTTTTGGTTTTTTATTAGCTCGCTGAGATTCCTTGTGAATCTCATGCCTACATATCCCTAATGGAAGTCAGAGCTTTTTGTAGTTCGGGGAACTAATTAGACTTTGACTGAGGAAATTTGTGTTCTGTATGAAGCCCAGAATTGAGGCTGATTCTAGTTGGAGAGTGTTTATTTTGTTTTGATTGAAAGGTTTATTTTAGTGTTCTGTACAAAGCCCAGAATTGTGGCTGACTCTACTTAGGGAGACTCTATTTTGTGCCTTGTATGAAGCCCAAGGTTGTGGCTGACTGTTGAGGAAACTGACTATGGATGACTCTATTTTGTGCCTTGTACAAAGCCCAAGGTTGTGGCCGACTCTCTAGGGAAAGGACTAAAAGGGTATTAATGTTTTGACATAGAAGAGGATGTTTATCTGCCTTATACAAAGCCTAAGGTTGTGTCTGACTTAGTGGGGAAAAGATCCTAAAGGTTAGAAATCTTTTGACACATGGAAATGATGTTTATCTGCCTTGTACAAAGCCCAAGATTGTGGTTGTTTGATGGGGAAGGACTCACTGTGGAGACTCTATTATCTGCCTTGTACAAAGCCCAAGGTTGTGTCTGACTCTGGATAGGGGAATACCTATGAGTAGGATTTTTGACTCTGAGGGGAATATCTACCTTGTACAAAGCCCAAGGTTGTGGCTGACTCTTAATGGGGAAAAGATCTACCAGTGTGGGATCTTTTGACTCAAAGGGGAATATCTGCCTTGTACAAAGCCAAAGGTTGTGGCTGACTCTATTGAGGATTACTCTGTTGTTTAGAGACTAAAGGTTGACCCTTCTAGAGGACTGTGCTCTTATTAAGCAGGGATTGATGAATGAAAGACCCAGATTTGAAGATTGACTCTACTTGGGAATTTGTTTGAGTGATTGACCTAGGATTGACTCTACTAGGGAGTTTTGAAGGTTTGAATGAAGGATGATTTGGAAGTTAACCCTTTCCAGGGATTTTGACTTTGAAAGATGATTTTGGAGGCTGACCCTTTCCAGGGGTTTTGGCTTTGAAAGATGATTTTGGAGGCTGACCCTTTCCAGGGATTTGGATTATAGAGGAGTGTTTTTGGAGGCTGACCCTTTCCAGGGTTTTTTTTATGAAAATGGAGGAATGGATGGAGGCTAACCCTTTCCAAGGGTTTGGATTAAATGAATGATTGGGTAGCACTCCATTGATATGAAAGGATGAAAGGATTAATTTAGACTTCTTGTTTAAAGCCCAAGATTAAGGCTGACTCTGACTGGAGATATTCAGATGGAGAACTTAGACTCTACTAAGGAGAAGACTCATTGAAGATTGAGAATAAAGGTGACAGAGACTGTCCATGTCTCTCATTCCAAAAGGTGAACTCAATACTGAGATTGAGACATTCTTAGCTTGTTTAAAGTCTGGTTTGAAAAATAGAAGAAACTCACCAGGGTAGGCTAAAAGGTGACTAAAGACCTGTTCCTATGTTTATAAGAAACCTGATGGGTCCTTGTATACAAGCTCAAGAGAAAGCTGTGAGTTGCTTTTAAGAAGCCTGTGGGTCCTTGTATAGTAAGCCCAAGAGGAGGCTAATCGAGGGTCATCGAGGGTCCTTGTTATAGCACAAGAGAAAGCTATGTGGTTCTGAACTTATTTTGTCTCTAAGCAAATGGGTAAGAGGTTTCACCGGGAATAATTCCTCTTGGGTGGATGTGCCTTATTTTTGTTCTAAGGCTTTTTTCAAGATGTTTCACCGGGAATAATTCATCTTGAGGTTTGAACTAAGGAAGTCTAATTAGGAAAGAGCCTTCATCGGGAAGACATTCTCAACCCTAGGCCATAGTCCTATAATATATATACATATAGTTTATTTGTCCTAAGGTTGTTCTCAGACGAAATTCTAAACAATGTATATACAGTTTATATTTGACAGTTGTTTAAATGAAAGCTTGTAAATTGAAAGCTATAAATCCTTTGAAGGATGTATGTACAAAGCTTTACCGTCAGCTTGGTTGTTTAATGATAACAGTAGAATGATTTATTGAAAACAGTTTTGAAAACAGAAGAAGTGAAGATGGACACTAGGTCACATAGGTATCTGAAGAGTTTCACCGGGAATAATGCCCTTCAAATACCAGAAGAATGTTTTGAAAACGGATGAGAAGATTTTTGTAAAGAAATACAGTTTTGTAAAACAAACTATGAAAAGAAAAAGGTGTTGGGTCTTACACTCTATTAGAGGCTCATTGAAACTGATTTACTGTTTATGAAAAAACAGTTGAAGAGATTTGAAATGATACAAGGTTTTGTTGACTGAAAACCTTGATCGTCTGTTTAATCGTAGCTTGAAAACAGTTTGAAATATTGACAAAAGTCAACTTAATTAGGGTAAAGACAAAGTCTATACCTAATTAAGACCTAAATGGTTAGAGTTTTATCACAAAAATATTTACAAGAGATTAGGTTTTGAAAATCAAGTGAAAACTATATTTTTAGTATTTTAAAATACTTAAGAATATGTTATTTTTAAACCTAATAAAAATATATTAAATAAATAATATTTTTTGTGATTTTTTGGTTTTTTCATAAAATAGATATATTAAACGACAAGTGTGTGAAAAATCAAGAGGAAATGATTTAATTTGATTGGCTAATTAATTGATTAAAGTTGTGAAAAAAATGAAAAAACAAGTGGTAAAAAATAGGTTTTGGTCTCACCATGGTTTGAACCCACGCCCTCATGATCAACACACCAAAACCTGGCCAACTGAGCTATGTGCTCAGTTTGTATAACACACGCGCGCTTTTGTTGATGTATGAAACAAGTGTGAAAAATGGAAAAAAAATGACAAAAGGTCTGAGGGGGGGATCGAACCCCAGACCTTGAGGCAAGAGAGGCAAGGAGCGCATGTGACCAAGTGAGCTAAACAATGTATTCATTTAGAATACGCCTTGCAATAAATATATTTTAAACTTGCCCCTGAATATTTGAAAATGGCGCCGAGTTGTAACACCCGTATATTTTAATTTTTAATTTAAATGGAAATTTAATTAATAATTAGAATTATTGGTGGTTTGAGGGATATTAATTGGGAAAGGATGGTTATGGTGTTGGGCCATGTGTGATGTTAAGGAATGAGGGGGTGTTATGTTAGTAAAGGCCCTATTCTAATTAAAAGGTTATTTTATAAAATAATAAGGAATTGAGAATAAGAGAAAGGAATGTGAAAAGAGTTTGGAACACGAAGAACGTGAAAGAGGAGCAATGGAGGGAGAGACCAATCAAGAACTCTTGGCTAAGGTAAGGGGGGACTCTTCCGGTTAATTTCTATTATGTGATTATGGGTAATGGGATGGATTAAAGTATGATTCGATTCGATTGGGTATATTGGGATTTGATATTGTTAGGTATGTTATGATTTGGGATAATTGATGAATTTGTATAGATTGTTGGTTATTGATGTGTTGTTTTGATGTATAATGATGTGTGATGAGAAATTCGATGATTATATGCCTGTATGCGATGTCTGGAATCGTTTTTGGGTGAAAAGGATGTGAAATCGCAGAGTCTGAACGCAGACCCGTAATTCTGCAAAATCGCCAGGTCGCGCCGCGAATCTCTGTTTGCGCCGCGAACCGTTGGGCAGAAAACCAGGAAGTTGTGATACGCTCAGGTCGCGCCGCGTCCATGTGTTCGCGCCGCGAACCCGGTTGGCGCCGCGTGTTGTAGCGATAATTGTTTTCTTTGAAAAATGTAAAAATGTGTAACTTTCAAACCGTAAGTCCGTTTTAGACGCCGTTTTGGACGTTGTTCCTTAAATTGAATGTTTTACCATATAAAATAAATATAACAAAAATAACTTGATTTTATTTTGAAAAGTATCGTTTTCTTCAAATGTGGTTTATTCTTGTTTTGCGTAGTTGATGAGGTGCAATGGTTGTTGTTTGCATAATTGAATATGTGCAATGATGGGTGTTGTTATAATGTGATTGCTTCTGCTTGTTATGCAAAATGGATGTTGTTCATGGTAAATATGGTTATCATGTGTTTTGATGAATGATGATGTAAATGCTCTGTTATTGTTGGGTTGATTTGTTGTACTTGGTAAACGATTGTGAGGGGTGCTATTGTTGTTGCACTGTGTGGTGAATGTTTTATCTGTTATGATGTCGTGGTTTTAACTGGTAATTGATATACATATATTGTTGATGTAAAATATGTATTTATTTATAGTTGAGAAATAGCATAACTGTGTGTGGCTATTGATTATCGTGGTGGTTGATGATTATGACATTTGGTTGTTTAATGTTGATGGTGAGCATGTTATGGTTGATACATGCATTTCATAATCATGTTGTGGGCTGTATCCCTTATGGTGGTGGGACAGCGGTAGCTAATTCCCATTGTGTGGAATTGGTGAGAGAAGTAGCCGAATCTTTATGGTGGTGGATCGGTGAGATGGGTTATCCCATGTTTGGTACCACATGCATATAGTTGCATTTGCATTAGGTTGTTGTGTATAATTATAACATGAATGGAAGCTTGTCCAATGTTATAATATTTGATGACGGTGTAATTGTTATGGTGTTGTCTTTTGGTAATGTATTCTATTATTGTGTGAATTGATGAATAATAGATGTGAATCTGAATATATGACAAATTGGGTGAATGATATATTATGATGTTTTGTTGCTTATGAATGCATAACATTGATTAATTGAGAATGAGACTCACCCTTACTTGTTGACAATTTTCAGATTAAGGAGTAGCGGCATTAGTACTCGGTGAGGATGACTCGTAGAGTTTATCCGTTGTTTTGGGTCGTGTCGGTCATGCTCTGATCTTGTAACACTGGGGGACGATAGTTATAGAGATTTATGAGAATTCTCTATTTTATTTGGTGTTAGATTATGGTTCCAATTGGTTATGTTGATGATGTTCTTTATTCCGCTGTGATAAACATAATTGTGTTTTTGGTAAATCGTTTCCTAATAAAGCATGACTTGACCATGATTTGGTTTATTTATTTTAAATAATTGTGACACCCTTGTGTTTATGTTTTACTCTGATATATTTATTTAATTTGCCGCGGGGTTTAGAAGGGTGTTACAATAGTGGTATCAGAGCATAGTCGGTCATGTGACCAGAGTCTTGTTGTTAATTTTTCCTTTCGGTATGCGACATGTGTGTGAAACACTGTCGGTACTCAGTGTGTTCTAACTGTTTGCCTGCAGAATTGGGATTGAAACTAGTGGGGGAGAAGCTATGCTTCTCGGATATGTCTCAAATGCAAGATGTTAGCGTGATGCGGAGGGCAGTAGTACGAGAGTGGGGAGTTATTGTTTTCTGAAGTGAAGGTGACATGGGCTGTAGACTGCGGTTGTTATTTCAGTTGGAGTGCCTCGGAGTAGATGGTAGTTATTTCTGGAAAATGGAATTTTGAAGTTGTGATGCTTCAAGTGCTACTGATGGATTGTGATGTTGTCGTGTGAGTAGCCCTATGTGAAAGGTCGCTGTTGAAGCGGTGATTAAAGGAAGTATTGTTGCAAACCTTGCCGTAGGATTACTAGTAAGTAATTGAGATGATGGTAGAGGTTATCGATGTTGTTGAGAACGTTTTGACGTGCGAGTAATGTGAAGAGACGAGTATGATCTCGAGGATAAGAAGGTTGATGATGGCGTACATGAATTTAGTTTCGTGATGTTGCAGAAGACGAAATTTGGCGATAGGATGTGTTGCTCAAGTTATAATAATGTTTAGAAGTGAAGAGATATGATAAGGAGCTGTTTAGAATGTGATTGATTTGAAGATGATGAGTTTTAGAGCGGGATTTGCGTAAGAAAAACGCAGGACAGTTGTTGAATCGTTATGAAACTTCGAAAATTCATAACTGGAGTTCTGGACATCCGATTTGAGTTCCGTTTGAAGCGTCGGAAAGATAACGAGGTGAACTTTGTTATAAAAATGGTTGCAGCAGCTGTAACTTAATTAATTGTGACAGGATGACGTTGGAAAGAGGCGAAGTTGCGGTTACTCTTGTTCTTATAATTGGACTTGTTTATTGATACTGCACGGGATGTCAGTGTCAGTGTTGAACGGATTGAAGGAATAATTAGAAGGTTTGTTAAGAAGTAATTTTAAGAATGGAATGTACCAATTGAGGAGTTTTGGATACATCGTATAGAGTGTCGCTGCATGATGTCGGTGTTAGATTTTCGGACAACGATTGGAAAATTCATATCTTGAATTCTGAGTGTCTGACTAACGTGCCGTTTGAACCTACGAAGAGGAGATATTATGTTCTACCTTATGGGAGAGTTATGAATACAGTAGAGTGATCCTATGAGGAGAGAGTCTAAAGTTGGTTAAGGAAGCGTGAAACTTGTTGAATAGGAATGCCTACTACCGCAATTGTTTGAAACGAAGTTGAGTAGAACATGTTGTTGACAAATAAGTTAATGAGATGTTCGGTAATAAAGATGATTTGAGTGCCGACGGATTTTAGTGAGAAGTGAATTAGTAGTAAAGGTGAAATAAACTTTAGAACTCTTGGAATCGTATTTGTGATGGCAAAGTAACGATAAGTATAAGAGAATAATTTTAGAGGATTTATGACACCTATTGATGTGAGGAAGACTTGTTGAGATGTCGAGTGGGATGATATTTGGGCATGAAAGATGTCATAGAATTTGGAGTAAAACCACAAGTTATGAATGTTGTGTTACTGCGTTGAGTAGGAAGTCTTTAAATATGTTGGTGCTAATGGTGAAGGAGTTGGATTTAATTGGACAATTTAGAGACTTGAGTTGGTATGTGAAGGAACTCGTAATAGTGTTAGATTGGGTATGCTAGAAGATTACTAGTGGTATTCTTGACGAGATTAGAGAAGGTCAGAAAGATGATGTTGAGTTGATCGATAGGTTGACTTTGACTTACCATGGTAAAGGCGGTGAATTCAGAATCGACGAGAACGGAGTAATGAGGTTGAGTGATTGGATTTGTGTAACTGATGCTTTGAGCTTCAGAAGAATATTCTAGAGGAAGGACACCGTAGTGAATTATTGAAATATGACGATGTTAATGAGTTTGGTTGCAAATTCGGAAATGGACACTATTATGTAGTAACGACGGTTTATGCTTAAATATGATTTTCAACTATCTATTGACAAATTTAGGACTTGATCACCCTAAATCTCTTGTTGGTAGTAGATGGAATCATATAGATGAGATGAGCTTGTTTTGTTACCTTAATGGTATAAGATGTGATGAATGCGAAGCCGTGGGAATAATCACTCACTATGTTGTGTGAATTTATGAAGAGGTGAATATGAAAGAGTGCAACATGATGGACAAATGACTTAAGACGGGTAATCAGAGTCGCGCAGCGAAAGTGTGATGTGGAGTAGTGTTATGAGTACTACTCGCGGGAAGTAAAGAATTAATATGTCGGAAGCCTACATAGAGAATATGTATTGATCTATATGTTGGATTTAGAATCCAGTGGATGTAAGGATGTCGTGTCGAAGAATTATAACTCTTTTGAATAATTGCCGAGATGATGAATATGTTATTACGGTTGTACGTAGTTAACGAGTATGTATTCGGCGAAATTAAAACGAAGAGTTGATGCTATATGACGTTGTAATAATTTTGTGTTGTTGTTAAGGGGTTATTGTAGATTCTAGATATAATGAGGAATTATACTCTATGAAGGGAGGAATTGATTTAATTCTTAGAAAAGAGCGAAACTCAATTTGAGTTGTTTTGTAAGAAATGGCGTATTGAGGCTGATGAGCGTGACTATAATTACTTGTGTGCACTTGTTCTGATAGTTAGGATGTTTAAATAGAGGAAGTAAATCAGGAAATTGGTTTTCGCTGGATGCGAGTAAGGATTGCTGAGTAGTGAATTGGTACCATGGATGATGAAGAATGATTCTTGGACAAATGAGTAAAGAGAGCCGGAATCGGGAGAAACTCAGAAATCTATTTGGTATAGATGATTGTGATGAGTAATCAGAGTAGTGCGGAAAAAGAGGAAGGTAAAGTGTTAGATAATTGATGGTTTGACTTAAGAGGAGTCAAATAATTGGAATTCAATGGTATGGGAATATGAGTATTGAGTTTCTTGAAGGAAGCAGTTGGTGAAAAGTGTAAGTATTATTTTATTACTCAGATGGAAGAGTGTGTCTAAGGTTGGTATGTTTAGTAGATGGAATGCATTGTTGCATGGTCGATAAGGTGTGATCATACCACAGGTTGTGTAATTATAGCATTCAATTATTGGATGCATAGTATGGGTTGTATCTCAATGGTACATTGTTGTCAATCTTTTAGAGATGTAATGAGTGGTACACCTTTGGGGAGTCAGATGCGACATAAGAGCTGAGATTGAATGCGTGAGATGTGCTTTCTGTTGGTTATACAAGATGAATTTGAGGATTGAAGACCAAAAGTTGAAGTAATTGTGCGGTAAAGAGATAGCGTTGGTCAGAGTGGCTTAGGGAGGACCTATCACGTGGTAATGTTAATTAGGAGCTGGAGAGTCAAGTGAAGGACTCTTGTAAGAGCTGGCTACTTGAGGTATGTTTTCGAGGACGAAAACTCTTTTAGTGGGGGAGAGTTGTAACACTCGTATATTTTAATTTTTAATTTAAATGGAAATTTAATTAATAATTAGAATTATTGGTGGTTTGAGGGATATTAATTGGGAAAGGATGGTTATGGTGTTGGGCCATGTGTGATGTTAAGGAATGAGGGGGTGTTATGTTAGTAAAGGCCCTATTCTAATTAAAAGGTTATTTTATAAAATAATAAGGAATTGAGAATAAGAGAAAGGAATGTGAAAAGAGTTTGGAACACGAAGAACGTGAAAGAGGAGCAATGGAGGGAGAGACCAATCAAGAACTCTTGGCTAAGGTAAGGGGGGACTCTTCCGGTTAATTTCTATTATGTGATTATGGGTAATGGGATGGATTAACGTATGATTCGATTCGATTGGGTATATTGGGATTTGATATTGTTAGGTATGTTATGATTTGGGATAATTGATGAATTTGTATAGATTGTTGGTTATTGATGTGTTGTTTTGATGTATAATGATGTGTGATGAGAAATTCGATGATTATATGCCTGTATGCGATGTCTGGAATCGTTTTTGGGTGAAAAGGATGTGAAATCGCAGAGTCTGAACGCAGACCCGTAATTCTGCAAAATCGCCAGGTCGCGCCGCAAACCTCTGTTTGCGCCGCGAACCGTTGGGCAGAAAACCAGGAAGTTGTGATACGCTCAGGTCGCGCCGCGTCCATGTGTTGGCGCCGTGAAGGCGTAACTTTTTCTCGTTTCGCGCCGCGAACCCGGTTGGCGCCGCGTGCTGTAGCGATAATTGTTTTCTTTGAAAAATGTAAAAATGTGTAACTTTCAAACCGTAAGTCTGTTTTAGACGCCGTTTTGGACGTTGTTACTTAAATTGAATGTTCTACCATATAAAATAAATATAACAACAATAACTTGATTTTATTTTGAAAAGTATCGTTTTCTTCAAATGTGGTTTATTCTTGTTTTGCGTAGTTGATGAGGTGCAATGGTTGTTGTTTGCATAATTGAATATGTGCAATGATGGGTGTTGTTATAATGTGATTGCTTCTGCTTGTTATGCAAAATGGATGTTGTTCATGGTAAATATGGTTATCATGTGTTTTGATGAATGATGATGTAATTGCTCTGTTATTGTTGGGTTGATTTGTTGTACTTGGTACACGATTGTGAGGGGTGCTATTGTTGTTGCACTGTGTGGTGAATGTTTTATCTGTTATGATGTCGTGGTTGTAACTGGTAATTGATATACATATATTATTGATGTAAAGTATGTATTTATTTATAGTTGAGAAATAGCATAATTGTGTGTGGCTATTGATTATCGTGGTGGTTGATGATTATGACATTTGGTTGTTTAATGTTGATGGTGAGCATGTTATGGTTGATACATGCATTTCATAATCATGTTGTGGGCTGTATCCCTTATGGTGGTGGGACAGCGGTAGCTAATTCCCATTGTGTGGAATTGGTGAGAGAAGTAGCCGAATCTTTATGGTGGTGGATCGGTGAGATGGGTTATCCCATGTTTGGTACCACATGCATATAGTTGCATTTGCATTAGGTTGTTGTGTATAATTATAACATGAATGGAAGATTGTCCAATGTTATAATATTTGATGACGGTGTAATTGTTATGGTGTTGTCTTTTGGTAATGTATTCTATTATTGTGTGAATTGATGAATAATAGATGTGAATCTGAATATATGACAAATTGGGTGAATGATATATTATGATGTTTTGTTGCTTATGAATGCATAACATTGATTAATTGAGAATGAGACTCACCCTTACTTGTTGACAATTTTCAGATTAAGGAGTAGCGGCATTAGTACTCGGTGAGGATGACTCGTAGAGTTTATCCGTTGTTTTGGGTCGTGTCGGTCATGCTCTGATCTTGTAACACTGGGGGACGATAGTTATAGAGATTTATGAGAATTCTCTATTTTATTTGGTGTTGGATTATGGTTCCAATTGGTTATGTTGATGATGTTCTTTATTCCGCTGTGATAAACATAATTGTGTTTTTGGTAAATCGTTTCCTAATAAAGCATGACTTGACCATGATTTGGTTTATTTATTTTAAATAATTGTGGCACCCTTGTGTTTATGTTTTACTCTGATATATTTATTTAATTTGCCGCGGGGTTTAGAAGGGTGTTACACCACCACCACCTTCGTCTTCAACCTTAAGCTCATGGAATTTTGAATTTCCAACTCTCTCAATTCTCAACCAATGACCATGGTGTAAACACGAAACTTGTTCTAAATTCACTTACGATTCCAGATATGTAACTAACATAGATTTATATTAACTACATCTACTGAATTAACAAAAATAAATGAAGAACCCTAAAAATTGAAAATGAAATTAAATGGCTATACTGAAGAATAAATGAATGACGATAGAGGGTTTTTAATCCTCAGATGATGGTGAATGAAATGGTATAGAGTTTTAACAAGATAAGTGCACGAATTAAAGAGATGGAGTTAAGAAACTTACCTCTGAAACTGAAGGTCGTGGTGATGGTGGAGAACTTCTGGCTATGAATGAATGATTGCAAAAGCTTCCTGGGACCTTGTTGATGCTATCCGGGCACTTGGATTGCTTTGAATATCTATGAATTAATCTACTCGACCCCTCTTGCTTGATGTAGCAACCTGCCCTAAAAATTAGCTTTTAGAGTCGCCACCTATTCTACCAGGGTGAATAGGAAACCCTATGCAGTATAAAGATCTGGGTAAGATTATTATAATCAGGTCAAGGGAAGGTGTTAGGCACCCTTAACCCTTTCCTAAGGTTTTGAATTGAGAGGCGGAGGTTTATGGCTAAAATTAATAAGTTAATAGCTACAGAAATGAAAAGGGCAAAAATGAGATTTGAACGAATTGAGGTTTTGGGGAAGGGGGCTCGCCTTGTTGCCAAGTGTCTACGTACCTCCTTATGGAGGATCAGAGTCTACGTAGTTCGGGGCACAGGGTTGTACGCCTTAGAATTTGATATGAAGGTGTTTGAAGGTATTTTGAGTTACCTTATCGTAGTTTTGAGTTTTGTGGTTTGCAAAGTATTTTCAATTACCTTATCGTAGTTTTGAAAATCGCAGTATTGAAGAGATGAGCTTTGAGTGTTTTAAGTGGCGTACAACCCTGGTTTAATATGTTACCGTTAGTTGCGATGATCAATAGATTTGATCATTATAGTTAACGGATGCGATAAGGTATTGCTAACCATTCTGACTGATAGATTCGATCGTCACGAACAGCAAATAAAGTGTATTTTAAATAATTATTAATCTGTCGTTGTCCCTCATAATCAATAGGTTTGATTATTATACGATAACGAATTTTTAAAGGGAGATGTGCTAATCATCGCAACCAATAAGATGGTTGAAACCATTTAGCAAAATAGATGCATTTTAATTATTGGATTTGATTAATTAAATTAATCGATTATTAACCATTGCGACCGATTAATTCAGTCGGAACGAATAATAAATTAAATCCTAATACTTTAGCCAGGTGGCCAATGGGATTGGGCAAACCCTAACACATTGATAAACCTCTAGGGTTTTTTTGTTATATTTATAATTAAGGTTGATTAAAATAATTAAATTGAGTAATCGAAATAATCGGGAAAAGTCCTAATATTAATTATATCTAAACCTAATTAAAATAGATTAATTAAATTATATTTAATCCTAAACAATTAAAGAATTAAAAAAATAATAAAAAAACTATATGGAAGAACCTGGTTTTGATCCTATACATTGAAGCCTTGATGTCCATGGTGTGTCTGCGTATTGACGTGCGTTGGATAAGGCTGAGCACGCATCTGATGGCCAGTGAGTGAGGGCGCAGCGTATGGATGCTATACTGGATCTGTAAACAGATTAGAATTCAAATGTTAAAAAAAGTTAGAGTGTCAAGGGTAGGGTTCGAACCCAGGCCCTTGCACTCAGTTGAGAAAACCACCATTTAACCAAGCGCGTTAGGTGCAAGTAGTGTATACAACACGCGACGATTTTATGATATCTGCACATTTCACCATGGACTTCCAAGCTCCGACGAATCTTCATTTCTTCGACGAGAAGCCCTTTTTTGCATCCTGCGAAACAACATCAAACGAGAGCCAAATCCGCCCAGATCCACTAATTTTGACACTAGGAATCCAATGGAACCGTTAGTTTTCAAAAATAACAAGCGTATCTACGAATACGAAGTTTCATCAACTCTAATCCCTAACCATGGCAATCGTTCAAAGCTACACTAAAACTCATGAACGATGACTCCAAACGATTATAAACTTCCACCTGAACCTAAATATACGCATATAATTGATCCATAATGTCTGAACTAAAGATTTTAGATTCGAAAGTTTTACCACGATAATGCTCCTTGAAGGATACGGTGTGCTATGTTCTGGGCTTTGAGGATGATTGGTAATGAATCCTGGGACCTCCAGGAGTATGATTCCACAATTATAATTGAGTGAGAGAGGCTATATTGAAAGATCCTCCTTGCCCTAGTTTCTTTACTTTTTGCAACCTTGAGACCTCTCTTTTTCTTGCCACTTTTCGTTCTCCCCCCTCCCCTTGGCTGCCAGTATTTGTATGGATATATGGGGTCCAATTAGGGCAACAAAGGCTTGGGCCTTTTAGGTTATTTCATGATTTGCAAATTTTTCACGAATATGCATGAAATATTTCTCTTTTTGGATAATTTTCCTTCATGACCAAGCTAGCACGAATTTGGACCCTTGTGGAATGTTATTTGGGCTTTTAAATGATCCAAAACAAAGCCATATATTTTTACCCATTTATTTTATATTTTTACTTAATTTATTTGCCTTTTAATTGACTAAAATTCAAATAAATATAAATAAAAATGACAAAAATATGGCGATGGATTTAGAGGTCAAGGGTAATGTTAGGAACAAGTTTGGATCAAAAAACTTAAGCCCATTTGAAAAAATTTCAAGATTGATCAATATTTCCTTCATGGACTTCTTGAAATTCAACCAACTTGTGCAATGTATAACTTCCTTAATTTTGATCATAGGGAGGTGTTCTAGGACTTCTTGGAAATCTCAAAGAGTCCTCTAAATGACCCTTTTGGTTTCATCTCAATTGAAGCTTCCATGCTCCTGTTATAGACTTTTGAAAAAGATAACCTTCTAATGACCTTTTTGGAGGACCTATAATATATTGGACCATATCTCTTGAATAAAGCATTTCTAGCCTTGGCATGTGAGAGACAAAGTTGTAGAGAATCCAATTTCCTTCAGAATAGGCTCTGGTTGGGAAATTTTTGATACTCCATGTGAAAGTTATGGCCGGTCAAAGTTGAGTTGACTTTCTCCTATAAAAAACCATAATTTGAATCTCTTGAATTTGTTCATTTCTGAGTCTTTATTAACGGATCATGATCAACCTTTGATCAAATGATGGATAAAACCTCAAATACTTGATGTCGACCAAATGTCTTGAAGTTTGACTGTATTTTGTCTATAGTTGACTTTTAGGTCAACATAGTCGACTATTGATCGTCTGAGCCATTGAGTGAGCAATCCTTGAAATCGAAGCTTAACTTTTGACATGGAGATACTTTGAGACATATGAGACACCATGAGATCCATTTAAGGCCTTAGAGATTCAAACTCTTTTGATAAAGTGTAAACCCTAATTTAGGATAGGAGAGAGTGACTTGAGAAAACCCTTGAACCTTGAGTCATTGAAGATGAAAAGAGGAGGGCAAATTTTGGGGTATGACAGCTACCCCTGTTCAATCTTCTTAAACCTGAAGAGTCAGATAGGCACGTCTGCCTATCGTAATATAAAGGTAGAAGATGATTGATCCGCTGTCGCGCGCGGGTCAAAAACGAGTATTTTGTAAAACTGTAGTACGACGGCAAGGTGACTCGAATATCGTCTCTCAAGGACTCTTAATTATTACTAACTGAAATCGAATTGGGGGGGGGGGTTGGTTCGGTTCGATTTTAAGAAGAAAAGTGCTTAAAATAAGTGATTCTGAAATAAGCTGTTTTGAAAATAAGTGATTATGGAGTTAAGCTAATCTGCTGTTTCGGTTCCTATCTATCATCGATTACTACAATATCACTGTCCTAAGCGGAATCTATTCATATTTGATCATAACAACAATCCACAAGCGAGATAGAAATTATAAGAATTATGTTTCTCTTTTCACCGAATTAAGCAAACGGTTAATAAAATCAGCGGATTAACGGATTAAGCAAACGATAATACGCATTCGATTGTAGGAAAACATAAATCAATCAAATTAACAAAACTATATATGATGATTTGAATTAAGCAAACAAACAACATAAACGGAATTGATATGAATAGAAAATGAATTGCGAAATTGTATAAACCTCAAGTTTGGAATCCGAATTACAGCAGATTAACTCAGCAGGGATTAGTTCGCCATGGATCAATTCGTACAACCTTGATTTTTCATGAAATAGTAGATAGAATGAACAGAGTCGCGGCTGCTACCCTAAGGGGAGAGAGAACGACCCGTTTTACAATCCAACTGGGTCAAAAATACGACCCAGGCCCAAAACTAATTGACCCGAAACTTAACTAAAACTAGTGCTGCAACTTCAACGAATATTCTGGCCCTTCTACAGTCCGATTCTGACTTCGACTCCAACATAAGAATTGTAGCTCTTTCTCTTAGCTTTCCGGCGATTATTAGAACGTCTCAATCGGACTCCTGGAACTCCAGATATGATCGTTTCCGTGCAGACTGTTAATGCTGAAAAATTA
Source organism: Vicia villosa (assembly GCF_029867415.1). Lineage (NCBI taxonomy): Eukaryota > Viridiplantae > Streptophyta > Magnoliopsida > Fabales > Fabaceae > Vicia > Vicia villosa. The sequence continues at coordinate 218,595,272 of NC_081180.1, read as the reverse complement.
ATACAAAAAACAAATAAGTGCAAAAATAAAATAAAATATAAAAACATATTAAAACATAAAAATAAATAAAACAAACCGAAGAAATGCTTGAGTACAAACATGGAAGAACGTGCATTAAAATGCACTGATCAATGATTGAACACTGAAATGCCCTGAAATTTGTATTGGTCGGGAAAAAGTTCCGCGGGAGATGGGCTTAAAGATGCCACCCAAGGTAAATACCATTTTTTAGAATGTGAAGCAAATGCTTTTTTGGAAGGAACCAGGTGCTTTGATTGTAGCATGGCCTGAAAAGGCAACCTTATTTTCAGAATGTGAAGCAAATGCATTTTCGGAACATTCACTTATATTCATCGGCTTCCTGCGTAAAGTGTGTGAGAGATGGTGCCGACTGCTGAAATAAACTACTCAAGAGCTGTCAAAGAATGAGAAATTAAGGCTAAAATATAATAACAAATTCAAATCAATTTCCGTATGCAGGAGACTTATGGTGTTAGAACGATACCGATCTTGTGAATTTTTTCCAAGACTCCGCAAACCCGACTCAAATCAGTGTGTAGCCTAAAAACTTTCAAGAAGATGAATTTTTTTTATTGAAATTAAACAAAATACTAACAAACAAAAACAAATAAAACACACGATTTCCTCCCCCACACTTAAACTAAACATTGTCCTCAATGAAAGGACATTACTAATAAAGTAGAGAGAAGGAAATAAGGACTCCCTGATCAAGTTGCAGTGTAGTCAGGTGCTTCTAAAGAAAGCTCCTCTATGCTGACATTTTCAGGCACCGAACTTTCATGGAATAACTTCAGCCGCTGCCCATTAACCTTGAAGACTTTGTCAGTACCTGCACTTTTTATTTCTACTGCACCATGAGGGAAAACATTAGTAACAACAAAGGGGCCAATCCATTTGGATCGAAGTTTCCCAGCCATTAGCTTAAGGCGGGAGTTAAACAGTAAAACCTGTTGGCCCACAGAAAATTCCTTCCTAGAAATCATTTTATCATGGAAGTGCTTAGTTTTTTCTTTATAAATCCTAGAGCTCTCATAAGCCTCTAATCTAAGCTCTTCCAGCTGTTGCAATTGGAGTTTTCTTTCAATACCTGCTTGTTGCATCTCCAAATTACAACTCTTCACCGCCCAAAAAGCACGGTGTTCTATCTCAACAGGAAGATGACACGCCTTACCAAAACCAAGTCGATAAGGAGACATCCCAATGGGTGTCTTGAAAGCTGTTCTTTGAGCCCAAAGTGCGTCTTCTAGACGACGGCTCTAGTCTTTCCTGTTTGGCTGCACCATTTTCTCTAAAACCTGTTTGATCTCCCTGTTTGAGATCTCAGCCTGCCCATTAGTCTGTGGGTGATATGGAGTAGAGACTCTGTGCACAACTCCATACTTCCGGAGTAAAGCTTCCATGGTGCGGTTACAGAAATGAGTGCCTTGGTCACATATGATAGCTCGCGGTATTCCAAACCTGCAAAAGATATTAGACCTGACAAAATCTGCAACAACTCGAGAATCATTAGTCCTAGTGGGGATAGCTTCCACCCACTTTGAAACATAATCAACAGCAAGTAAAATGTAAAGGAAACCAAATGATACAGGAAAAGGACCCATGAAATCAATTCCCCATACATCAAATACCTCACAGAAAAGCATAGGCTGCTGAGGCATTTCACTCTTGCGAGTGATGTTTGTACCTGCTATCTGGCACTCTTTACAAGTGCGATAAGTCTCAAAAGCATCCTTAAAAATAGTTGGCCAATAGAAGCCTGAATCAAGGACTTTTCTCGCAGTCCTTTGAGGACCGAAATGTCTGCCGACTTGAGATGCATGAGAAAAATTCAAAATAGACTCAATCTCATTGTCGGGGACACATCTCCTGATTACCTGATCACTACCAAACTTCCATAGATATGGATCATCCCAAACATAATATTTGGCATCACTTTTGAGTTTGTGAACCTGTGATCTAGATGCACCTGTAGGAAAAACACCAGCAACAAGAAAATTAACAATGTCAGCAAACCAAGGTGTAATCCCATGCAAAAGAAACAACTGCTCATCAGGAAAGTCATCCTTAATAGGAAAAGGATCTTCATCTCTCTCTATCCTGCTCAAGTGGTCAGCCACTAAGTTCTCAGCTCCACTTTTGTCTTTAATCTCAACATTAAACTCTTGGAGCAGCAACATCCACCGAATCAATCTCGGTTTTGCATCTGGCTTCTTCAGCAAGTACTTTAAAGCTGCATGGTCAGTAAAAACAACAACCTTGGAACCTAGCAAATAAGATCTGAATTTGTCAAGAGCAAAAACAATAGCTAGCAGTTCTTTTTCAGTGGTAGTGTAATTAGACTGTGCAGAATCTAAAGTCCTAGAAGCATAGTAAATAACATGGGCAGCCTTGTCAACTCTTTGTGCAAGGACAGCCCAACTGCATAATTGGAAGCATCACACATAAGCTCAAAAGGAAGTGTCCAATCAGGGGGCTGAATGATGGGAGCGGAGGTCAATGCTTTCTTCAAGAAGTCAAACGCTTGTTTGCATTTGTCATCAAAATCAAAAGTGACGTCATTCTTCAACAAGTTCGACAGCGGAAGAGCTATCTTGCTGAAATCCTTGATGAAACGCCTGTAAAAACCTGCATGACCAAGAAAAGAACGAATCTCGCGAATGCAAGAAGGGTAAGGTAATGTAGAAATCACATCAATCTTAGCAGGGTCAACAGAAATTCCTTTTTCAGAAATAATATGACCAAGAACAATTCCCTGCTCAACCATAAAATGACACTTTTCATAATTCAACACAAGGTTAGTCTCGATGCATCTTTCTAAAATCAAGCTTAAACTGTTTAAGCATGCATCAAAAGAAGAACCATAAATAGTGAAGTCATCCATAAACACTTCCATGCAATTTTCAATAAAATCAGAGAAAATACTCATCATGCATCGTTGGAAAGTGCCAGGAGCATTGCAAAGGCCAAAAGGCATCTTCCTGTAAGCAAATGTACCGAATGGACACGTGAAAGTGGTCTTTTCTTGATCTTCAGGTGCAATATGAATCTGAAAGTAACCTGAAAAACCATCAAGAAAACAATAATGTGATTTACCAGCTAGCCGTTCAAGCATCTGGTCAATGATCGGCAAAGGAAAGTGATCCTTTCTAGTAGCCTGGTTCAGTCTCCTGTAATCAATACAAACTCTCCAGCTGTTCTGGACTCTAGTAGGAACAAGTTTATTCTTTTCATTTTTTACCACTGTGAGTCCAGATTTCTTAGGAACAACCTGCACTGGACTTACCCACTTACTGTCAGAGATAGGATAAATGATACCTGCTTGCAAAAGTTTGGTTACCTCTTTCTTTACAACATCAAGAATCAAAGGATTAAGCCTCCTTTGGGGCTGCCTTACTGTTTTCGCTCCATCCTCAAGTAAAATCCTGTGCATGCACATCGAAGGACTAATACCTGGAAGGTCGGCTAATGTCGACCCGATTGCTTTCTTGTGCTTCTTCAATACCTGCAAAAGTCTGTCCTCTTGATTGAAATCAAGGTTAGAAGAGATAATAACAGGAAGTTTTTCATTATGCTCCAAGTAAGCATATTTCAGGTTCCCAGGGAGCTCTTTTAGCTCTAAGGACGGGGGCTGAATGATGGATGGAAGGCTTGGGGCAGCCGGGATGTCAAGAGCATCGACGGCAAAAACAGCCTCATCGGTAACAACTTCACCTGTAGGAAATGTATCAGGCTGCAAGGAAGCATCAATCTCAGCACAAAGGACACAAACGTTAGTGTCAGTGCAGTCAGGACATGAATAATCATCATCAAAATCAGAGAGAGATGGAAAATCAAGTGTAAATAATTCAGAATAACTCTCATCAACTAGTTCAGAAATCAACTCAATGTTAAAAACCGAATGCTCCTCCACAGGGTGTTTCATGGCATCGAAGATATTAAATTTTGCGACGATGTCACCAAATTCCATGGACATGGTTCCATCATCAACATCAACTTTTGTCTTCGCCGTTTTCATGAACGGTCTGCCTAAGATGATGGGAGCTCTGCTTGACTTAGTTTCTCCTTCCATGTCCAGAATAAAAAAATCTGCAGGAAAAATTAAATCGTTAACTTGAACAAGGACGTCTTCCACTATGCTGGTGGGACGTGCATTGCTCCTGTTCGCCAGTTGAACGATGAAACCTATATGCTGCATGGGACCAAGGCAAAGGTTATTATAAATAGAAGTAGGCATAACATTAATGCCCGCTCCTAAATCAAGCAAACAATTATCAAATTTCTTATCCCCGATGGTACAAGGAATAGTAAAAGTCCCCGGGTCCTTGCACTTTTGTGGCAAGACCTGAGAGATGGCCGAAACACATTGTTCGGGCTGAATAAAAGAAGAGATGCTTCTTCCCAAGTTGACTCTGTCACTTCCTTTTACTTTTCTCTTGTTTGTACACAGATCCTTCAGAAACTTTGCATACCTTGGAACTTGCTTAATCACATCAAGAAGCGGAATGTTTACCGCTACTTTCCAAAACATATCCAGAATTTCTTTTTCTTTGTCTCCCTCCTCAATTCTTTTATTTTTCAGAACTCTATAAGGGAAAGGAACTGGTGGCACATACTCCTTTTCTTTATTTTTTCAGTTCCGACCACAACAGAAGAAGGAGAAGAAAGCTCAGCTGGAGAAGGTTCAGATGGAGAAAGTTCAGAAGTTACCTCAATGAATTTTTTATTCTTTTCAGGGGCTGTTTCTGTAACTTTTCCGGATCGCAAAGAAATAGCGCTCACATTAGCATTACCATTCAGATTGACAACAGTTTGTGCTGGAATTTGGTTCGAACCTTGAGCTTGCATATTATTTATTTGAGTAGCAAGTTGTCCCATCTGTGTGGTCAAGGTCTGAATGCTAGTGTCGGTTCTTTGTTGAAACTGAAGGTTGTTCACGGCCATTTGCTTAACAAGATCTTCAAAGGATGGTCCGGAAGTAGTAGCTGGAGGGGTGTGATGTGGCTGGGGTAATGGAACGGTGAGCTGTTGTTGGGAAGGCTGATGATTTCCATATCGGAGGTTGGGATGATTCCTCCAATTGGGGTGATATTTGTTGGTAGACAAGTCAGGGGTGTTGTTGTATCTGTTCTGGTTGTAAAGGTTGGCTGCATAAGCTTGAGGCAGCTCGGTAACAGTATCATCTTTCAGAAGAGGACAAGTATCAGTGGGGTGATCATAAGTTGTACAAATGCCACATACAGTTGCTGTTTGAGGTTTCGCTACTGCAAGTTGTTTAACTAAAGCGGTCAGCTCATCAAGTCTGGTTTCTAAAGCTCTGTTCGAGGACCCTTGAATTTGATGTACACCCTTGGTCTGGACAGAATTGGTTCGAGTGGTGAACTGCTGGGAATTTAAGGACATATTTTCAATGAGGGCTCTGGCAGCAGCTGGAGTTTTGTCAACAAGTGCTCCACCACTAGCAGCATCAAGAATGTTTCTATCCATAGGTAACAACCCCTCGTAAAAGTACTGAATGAGAAGTTGTTCGGTAATCTGATGTTGAGGACAGCTTGAAACTAACTTCTTGAACCTATCCCAGTACTCAGCCAGTGACTCGTTATCTTGTCTAATACCACAAATCTCTTTTCGGATTGAAGCAGCTCTAGATGCAGGAAAATATCGCTCCAAGAACACTCTCTTCAGAGCATTCCAGCTTGTGATTGAATTCGGTTCGAGATCATATATCCAGTCCTTCGCTGCACCCTGCAAAGAAAAAGGAAAAGCACGAAGTTTGATATGATCTTCAGTGATACCTTCGGGCTTCAATGGTGTAGAGCACACCACCTGGAATTCCTTCAAATGTTTGTGTGGATCCTCATCTGCAAGACCATTAAACTTTGGCAACAAGTGTATTAAACCCGATTTTAATTCAAAAGGAACAGCAACAGCATCATATTCAATACACAAGCCATTATAATTAACATCAGGGGCTGCAAGTTGCCTTAGAGTTCTATTTTCAGCCATTTCAAAAGCAAATTCAGAATCAGAATCAAACAAGTTATGCAAATAGTCAGACTCAGAATCAGACTCATCTATGGTCGGTGAAGGTGAACTATTGCTAGCCTAGCCTACTCTACAAAGTGTGTGCAAGGTTCTCTCTACCTCAGGATCAAAAGCAACAAGTTCAGGACAGGAAGACCTAGTAGCCAGGACTAGTGCACAGCAATGCAGCAACAATCGTGAAAATGCCAACTATGTCCCTAAAACAACACAGTGAAGCAAATCGATTAAAAATAATTCAAAAAAATAAACTGACACCGAAAATAATCTAATGACGTAAAAAAAAAATTTTGATATTTTTTTCGGAATTTTCGACTCTATGGAAACAGAAAATAAATCATTAAAAATAGTAAAAAGGCTTTTTTCGCGATTTGAAAAGTTTGTCACGTAACTACTCTGTAGTAAGTGACTTTTGATCAGGGATTTTTTTCACACCTAACTGTTGGGACAGATTTTCGAAACGGTGAAATTTTCCCAAAAACCAATTTTTTCGACTCTAGAGGCGTTATGGCCGAAACCGCGAGGAACCTATGGCCAAAACGCGCAAACACTACACCTAAGACTCTAATATCAGTTAATATTCACAAGAATCCCCGGCAACGGCGCCAATTTGATCCGCTGTCGCGCGCGGGTCAAAAACGAGTATTTTGTAAAACTGTAGTACGACGGTAAGGTGACTTGAATATCGTCTCTCAAGGACTCTTAATTATTACTAACTGAAATCGAATTGGGGGGGGGTTGGTTTGGTTCGATTTTAAGAAGAAAAGTGCTTAAAATAAGTGATTCTGAAATAAGCTGTTTTGAAAATAAGTGATTATGGAGTTAAGCTAATATGCTGTTTCGGTTCCTATCTATCATCGATTACTACAAAATCACTGTCCTAAGCGGAATCTATTCATATTTGATCATAACAACAATCCACAAGCGAGATAAAAATTACAAGAATTATGTTTCTCTTTTCACCGAATTAAGCAAACGGTTAACAAAATCAGCGGATTAACGGATTAAGCAAACGATAATACGCATTCGATTGTAGGAAAACATAAATCAATCAAATTAACAAAACTATATATGATGATTTGAATTAAGCAAACAAACAACATAAACAGAATTGATATGAATAGAAAATGAATTGCGAAATTGTATAAACCTCAAGTTTGGAATCCGAATTACAGCAGATTAACTCAGCAGGGATTAGTTCGCCATGGATCAATTCGTACAACCTTGATTTTTCGTGAAATAGTAGATAGAATGAACAGTGTCGCGGCTGCTACCCTAAGGGGAGAGGGAACGACCCGTTTTACAATCCAACTGGGTCAAAAATACGACCCAGGCCCAAAACTAATTGACCCGAAACTTAACTAAAAGTAGTGCTGCAACTTCAACGAATATTCTGGCCCTTCTACAGTCCGATTCTGACTTCGACTCCAACATAAGAATTGTAGCTCTTTCTCTTAGCTTTCCGGCGATTATTAGAACGCCTCAATCGGACTCCTGGAACTCCAGATATGATCGTTTCCGTGCAGACTGTTAATGCTGAAAAATTAATACGAAAAACAAATAAGTGCAAAAATAAAATAAAATATAAAAACATATTAAAACATAAAAATAAATAAAACAAACCGAAGAAATGCTTGAGTACAAACATGGAAGAACGTGCATTAAAATGCACTGATCAATGATTGAACACTGAAATGCCCTGAAATTTGTATTGGTCGGGAAAAAGTTCTGCGGGAGATGGGCTTAAAGATGCCATCCAAGGTAAATACCATTTTTCAGAATGTGAAGCAAATGCTTTTTTGGAAGGAACCAGGTGCTTTGATTGTAGCATGGCCTGAAAAGGCAACCTTATTTTTATGCAATGTTATGATGCATGTAATGTATGATGCAGTGAGCTTCTCAAAATAAATGAGAGCCATGTATGTATATGCACTATGTATGAATGAGGTATGTAATTTGACTGATGCATGACTATTAACTATGTTAGTCGAAGTATGTTAATAACTTTGGAAAAGAAAAATAAAACCTTTGTGTGTTATTGGTGATGTTTTGGAGAAGATCACTGCCGAGGGACTAACGTGATAAACCCAATTGAGGAACCCTTTGAAAACCTTGTGTAGCAACCTGCCCTAAAAATTATACTTAGAGAGTCGCCACCTATTCTACCAAGGCGAATAGGAAACCTTTAATGGTTAAGAGATTAAGGGTAAGATACTATATTCGGGTTAAGGGAAGGTGTTAGGCACCCAAAACCCTTTCTTAAAGGTTGACATGCAAAGATAAGGGTTATGGCAGAAAAGGGTAACAGACAATTATTAGGGTTAAAAGTTTAATTATTGAAAATGATTAAGATTTGGAGGAGGGGGACTCGCCTTGTTGCCAAGTGCCTACGTACCTCCTTAGGGAGGATCAGAGTCTACGTAGTTCGGGTAGGGTTGTACGCCTTAGAATTTGATATGATATGGTTTGAAGTTGTTTGAAAGTTGTTTTGAAATGCGAATGTTCGAAGGTATTTTGAGTTACCTTATCGTAGTTTTGAACATCGCAGTGTTGAAACACCGTAGTATCGTGGTTCAGTGTATTTTGAGTGTTTTAGGATTTGGGCGTACAACCCTTGTTTTTATTTGTTACCGTTAGTCGCAATAATCAATGGGTTTGATTACCATGGCTAACAGATTAAAGGGAGGATTGCTAACCACTATAACCGATAGATTCGATTATCGTGAATAGCAAATGTGCGTATTTTAATTACCGTTACTCCTTATAATCGATAGCTTCGATTACAAATAATAACGAATTGATAAAAAATTTCAAATCATCGTAACCAATAGGTTTGATTACAACCATTTAGCAAAATAGATATTATTTTAATTTATAGGATTTGATTAATTAAATTAATCGATTATTAATCATCGCGACCAATAAATTTAGTCGAAACAAATAACAAATTAAATCCTAATATCTTTGGCCAAATGGCCAATGGGATTGGGCAAACCCTAATGCGTTTATAAATTTCTTAATGGTTTTGTGATTTACCGTTAAAAATAATCGAATAAATTAACTCGACAAATCGAGGAAAATAATCGGGAGAATAGTCGAGAAAATAATCGGGAATATAATAATTATGGTTACTAGCCTAACCTTAATTTACTTATTTGATTTAACAATTAAATTATGTATAAATAACATATATTGATTTAATTATACTATTAAATAAATAAAATAATTAAGAAAAACCTGGCTTTTAGCACGTATGGGCAAGCTGAGGGTCCATAATATACTCCTTCAGTTTTGAGACGTTAGATTTGGATAAGAGGAGATCCTGTGGCCAGAGAGATGAGGGTGCATGGTAAGCCTCCCTCTTGTGCGCACGCTGGAACATGAAAGAATTAATAGCCAAAATTAATATCACAGACTCAGGGCTCGAACCCAGGTCATTATGATAAACGGAGCTGCACCCTTACCAATTCTGCTGCACTTATTTAGTCAACATATTAATGCATTGATTATATTATAAAAGAAAACGAATGGGTTAATAGATTGGTCAAACAAAACTGGCACGTGGGGCCCTCTGTGGATATTGCATCGACCAATGGAAGGGAGAGAGAAGCGCAAGACCCTTTGACCAGCAAACCCAGGCAAGACACGCGTCTGGAGAGAGAGAGTCTTCGCTGAAGGGCCAATGACATCCACGCACGCGTGACGAAGGGAGTCTGGGCCACTGTTCATTATCTTCTTCAATGCACCTGCGGTTTTTCATGCAGAAATACCCATGAACTTACCTGCGGATTCTCTGCTAGTTTCGTCCTCCCATGGCCATGTTTCAAAACCTGCAAAATCGAAGAGCAACAAGAAATAAGGCAACCCAGATCCCCTAAACCGAGGCCCATGAGTTTAATGGTGATGTTAGTTTTGACTGAAAACCATTGCATCCATGAAAACGAATGCATAGGACCTTGATGCCCTAACTATGGTGAATTATCCTTGGCGCGTCATGAGCATCATGCAATGGTTGAAACCTGTCTTATGCCATCTTAAAATCGTGTTAGCACCGTTAGTTTGAATTAAAACACAATAGAGATCAAAATTTGACAATCAAGAATATGGTACAAGTGTAACTCGTGAAAGAGTGCTTTTTGAGAATGATTGAACCTGACTTTTAGATTGGAATTATCATTGAGGACCTCAGAAGATCGTTTGAAGGCTTAAAACCGTTTGGAGACCACTAGAAAGAGGCGCACCAATTTTCTCTCGTTTGCTACTTTTTTGTTACTTGTAAAGCCCTAGTCCTCCTCTCCAATTTTCGTCCCCCCACTCTTGCAGCCTCCTCTTAGTATATATATGAGTCAAATTAGGGTTGGAAGCTTTAAAAAAAATCCATCATCCATTAACATGAAAATTGAAAAAGATTTTTTTATTATCAAATCTTTCTAAGTTTAAACCCCATGCTATTTTATGCATATTTTCCACATTTGGATGCCCTTGGATTGATCTTGAAATTTGATTATGATTTGTAAAAATCAAATATATTATCTTTTAATATTTAATCATGATTTAATTTGATTTATTTTAAATTTAAATGAATAAATTTAAAGATAAATTAAATAAACCATAACATAAATAAGAATTGATAAATGGGCCTCCCATGACCTTGTATTCATGTGAGAAGTTCAATCTTATAGGCCCAAAAACTCAAAGTTCAAAATCCAACAATTAGGGTTTCATTTATTTCTCCAAAAATCGACCAACTTGTACCAAACATATATCTCTCTATTTTTTTAGATATGAAAGTGTTTTGGTACATATGTGACACATTGAGATCCATTTGAGGCCTTGGAGATCCAAATTATTTTGCTGAAGAACAAACCCTAATTTATGATAATGCAGAGTGACTTGAGAAATCCCTTGAACCTTGGATTATTGAAAATGAAAAGAGGAGGGCAAATTTTGGGGTATGATAGCTGCCCCTGTTCAACCTTCTTAAACCTGAAGAGTCAGATAGGCACGTCTGCCTATCATGATCTAAAGGTAGAAGATGATTGAACACTGAGAATACCCTGAAATTTGCACTTGTTGGGAAGGATGTTCTGCGGGAGATGGGCTTAAAGATGCCATCCAGGGTAAATACCCCTCTCTTTTTTTTATTTGAATGTGAAGCAAACGCTTTTGAAAGGGACCACTGTATTTTAGTTGTAGCACAGCCTAAAAAGGCAACCTGAATTTTATGCAATGGTATGATGCATGTGATGTATGACGCAATAAGCTTCTCAAAATGAATGAGAGCGATGTTTGTATATGCATTATGTATGAATGAGATATGCAATTGAATGATGCATGATTGTTAGTTATGTTAGTTGAAGTATGTTAGTAGCTCTGAAAAGAAAGATAACACGTTTGATTGTTGGGTGAAGTTTTGAAGAGGATCACTGTCGAGGGACTAACGTGATAAACCCAATTGAGAAACCTTTTGTAAAACCCTTTGATCACTGCCGAGGGACTAACGTGATGGGTACGTAACTATTAATAGCGAAGGCTCGCAGTTTGTTGTAGAAGATATTTAACTTGCTATAGAGCTAGCAAGCTTTCGCAGTTTATGAATCCCACTTATTATAGCTTTAGTAAGTTTTCGTAGTTTGTGAACCCCACTTACTATAGTTCTAGTAAGTTTCCGTAGTTTGTGAACCCCAAAAGGATCACTTGCTATAGTTCTAGCAAGTTCACCTGCACCAATAGGATTACTTGTCATAGTTCTGACAAGCTCACCTGCATCATTTGGATCATCTGCCTTTGTACGGACAAATTTCACCTGCACCATTTAGATCATTTGCCCTGGCTCGGACAAATTTCACCTCCACCATTTAGGATAATTTTCTATGCTTATAGCAACTTCACCTGCACCATTTAGGATAATTTGCTATGCTTATAGCAACTTCACTTGCACCATTTAGGATAATTTGCGAGGGTTATCGCAAACTCACCTGCACCATTAGGATTATTTGCGAGGGTTATCGCAAACTCACCTGCACCAATAGGAGTCTCTTGCCCTGGTTCGGACAAGTTACCTGCACCAATAGGAATTATTTGCTATAGTTCTAGCACACTTACCTGCACCAAAGGAATTACTTGTCATGGTTCTGACAAGCGCACCTGCATAAGAGTAATCATTTGCTATAGTTCTAGCAAACTTACCTGTGTGAAAGAATTCACTTGTTTGGAGACTCACGACTCGAGGGTCGGAGAAAACAGCATGTCAAATGTTCACGACTCGAGGGTCGAAAGGGAACGATACGTTTAGAAATTCACGACTCGAGGGTCGGAGAACACACCTATCACAACACGAGAGTTGGAAATTCACGACTCGAGGGTCGGAGAACACACCTATCACAACACGAGAGTTGGAAACTCACGTCTCGAGGGTTGGAAAGCACGCCTATCACAACACGAGGGTTGGGAACTCACGACACGTGGGTCGGAAAAAATACACTTATCACAACACGAGGGTTGGAAACTGGATTTTTGTAGTATTTGAATACACTAGATGACACGCATATGCTGATGTGTATGTATGCTGATGCTGATGTCAATCCCAAGATTTTATCTCCCTATTGAATCCGTTGAACTTGTTTACCCCATGCTTGCACCTATACTGCTGCTATGCTTATGTCGGCTTGGTAATATTTATGTATGTAGACAATGCTTATGCTTATGTACATGTTGATTGATGTGATCAGTGGAATGAGATAATGTCTTCTATAAGACTACCTGAAAAGGTTTTTGGAAATAATGGTGATCGCTTTAGAGAAGACTATTTAAAAAGGTTGAAAGGTGTCTTAAAAGACTACCTAAAGAGGTTCTTGGAAAAAGAATGTCTTAAAGAAGGCCACCTGAAGAAGTTCCTGAAAAGGATGAGGAATGTCTTTAAGAAGACTACCTGAAAAGATTCCTAGACAGGATTGTAGGGTTTGTCCTACAGAAGACTACCTGAAAAGGTTCCTAGAAAGGAACGTAAGATTTGTCTTAGAGAAGACTACCTGAAAAGGTTGTTAGAAACCGAATGCCTTAAAGAAGACTACCTAAAAAGGTTATTGGAAATGATGTTAGGATTTGTCTTAAAGAAGACTACCTGAAGAAGTTCCTGAAAAGGATGAGGAATGTCTTTAAGAAGACTACCTGAAAAGATTCCTAGACAGGATTGTAGGGTTTGTCCTAAAGAAGACTACCTGAAAAGGTTCCTAGAAAGGAACGTAAGATTTGTCTTAGAGAAGACTACCTGAAAAGGTTGTTAGAAACCGAATGCCTTAAAGAAGACTACCTAAAAAGGTTATTGGAAATGATGATAGGATTTGTATTAAAGAAGACTACCTAAAAAAAGTGTGGTGTAATGTATCAGCCATTGTATGTAATGCATGACTGGTATGTATTTGCATGATGCTCTAATGATAGGTTGTTGATAACCAAAGCGTATATAGCTTGCTAATGTTGTAGGTTTGTTTGATAAGGTGGGATGTGATGCTCGCGCGACTTCCCAATCCCTGTTTTTTTTTTGCATTTTGAAGATCGTGGTTAGGAGAAAGATTTGTCCGATGTTGTAAAGTGCGAGAACGCCTTTTCCTTATGTTGTGCGTCTTGCCCCAGTTTGAGTCTTTGAATTATTTCACGCCTTATGGATTTGATATCCAATGCCCCAGTGTTTAGTGGAAAAAGATGCCTATGATCTCTAAGCTATGAAGGAAATGCCCCGAGAAATAACCTGGTCATATGCTTCGCCATTTAGATTGGAGGGTGTGCCCTTGATCTCCAGGATATGGAGGACCATCCATAGTGTTCTATCCTTGGTATTCGAATTCTTCCCATGTTTGACATGCCCCTGTTTGTTATTGCTTCGAGATGTGCCCCGGGTCGACTGAACCTTAGGATGAATGCCCCTAGTTAATAGGATGTTTGATTGCATGCCCCTGTGACCCTTGAAATTTTGCCCCTGTTTAGGAGAACCCTCTAGATGTGGTTCCCCCCACTTCAGAGTCTTTATTAGAAATGATTTCCTTTGATTAAACCAATTTCGAGATTTCCTCGACGCTAAGTGTGTATTCGTAGATGGCGTTGTACCCTTCGAGAAGTAACTCCAATGCGATGCATATGCAAGTTTTGAAATCAAAGTCCGTTATGAATTAGGACTGGATGATGAATGCTTGAAGAAGCGCAGTGGTTAGAAATAGTTTTAACAAACATAGGAGTCAGTATAACAGAATCCTGCTTAATATGCTTTCGTGGTTAACCTTGCCTCAATTAGGACTTTTAGACGTTGTAACTTGGCCTGGTTCATGTTTTAAGAAACAATGGATATAAGGCTCAAAATTTTATTTATCCCACCCCTCTCTCCTTGATGTTCTCCAGATCCTAAAAATTCGCCTAATCCAATGAATGTGCTTTGTTTGCAAGAGAATTGTTTTGGGTTGTTATGCTGAGTAGAAGCCATAGTAGAGATCCAAGCATTGATGAAAAATGTAGAGATCCAAGTATTGATGAGAAGCTTCGATGATTTGGCAGTCACAAGATTGTACTTTGTATTTTGCTTTTGTTTTTCTTCTATCCCTTATTTTTGCATGAGCCAATTCTTTTGAATTTGATTCATCGGGATGCCCTTAATTTTGCCTAAGTCATTTGGTTTTCTTTCATGGAATTTTCCATTTTGACTTAGCGGGCGCTTTCTTCTTTTTTTTTTAATACTCCTTTGGAAGTATTGATCCTTGGATATTGAATATTGTGACTGCCATGTTGATTTGGATTTGCAAGCTTTGACTTTGATATGTCCTCGATCTTGGATGATGTATTGAGGAAGGGAATTGTTGTGAATGTTATCTCCATTACTTCCTCAATCTTGGATGAATGCGAGGAAGAAGATACGCTTGAACCTTTGCTTTACTTGATCCTTTGCTTGAACCTTTGCTTGGATTGACTGATTCTCTTGACAACCAAAATACACCATTGAATTAATCGAAATCTACCCTGCCCCTGGTTAAAATCAAGGTTTATTTGAAAAAGTAGAAACAAACTCCAACTCCTGGCTCGAGGGGGTGACGAGGGATTAACATCCTTATACCTCCACTGTTTAGGGATTTGAAACAATGCCTGTACATCGTCGGTTCGGTTTTACCTTGAAAGCATATGTTTAGCTGGACTTAGTTATTTGTATTCGTCATTCTCCCTCAAGTTTGTTAATGGTTAGGAGTGATAATTTGAAAGATAATTTGAAATGGAAAGTCGTAGTAATGCAAAAGCGGAGCGAAAGAATTGATTTCAACACATGCATGATTATTTTATTGAATTACTATTCGAAAGGTGCAACGTTTTACATCAAATAGCATTTTGTGATCGTAGGAATTACAACTAGAAAGATAGACCTATTAATCCTAAGGGCAATCTCCTTTGTGATTCCGTTGACCTTGCTTTACTCCTTAGTTCGTGGACTTGTAGAA
The DNA here is from genome assembly GCF_029867415.1 of Vicia villosa. Taxonomy (NCBI): domain Eukaryota; kingdom Viridiplantae; phylum Streptophyta; class Magnoliopsida; order Fabales; family Fabaceae; genus Vicia; species Vicia villosa. The sequence continues at coordinate 218,579,736 of NC_081180.1, read as the reverse complement.
GTGAAGGGTAATCTCGAATTCTCCTTGGGCACGTCAAACCTGTCGGGAATGAATTGTTAGCGGTGGGTTTTTCGTCGTTTCGGAACTTCATGAGTTTCCTTAGACTGAACCTCTTTTGCTATAGGATAGTATCACACCATTTGCAACCTTCAGCGTTTGTAAATTGATATAGAAAACATATGACCCTTTTGCCTCTCGGTGGGGAGTTATCATATGTCGCTTTCCCTCCATTGTAGTTATGCACCTTTGTTCAGGGTGTTGCCCCAGTTGGACTGATCTTTGCCCCAGGTTATCGTAGAGCGTCCTTGTAAATTCGATGTGTTCATAGATGAACCCCTTAATGACTAGGTACCTCTTGAGTGTACCTATGAGGGAACTTCGTTGTTGAACTAGTCCTTGCTCGATGATAGCCTTTGTTGTATTTATAATCTTGTTTCGAAAGAGGCATGAACACGTGGTCGGCGTGGCGGAAGACATCCTCTTTTTGTAGTAAGGCCGAGATCGTCCTCAATAGTTTATCTTCCTTTCTCCATAGGTGATGATCCTCTTAATTCTTTGGGAGTTTCGGGAAACCGGCTAGCACGGTAAGTATGGACGCGGGCGAAGGTAGAAATGCAAATGTGAATGTAAATGCATGAATGCATTAAAATGCGAATGCACGCGCATGAAAAAGGACTCCTTTATTTTTTGTATATTATGAATCCTTATATGTAATGCAATGCGGACGTGCGACAAATATAATCCTAAGGATAACCTATGCGGATTTAGGGATACCAATAGACTATAATGAGATACTTGCAAGCTTGAGATTATAATACACCAATGGGAATCCCTCAGACTAAGGGGTACGCGGAAAGTAGCAGCTGATGACCGTTCAGGACAGTCACCAAGTCTCATGACCTTCGAGAGGTCGTTCGACGTGTACTTACGAATTTGTCCCTCGTGGGAAGGTTCTCTATGTGGGACACAACCTATCTAAGGGCGATATCGGATGAAGAGAAATCCCTACAGGCTAGGGACGAAAGATGTATGGATGGAAATCCAAAACCTACACCAGTTAGGGGGTGAGCGGGAATAAGCACGGGTTGACCGTTCAAGACAGTTACCAGCTTTCATGGCCATCGCGAAGCCAATGAACGTGCATTAATGAGGATGTCCTTCAGGGGAAGGACGCGTTGTTGTAGAAACACATGAACGTAAAAGAAAATCCCTACAGGCTAGGGGGTTCGTAGAAGCAAGCACCGAGTGACCGTTCGAGACAGTCCCTATATCTCATGGCCATCGAGAGGCCAATCGACGTGCGTTAATAGAAATGTCCTTCGTGGGAAGGACACGTAGTTGTAAAAATACAAAGGTATAAAAGGGAAATCCCTACGGGCTAGGGAGTGCATAGATGGTGATGTCCTTCGTGGGAAAGACGTTGTCTTAGAAGTTAGAGTCCCTACAGGCTAGGGACCACGTAGGGATACCTGCAAAATTGAAACGCATAGATGTTCGAAGTATATGAATTGCAAACATATAATAAGCACAAAAGTACAAAAGTCCTAGGTTCATAGGTCCGACGTCACGGCTCTTGGGAGCCAACCTTTTTATGGGGGGTTCTAGAAGGTCTCATGGGGTCGTTCGTAGCCGCCGAGACTTTTTGTCTCTTTGGATTTTAGAACAACTCATTTTATCCATGAGGTTCGAATTTTTGGGGTAGGTTCTCGGAGAGATCAGCCAAGTATCCAGTCCAGCCCTCAACAAAGTCAAGCCTCGTTTTGGACATTTCCGAATACTCAACCCACTCCGAGTGGAGTTATCAATGAGACTCGTAGGCGATTCATACTCCCCTATTGATCTCAAAGTTAACTCCCACACTTAGGGTTTAAACAAATAATTTATAATATCCCGACAATATAAAAAGCAGCAATTGTATATAAGCAACTAAAGCAGTATTTATTTAAATTATAGTAAAATAAATAAATGAAATTACTGTAAATAGATGTAGATAAATAAACAAATGAATTTAAATTTGAATATCTAAAAACAAACTAACCTCGAAGTCCAGCCGCTTATAATTTGTCATTATAGTATGACAGTAATTAAATAAAAATTTAAATTACTGTAGTTTAAGGCTGTAAATAAATAAATAAATTTAAATTTAAATATTTAAAAACTAACCTTGGATTCCGGCCGCTTATAACAATGCAGTAGAACAAATATTTAAATAAAATATTAATTTAAATTGAGGTGAAATAAATGTATTTATAAATAAATAAATAAATAAAAATTTAAATATTTATATAAAAAAATAAACCCTAAAATTGGCGAGTTAGCCAAACCCTAAAAATGGCAAATTAGTCAAACCCTAAAAGTTTGCCAAACCTAAACCCTGCCAAAACCTATAGGAGCATAGTAATCACCATTAAGTGGTCCCCAGCAGAGTCGCCAGCTGTAGCAACATGCCCTAAAAATTATACTTAGAGAGTCGCCACCTATTCTACCAAGGCGAATAGGAAACCTTTAATGGTTAAGAGATTAAGGGTAAGATACTATATTCGGGTTAAGGGAAGGTGTTAGGCACCCAAAACCCTTTCCTAAAGGTTGACATGCAAAGATAAGGGTTATGGCAGAAAAGGGTAACAGACAATTATTAGGGTTAAAAGTTTAATTATTGAAAATGATTAAGATTTGGAGGAGGGGGACTCGCCTTGTTGCCAAGTGCCTACGTACCTCCTTAGGGAGGATCAGAGTCTACGTAGTTCGGGTAGGGTTGTACGCCTTAGAATTTGATATGATATGGTTTGAAGTTGTTTGAAAGTTGTTTTGAAATGCGAATGTTCGAAGGTATTTTGAGTTACCTTATCGTAGTTGTGAACATCGCAGTGTTGGAACACCGTAGTATCGTGGTTCAGTGTATTTTGAGTGTTTTAGGATTTGGGCGTACAACCCTGGTTTTAATTTGTTACCGTTATTCGCAATAATCAATGGGTTTGATTACCATGGCTAACAGATTAAAGGGAGGATTGCTAACCACTATAACCGATAGATTCGATTATCGTGAATAGCAAATGTGCGTATTTTAATTACCGTTACTCCTTATAATCGATAGCTTCGATTACAAATAATAACGAATTGATAAAAAATTTCTAATCATCGTAACCAATAGGTTTGATTACAACCATTTAGCAAAATAGATATTATTTTAATTTATAGGATTTGATTAATTAAATTAATCGATTATTAATCATCGCGACCAATAAATTTAGTCGAAACAAATAACAAATTAAATCCTAATATCTTTGGCCAAATGGCCAATGGGATTGGGCAAACCCTAATGCGTTTATAAATTTCTTAATGGTTTTGTGATTTACCGTTAAAAATAATCGAATAAATTAACTCGACAAATCGAGGAAAATAATCGGGAGAATAGTCGAGAAAATAATCGGGAATATAATAATTATGGTTACTAGCCTAACCTTAATTTACTTATTTGATTTAACAATTAAATTATGTATAAATAACATATATTGATTTAATTATACTATTAAATAAGTTTTGAGACGTTAGATTTGGATAAGAGGAGATCCTGTGGCCAGAGAGCTGAGGGTGCATGGTAAGCCTCCCTCTTGTGCGCACGCTGGAACATGAAAGAATTAATAGCCAAAATTAATATCACAGACTCAAGGCTCGAACCCAGGTCATTATGATAAATGGAGCTGCACCCTTACCAATTCTGCTGCACTTATTTAGTCAACATATTAATGCATTGATTATATTATAAAAGAAAACGAATGGGTTAATAGATTGGTCAAACAAAACTGGCACGTGGGGCCCTCTATGGATATTGCATCGACCAATGGAAGGGAGAGAGAAGCGCAAGACCCTTTGACCAGCAAACCCAGGCAAGACACGCGTCTGGAGAGAGAGAGTCTTCGCTGAAGGGCCAATGACATCCACGCACGCGTGACGAAGGGAGTCTGGGCCACTGTTCATTATCTTCTTCAATGCACCTGCGGTTTTTCATGCAGAAATACCCATGAACTTACCTGCGGATTCTCTGCTAGTTTCGTCCTCCCATGGCCATGTTTCAAAACCTGCAAAATCGAAGGGCAACAAGAAATAAGGCAACCCAGATCCCCTAAACCGAGGCCCATGAGTTCAATGGTGATGTTAGTTTTGACTGAAAACCATTGCATCCATGAAAACGAATGCATAGGACCTTGATGCCCTAACTATGGTGAATTATCCTTGGCGCGTCATGAGCATCATGCAATGGTTGAAACCTGTCTTATGCCATCTTAAAATCGTGTTAGCACCGTTAGTTTGAAATAAAACACAATAGAGATGAAAATTTGACAATCAAGAATATGGTACAAGTGTAACTCGTGAAAGAGTGCTTTTTGAGAATGATTGAACCTGACTTTTAGATTGGAATTATCATTGAGGACCTCAGGAGATCGTTTGAAGGCTTAAAACCGTTTGAAAACCACTAGAAAGAGGCGCACCAATTTTCTCTCGTTTGCTACTTTTTTGTTACTTGTAAAGCCCTAGTCCTCCTCTCCAATTTTCGTCCCCCCCACTCTTGCAGCCTCCTCTTAGTATATATATGAGTCGAATTAGGGTTGGAAGCTTTAAAAAAAATCCATCATCCATTAACATGAAAATTGAAAAAGATCTTTTTTTATCAAATCTATCTAAGTTTAAACCCCATGCTATTTTATGCATATTTTCCACATTTGGATGCCCTTGGATTGATCTTGAAATTTGATTATGATTTGTAAAAATCAAATATATTATCTTTTAATATTTAATCATGATTTAATTTGATTTATTTTAAATTTAAATGAATAAATTTAAAGATAAATTAAATAAACCATAACATAAATAAGAATTGATAAATGGGCCTCCCATGACCTTGTATTCATGTGAGAAGTTCAATCTTATAGGCCCAAAAACTCAAAGTTCAAAATCCAACAATTAGGGTTTCATTTATTTCTCCAAAAATCGACCAACTTGTACCAAACATATATCTCTCTATTTTTTTAGATATGAAAGTGTTTTGGTACATATGTGACACATTGAGATCTATTTGAGGCCTTGGAGATCCAAATTATTTTGCTGAAGAACAAACCCTAATTTATGATAATGCAGAGTGACTTGAGAAAGCCCTTGAACCTTGGATTATTGAAAATGAAAAGAGGAGGGCAAATTTTGGGGTATGACACCTTGTCGTAAAACCCTTTGTAAAACCCTTTGAAATCTTGGAGAAGATCACTGCCGAGGGACTAACGTGATGAATAAACCCCAATTGAGAAACCCTTTGAAAAACCCTTTGTAAAACCCTTTGTAATTCTGGAAGAGATCACTGCCGAGGGACTAACGTGATGAATAGGCGTAGCTATCAATAGCGAGGGTTCGCTGTTTGCTGTGTAGAAGATAATTAACTTGCTATAGCGCTAGCAAGCTTTCGCAGTTTGTGAACCCCACTTACTATGGTTCTAGTAAGTTCTCGTAGTTTGTGAAACCCCAAAAGGATCACTTGCTATGACTCTAGCAAGCTCACCTGCACCAATAGGATCATTTGTCATAGTCTTGACAAACTAACCTGCACCAATAGGATTATTTGCCCTGATTCGGACAATTTCACCTGCACCAATAGGATCACTTGCCCTGGTTCGGACAAGTTCACCTGCACCAATAGGATTACTTGTCATAGTTCTGACAAGCTCATGCACCATTAGGATTATTTTCCCTGATTCAGACAAATTTCACCTGCACCAATAGGATCACTTGCCCTGGTTCAGACAAGTTCACCTGCACCAATAGGATTACTTGTCATAGTTCTGACAAGCTCACCTGCACCATTAGGATTACTTGTCATAGTTCTGACAAGCTCACCTGCACCATTAGGATTGCTTGCCCTGGTTCGGACAAGTTCACCTGCACCATTAGGAGTCACTTGCCCTTGTTCGGACAAGCTTACTTGCACCAATAGGAGTCACTTTCCCTTGTTCGGACAAGCTTACCTGCACCAATAGGAGTCACTTTCCCTTGTTCAGACAAGCTTACCTGCACCAATAGGAGTCACTTGCCCTTGTTTGGACAAGCTTACCTGCACCAATAGGAGTCACTTGCCCTGGTTCGGACAAGCTTACCTGCATAAGAGAAATCATTTGCTATAGTTCTAGCAAACTTACCTGCATGAAAAAGATTCACTTGTTTGGAGACTCACGACTTGAGGGTCAGAAAACAAACCAATCACAACACGAGGGTTGGAAACTCATGACTCGAGGGTCGGAAAACAAACCAATCACAACACGAGGGTTGGAAATTGATAAATGCTTAATTCATGTTAAAATATCATATTAAAACATAGCATTTATGTTACTTAAATGAAGAGTTTATAACATCGAAACCTCAATTATTGAATAAAAATACTATTGTGCAAGTTTACTTGGTTTGGTGTGCATTTGTGCAGGATATGGCCTTAAAGCAAAAACCATAAAAACAGAGCATTCGCTGCAGTGAACTATCTTTCGCTGTAGCGAACTCCAGGAAATCAAAGGCAAAAATCCAGAAAACAGGGCATTCGCTGCAGCGAATGGTAGCGAAGGCCCGATTCGCTGCAGCGAACCATATTTCGCTGTTGCGAACGAAGTCAGAAGCAAACTTTCCAGTTTTGCTAGCAGCGAGTACAAGCGAAGTACATTCGCTGCAGCAAACCATATTTCGCTGTAGCGAACTTTGGCGGTTTCTAGAAGATTTGAATTTCTTAAAGCTGAAGAAAACATTCGCTGCAGCGAAATATCCTTCGCGTAGCGAACTCTGGCGGTTCAACAAAGACTTAGCAATGAAGCAAGGCATTCACTGCAGCGAACTTTTGTTCGCGTAGCAAACTCAGGCGGCCAGAACAGTTATAAAAGGAGCAGAAATCAGTTCATAATGGATTATTCACTTTTATCTTGTAATACTCTTATAATAGAAGCAGGAATAGAGGTTTTTAGGTAAAGAGAGGTGGATACACATCAAGAGTCGGAAAATCGTCATTGATGTCTTTCCAACTCAAATCTTCCATTTAGCTTCAACTTACCATGAGTAGCTAAATCCCTCTCTTGTTGGGATTGGTCGTAGTTCACTGAAACAGTATGTATTTCCTTTGATCATGGCGTTATATATAATTTATGTTTGAATCATTATCGTTGTTCTCTTCGTTTTACCGTTTATTTCATGGATTGAATTGATATTGACAAATACGATTCTAATCTCGATTCAAGATAACAACTATTAAACTCTAAATGCTAGACATAGATTTAGGTTTAATATTCACTTTAAGTATTGAATCTTAATGCTACCGTATTGTTTAATAGGCTGAGAAATCGTCGATTAAACCATAAGGTAAGTATTCTCAACAAACGTTTAGACATGAACTTTGTTGTGAGCAATACGTGATGATAATGAAACAAGTATAGATTGTGTATAACTGATCCAAGATTTGCATATTGAATCGGTGGATGAAAATCAATTCCCAACAAGTCTGTTCCTCTTAAACTTAACTTTCGTTATTTACGCACTTTTACTTTCCGTAACTTTAAACCAAACAAACTTGAAACTTTATGCTTAGAACTATAGAAATTGTTGAACGGTTTTGATATCGCCCTAATCCCTGTGGATACGATAATATAAAATACTTACATTTGACTTGTACTTTCTACAACATCAATTTGGCGCCGTTGCCGGGGATTGGCGTTTAAGATATTAAAACATCACAATCGTTTCTATACTTTTATGTTTTGTGAGTTTGTCTATATATTGTATATATTTTTCTGTTTTTCGCAACGTTTGCTCAAGTGTTTGGATAGGTGAAAGAAATTCTGTTTATGCTTCGAGGAAAAAGTTCGAAGGAGCAACTTCTTTTTGATCCTGAGATCGAGAGAACAATCTGGAAGAACAAGAAGCAAACGAAGAAACAAAAATCCAAACAGAAAAGGAAAGGAGCATCCACATCAACTTCCTCATCAAATTCATCAAAAGAAACAATGACTGAAGTTGTTAATGGCCAGTGTAAAAGTAGCCCAAGGCGGTTCGCCCATCTCACCAACAATTCAGCCGCAAGACGAGCTGAGATGAAAACAGGATTGCTGCAAATTATTTATGCTAATCCTTTTGCAGGTTTGGATCATGAAGATCCCTACACTCACCTCACCCGATTCTACGAAATAGTTGGTACATTAGACGCACCAGAAGCTGAAGAGGAAGCCGTTTTCATGAGATTATTTCCGCACTCTTTGATCGGCAAAGCAAAGGATTGGTACCTCGATTAATCAACGGAAACCATGACCAATTGGAATATATTAGAGAGAAACTTCCTTAGCAGATTCTTTTCTCATAACCGATTCATGGATGCAAAGACAGCTATTGCCACATTCACCTAATTTTCAAATGAAACTTTGTGTGAAGCCTGGGAACGCTATAAATCCATGCTACGGAAGTGTCCAAACCACGGTTTTGATGACCTGTCATAAATCCACATTTTCCGTAATGGATTATTACCTCAACCGAAGCTTTTACTTGACGCAACAGCTGGAGGTTCCTTGATAGCAAAAAGTGCAGCAGAAGCAATTTCAATCATTGATAGGATGGCTCTCACAGATCACCAAGTTCAACACAATCGAGGTACCGTCCAAAAGAATCCTGGAGTTTTGGAATTGGGTACAAATGATGCAATCCTAGCACAAAATAAACTGCTCACTCAAACCGTAGAGGAATTGGCGAAACAACTATCCAAACTGCCTCAACAACTCAAAGAAGTGCACGGTTCGTCAAACGCATCACAACAAGTAGCTTTCTGTGAACTTTGTACGGGTGATCATCCAACTGGTTTCTGTCCCCCGATCAACGAAGAGGTAAAATATATGGGAAATCAACAACAAAGGCAAGTTCCGTACAATCAAGGTTATCCACACAACAACAACGCAAGCTATGGCCAAAACCGACCGAATCAGTACCAAAGTTACACGCATCCAGATAAGCTTTCAAAAATCGAGGATACCTTGAATCAATTCATGCAATTTTCCATGGCAAACCAAAAGAACACCGATGCGTCGATTAGTAATCTTGAAACGCAAGTTGGGCAAATTGCGAAGCAACTAAGTGAGCAACAAAGAGGTACGTTTTCTGCCACCACTCAAGTTAATTCCAAGGAAGCTTGTAATGCAATCATGACGAAAGGTGATGGCATTGTTCAAGACAAAGTTGGGGAGAATTCAAAAGGTATCTTGGTAGATAAAAATCAAGAAAAAAGAAAATGTAAGGAGGAGGAAGAAAACAATGCGGATCCTGGAAAAGTTACCTTACCGGTTACCATTGGAAATATCTATTTTGATAATGCTTTAGTTGATCTTGGATCAAGCGTTAATCTTCTTCCATTATCCACTATGAGAAAGATTGAAGATCTTCACTTGAACCCTATAACAATGAAGTTGCAACTTGCTGACAAATCAACCACAGAACCAATTGGCGTAATGAAAGATGTAATGGTCAAAGTGGATGGTTTTCGATTTTCAACTGACTTTGTGGTAATAAGCATGAACAATGATGAAGACAGTCCTCCGATCTTAGGTCGTCCATTCATAAAGATAGCAAGAATGATGTTTGACATGGATGAAGGAGAGATGAAAATAAGGCACAAAGAGGAAGAAATCAATTTCACATTGTTTCAACACAAAGAGGATGACTATTCCAAAGTTAAAGCTCCTGATGAAGTAGGCCTTGAAGCATTGAAAGGAATGGATGAGAAAGAAAGGCCAAATGATGGTGGCAAGGATGTTTTGACGAATTCATACAAACCACCGTATGTTTATTCAAAACAGGCGTCGAGCTAATGACGTTAAACAAGCACTTGTTGGGAGGTAACCCAACCTTTTACTTCTTTATTATCTTTCTGCATCATTAGTTGAATTAGTAAGAAGAAGATAGCATGACATGGCACGACACAAATGACTTTTTGTATAAAACTGAATTCTGCAGAGTTCGCTACGCGAAGCCCTGGTTCGTTGCAGCGAACACAACAGAATCAGCAAAATATTTGCCAATCATGCCATCTTCTTCCTCTTTGAATTTTGTGTGTTTTAATCTAGTAATTAGGAAGGTGTCTTATGACCAATCCATGATAATTATGCTTGAACATTTGTCCTCTAAGCAAATGAGATGAAAAAATAAGCATGGAGTGGAAGATCAACTTCACATAAACCAAAGGCACAATGATAAGGGCATGACTTGAAAGAATTGCACTATCCAAGATATGTGTTTACTACTTTCTTAGAATTTAGCATATGCATGACATGAGTAGACTGCATAAAACTAGTTCATTCAATCCTACGCCATGATATGTTTTCATATGAATCGCTTAGTTCTACAACAAGAAAGTGAGGTAACCTTCCATTGTTCACTATATGCCAAGGAGACTGACAAATTACTGTTTTAACTCGTTTGATTCATGCTTAATCTTGCATTTAAGTTGGTAATTGCAAAGACCTAGAAGGGAACAAGGCAATTCTTTGAAATCGAGCATAACTACTAAACCAAATATAGCCTCATTGTCCCTTGTGAGTGAGTGATCTTTTGCAACCCCTTTTGAGCCATATTACAATGAATCTATCATTGATGAACTGAACAAAACATTAAGTAAACCACTTAGTGGATATTTTTCTATATCTTTGAAAATCATAAAAAGTTCATATATGATAGATTCTATTTTTCCTTGAATAAAACCTTGAAACCATGATATCTTTTGCCAAATCTCAATGAGCATTCAAAGCAAGTAAGGTGTTGTTCAAGTTGGGGAGAAAAGAGAAAAAGACTTTCTTCAAAAGAAAATAAAAAGATGTGAGAATCAAAAGAAGAAATAGAAAGTAAGAAAAGAAAAAGAGAAATGAACAACAAGAAAGAATGTATTCAAAAAGAAAGAAACTAGGAAGGTAGGATGAGTGATATGTGTAGAAGAATCACAATTTATGAATGCTCTTCTAAAAAGAAAAATCAACAACCTTTTTGTTTCCATTATCCCTAGAAATGACACTTCCTTGGTACCTTAGCCACATTATAATCATGAAAGACCTTAGTGATCTATGTTCTTGCTTATCAACATATCTTGCTTGGATGAAAGTATGAATTGATCTAGATGTTAGCAAATTTGTCATGTGAGAGATCAATATACCTCATCATTTTCACTTATACAAAAAATGTGGTAAGTGTGATTCATGATTAACATGTTTAGTGCTTTGGATTGATTGACATGGCTTTTATGTGGAAAACTTGTTTCATGAATATTTCTAAATGCTAAAGGAAGTCATAAAGCATCAACCCTTGGATGTTCAATTTCAAATACCATGTGCCTTGATTACTTCATTGAAATATTTGGTTGATCATGTGAAAGGTGATATAGAAACTCTTGCTTTTGTTTTACTTTGATTGAGGACAAACAAAGATTCAAGTTGGGGAGAATTTGATAAATGCTTAATTCATGTTAAAATATCATATTAAAACATAGCATTTATGTTACTTAAATGAAGAGTTTATAACATCGAAACCTCAATTATTGAATAAAAATACTATTGTGCAAGTTTACTTGGTTTGGTGTGCAATTGTGCAGGATATGGCCTTAAAGCAAAAACCAGAAAAATAGAGCATTCGCTGCAGCGAACTATCTTTCGCTGTAGCGAACTCCAGGAAATCAAAGGCGAAAATCCATAAAACAGGGCATTCGCTGCAGCGAAAGGTAGCGAATGGTAGCGAAGGCCCGATTCGCTGCAGCGAACCATATTTCGCTGTAGCGAACAAAGTCAGAAGCAAACTTTCCAATTTTGCTAGCAGCGAGCAGAAGCGAAGTACATTCGCTACAGCGAACCATATTTCGCTGTAGCGAACTTTGGCAGTTTCTAGAAGATTTGAATTTCTTAAAGTTGAAGAAAACATTCGCTGCAGCGAAATATCCTTCGCGTAGCAAACTCTGGCGGTTCCACAAAGACTTAGCAATGAAGCAAGGCATTCGCAGTAGCGAACTTCTGTTCGCGTAGCGAAGTCAGGCGGCGAGAACAGTTATAAAAGGAGCACAAATCAGTTCATAATGGATTATTCACTTTTATCTTGTAATACTCTTATAGTAGAAGTAGGAATAGAGGTTTTTAGGTAAAGAGAGGTGGATACACATCAAGAGTCGGGAAATCGTCATTGATGTCTTTCCAACTCAAATCTTCCATTGAGCTTCAACTTACCATGAGTAGCTAAATCCCTCTTTTGTTGGGATTGGTCGTAGTTCACCGAAACAGTATGTATTTCCTTTGATCATGGCGTTATATATAATTTATGTTTGAATCATTATCGTTGTTCTCTTCGTTTTACCGTTTATTTCATGGATTGAATTGATATTGACAAATACGATTCTAATCTCGATCCAAGATAACAACTATTAAACTCTAAATGCTAGACATAGATTTAGGTTTAATATTCACTTTAAGTATTGAATCTTAATGCTACCGTACTGTTTAATAGGCTGAGAAATCGTCGATTAAACCATAAGGTAAGAATTCTCAACAAACGTTTAGACATGAACTTTGTTGTGAGCAATACGTGATGATAATGAAGCAAGTATAGATTGCGTATAACTGATCCAAGATTTGCATATTGAATCGGTGGATGAAAATCAATTCCCAACAAGTCTGTTCCTCTGAAACTTATCTTTCGTTCTTTACGCACTTTTACTTTCCGTAACTTTAACCCAAACAAACTTGAAACTTTATGCTTAGAACTATAGAAATAGTTGAACGGTTTTGATATCGCCCCAATACCTGTGGTTACGATAATATAAAATACATACATTTGACTTGTACTTTTTACAACATCAGAAATTCACGACTCGAGGGTCAGAAACTGGGCTTTTGTAATATGTGAATGCACTAGATTATATGCATATGCTAATGCGTATGTATGTATGCTGATGCTGATGTCAATCCCAAGATTTTATCTCCTTATTGAACCTGTTTAAACCATGTTTGCCCCTATACCACAACTATGCTTACGCCGGCTCGGTAATGTTTATGTATGCGGATAATGCTTATGCTTATGCATATGCGTAGTTTGAACAGCTAGGTTGCTATCACCGATAAGGTTACCGAGATACATCAATCAGGTGATTGGGGTGAATATCTCCGTAAGGTTGCTATCATCGGTAAGGTTACCGGGATACATCAATCAAGTGATTAGGGTGAATATCTCCGTAAGGTTGCTATGATCGGTAAGGTTACCGGGATACATCATTCAGGTGATTGGAAATAAACCAACAGTAAAGTCACTGTCATCGGTAAGGTTACCGGGAAGCATCAATCAGGCGATTGGAAATAAACCACCAGTAAGGTTACTGTCATCGGTAAGGTTACCGGGAAGCAGGTGGATAGTATGGTTTAGTACCCGAGTCCTGATTTGGATGTTGTAATGTATTAACCAATGTATGTAATTGTCATACCCCAAAATTTGTCCACCATATTTTTATAATCAAGCTCATTTAAATATCAGAAGCTCAAGACTTGACTGACTATACACTCTCCTAAACAACAACCCTCAAACTAGGGTTTTGACCTTTTCAAAGTAAAATCAAGTTCTAAGACCTCAAATGGAACCTTTGGTCTCTCATATAACTCAAAGGACCCTCATGCCAAGTTGCAAGCTCTGATTCATAGGATTGCTCAGTCAAAAGTTCAGAAGGTCAACAGTCGACTAGTTTGACCTAAAAGTCAACTATGGTCAAAGTACAGTCAAAACTCCTGATTTTTTGTTAACAACCTTATTTGGAAGTATCATTTACCAATTGATCAAGGATTGATCATGATTCATCAGGAAAATCTCCGAAATCATCAAAAACCCAAGTTACTAAATTAGGGTTTATAGGAGAAAGTCAACTTAACTTTGACTGACCATATCTCTTTCATAGTTTATCAGAAATTCCCCAACCAAAGCTTATTCTCAAGGAAATTTGATTCTCTACAACTTTGATGTTGGGCCCAAGGTCAAGAAATGCTTCCGCATAAGAGATATGAGTCAATACATTATAGGTCCTTTTAAGAGTCAATCAAAAGTCATCTTTTTCAAACGAAGCATACATGAACATGGAAGGCTCAATTAAGATGAAACCAATGGTATCATTTAGAGGACACTCTAAGCTTTCTAAAATGACTAAGAACACCTTCATATGATCAAGATGGAGAGAGATATGAAGTGCACAAGTTAGTCAAAATTCAAGAAGGGCATGAAAGTAACTTTGGTCAATTTTGGATATTTGGACTAATGGGCCCTAGTTTTGGATTCTAAACATGAATATGACCTAAAAAGGATCCATAGTGTCATTCATTTATTTTTATAACATTTATTTATTTTATTTGGATTTTATTCACTTAAAATCTAAATAAATAAAGTAAAATATAAAAATATTTGAATTAATCCATGGGAATTTATTTTAATCATCCAAAGGGGCCCATGGATCAATTATTATCTATTTTCATGGCTTTATTTCATGTATATTTGATTTTATTTATTTAAAGTCAAAATAAAATCAAATAAAATCATGGTTTAGTAATAAAAGATACCATATGATTCTCCAAACATTTTGTCAATCCAAAACAAACTTAAAGGTCAAAATACACGTGAAAGAAGGATGGAAAGGAGATTGAACCAAAAGAGAAAGATTCTATGAAAATTTCAATCAAATATTTTCTCAAATCTTTCCCTCACCAATCACTTCATATCCAAGATTATTCTCAACCCTAATTCTACTCTTCTATATAAGGACAACATCTTCAGTTCATAAGAAAACCCTAACACGAATTGGCAGCCACAAAAGCATGTTCCAAAGAACCAAAAACTCAATAAACTAGGGCTCACAACTTTCTGGAAAAACAGTCACGTTCCAGGTCAAGTATTGATTCTACTCAACTCTTGAAGATCACAGGAGGTCAACCATATGACTCTTGGAGCCTAAAGCATCCTCGATTCCTCTCTCTAATTCAAACTGGTTTGCATATATTCTTAAAATTAAAAACTCATAATCCATGCAATTTAAATGACTCATACGCATATATCCATGTCTATAATGTTATTTAGAACCATTTTAATGTGTTACATGCAAGCTGTAGTGCCTAAACCTCGAAGTGCCATTGTTAGGGCATTAAAGAAGGAAGTTTTCGTTTTCATGTATAGGGGGCATTCCAGTACAAAACGATGCATCCAATGAGTCCAGGGCACCTTGCTTGTAAGATCTGGGCAGGCGGTTTAAGCGTTAACGTTGTGTTTTTTTTTTGTTTTTAATAAGTTGCAGAAATTCGAAGGGAAAGCCGCAGGAGAAGACACAGCTAAATCCATTAATAAATCCGCAGGTAAGTCAAGGAAGAAGATGAATAGTGGAAGGAAACTCACGAGGACGCGTGTGTGGTATCGGTTGGCTGGTCAAAAGTTCAGCCCCCTCTTCGCGCGCGTGGATTATCATCATTTGCCAATCAAAGGTTCAGCTTTCTCTTCCTCTTTCTCATTGGCTGCGCCCAGAAGTGGTGGACCCCGTTTGACTCACCATTCAAGCATAGCGTTTGTTTCCTTTATGATGTTTTTGTTTGGTTAATTTAACGAATTAAGCGTTTAGTACAGGTGGTTGGTGCTTGCCGTAAATGATCTCAATGTCCTGGGTTCGATTCTTGCCCAGGACCATATTTTTGACAATTTTTTTGTTATGTGTTTATTATGGATCTGGTGCACCTCACATCTTTTGTGATACATCGCGTGTCCATGCCATCAGCCCTTGGATCTCCACAACACCAAATCATGTGCTCCTGGGGACGATATTCCACCGTACACCATCAGGCTACGTACACACTGGATCATCCGCCCCTCACTTCCTCTTCCAGGTTTTTAATTTATTTTATTTATTTATTTATAAAAGCTTGTTTTTACTTATTTCTTTTGTTTCTTTTTTTTAACCAATCATTTATTTATTTAAAAAAAAAAACAAAACCACGATTTAGAGTTAGTTTAATTTAATAATTAGGTTTATAATTTTAGGTTAATAATTATTTTAATAATTGGTGTAGGTTAATAATTAATTAGGGTAATTAGTTTATAATTTTTAATTTTAGGTTTCTCTAAGATTTAAGATTTATCACCATGAACACCTCATTTGCCTTCAAACCTTGAATTTCTAAAAATGCGCAATTTCCCTTCTCATCCCTTAATCAGTGATTGTCGAACGCCTTCTATTTAATTTCTGCCTTTTATTTAATTTTGCCTTTTACTTTCTGCCTCTATTTTAATTACTCTTTATTAATTTTGGTTTTATTTGTTTATCCTTTTATTTGCCCCAATACTATTGCTTGCTATTATAAATCATGTAACTGCTCACAGGTTGTATTGCTTGCTTAGAATATTCCCTTATATTTTTCCTCGTATTTTTTTACCGATTATGTAACTGCATTCGGGTTGTATTGCTGTGGCCATAAAGCTTTATTTTCCGCCTTTTTAATTTCTGTTATAATTAAAAACTTATGCTATTTTTTGCCATAATTGCATGGTTAGTAACCCTAGGGAGTGATAAATCATGAATTGAACATAGAATCACTAATTACAAGATAAATTTAATCGAAGTTAACCACGTGATTGTGCCACACACACACCTTTAGGGTAACTCCTCTTGTTGCCTGTTGCCTTATTTATCTGTTGCCTGTTGCCTATAATTTTACTAAATAGTCAAGTCCCTCGGTTCCGAGGATACCTAAAGCAAAGGTCGCCTTATTCGTTGATATCATCAATTCTGTCCCTCAAAGCTACCTTGGTAAAAGATGATTATCCCAATTGCTAAGGTATCCTCGCATGATTCCTAAAAAGATTAAATGACCATTATGTCCTTCCCTAAAGACTACCTGCCTCTGTATGGTAGGGACAGTTTTATGGCGAACGATTATTCTAGATGACCCGATACATCCAATTGAAAGACTTCCTGCCCTCTCATGGTATGGATAGACCCTTTCGCCCGAAAAGCTAAAAGAATGATCTTTCAAACTTAGGGTAGTTGCTACTAATTGCTTGCTCTTAAATTCAAATTCAATTTTACCCTTTTTCAAAAACCTTCAAAAAGGCTACGCTTATTTACAAGCTAAAGTCCTTATTCAAATCCTTCTTCTATTCACTGCAACTATTTTCAAACATTTCAAAGTGAGCTAAGCAATTAAGAGCCATGGAAAACCATGGATGCAAAGGGTGCCTTACACCTTCCCTTTGTATAAATTACCCCCCGGACTTAAAATTTCTTTTAAAGGTTTTTTTCTGTTCTTTTAGCCTTTCTTTAAATTGGTTAAAATAAAAGTCGGTGGCGACTCTTGCTTAACCGCGACATTTCTTTAAAAAGTCTGTTCACCGTATTACAGAACTGGCGACTCTGTTGGGGATTCTTTCGAATAAAAGAGTGGTTACCTTAAAGTTTAGGATCGCTTTAATTGTTTGATTTATCTTTAAAGGCTGTTTTGGGTATTCTGCTGTGTGAAAGATCCTACACCCGGATCTAGTGTACCTTAGGTATGTGGCAATAGACCAGGGAGGCTGTACGACATGTATCGTTATGGTTGAACTGGTGGCCACTGTTAGTGCGATGCTTTGGTTTGTCCTGATGGCCCTTGACCATGATCGAGGAGACGTTGGCTACCGCGTGGGGTCATAAGCACTAATTCTCCCTTAGAACCTTAGTTAAACTTGACTTTGGCCTATAAAAAGTAGCGAGATGGCTGGCTTTGGGTTCCTGACTGAAGCCGGTTGATACTCGATGCTACACTTATTGAGATTGGACTCTAGGGATGCTTTTGGCTGGCCGATCGAGTGCCATGTTGAGACAATGCCCGCGAGAAAGATCAGGGATATGAGCACCATAGAACCCGGTTACTATTCTAGGATAGGTTGAACCAACTAAACGTCAGTGGGGAGGGTACTTACCTACGAACTTCATGCAAGCTTCTAAACCTAAGGACACTTGTGTGACTTGCTTGTGTGTGCTAACCCTTATATTTCCTTGCAGGTTTTGCTTGTAGGACTTATTTGTCCCTACTATCTTACGCTTTGCTTGATGCACCGCATTCACATAACATCATAACATCACATGTTAACTAACCCTTTCAAGGATCTTAGGGATTTAGGGCGCACAATTTCAGGTGCTCTTATCAAGGACGGAATTCCTATCTAGGGGCAAGAGGATTTACTTTCCTCTGGCCATTTGTCTTCCAAATCAAAGACACCGTACCTATCAAGGGGAAAGAGGATTTATTTTCCTCTATCCTTATATTTTCAAATTCAGAGGTATCCCAAATCAAAGGCGATGACCCACTCGATATGGTGAGCTTGATTCCCTTTGGAGAACATCCAAAGAAATCAGAGTTCTTCGAATAAAGATGCGACCAAATCATTTTTTAACGTGCTAACTATATTCCTTAAAGATCCTTGAAAACATTGCATTTGCATTCATAACATCGCATAACAGGTTTCCATAACAGGTTTCTCATCCCTCCTCGTTGTTTATTTCAGCATCATGAATCTCGAGCAATCAGTCAAATACCTTCAGGCTCAGAATGCTGAGTTCCAACCCTTGATTCTGAAATTGTCCAAGGGGCAAGACGAGTTGAAAAACCTTGTTAACCAAGAAGGAAAAGGATCAGCAGATGCAGTAAAGTTTACTCCACTCCATGGCACATGCCGTTGTCTCAAGTTCTGCAATAATTACTCAATCAGAACTTGATAATCCTTTTGACTCCATATTCAGTCCCTGTCAATCCTGTTTCTGGGTACAAGTAAAATGCAAGATGTGCTTATCATTCGAACAGTCCTGATCATAACACAAAGGATTATGGGCAATTAAAGCATAGGTTCAGGACTTAATTGATGATAAGATCATTGATATCAAGTCACCTGAGGAACCTCATATGGCTAATACTGTGCACAACAAGAAAAGTCATAATGAACGCAACCAATCTGCTGGGGCATTTCTGAACTTTACACCGACACTACAATAACGACGAAAGCCAGACGTACCTAAGCGTCAATTCACCAAGATCAATATGTGCTTGACTCAAGCATTACAACAGCTGTTGAAGATAGAATTGATCACTTTGAGGGACCCTCCTAAGAGTCACAACACCTCTTCTCCCCGCTATAATCCCAATGTGAGGCGTGCATATCATTCCAACAGTCTTGGACATGACACTAACAATTGCTAGACTTTGAAGAATAAGATTCAAAGATACGATCGATGATGGGAAATTAAATTCAATCCTCCTAAAACCCCTATGCCGATCACTGCTCCCATGCCAAATCATGAAAAGAACGATTAATGTCTAGAAGGATGGACTATTGGCTCATTAGCTTTGTTTTCATTTGCAATTTTTCATTCTTGTTTGTTTAAACATTCGGCTCATGATAGACATTATCTGTTTTAATAATCATCATTAGTGCATTGCATATGTTTGTCTTGAATCAATCATTTTGTTATCACTCATCTTAAATTATGTCTTTACTTTGCATATATTTTATGATACTCAACTCCTGCTAAAACTGTATGCCTTTTTAGGGAGGATGACGAAAATGATACCGCAACCTCATACAATATGCTTTTGAACGGACTATGTTAATGATGTACATGCATTGTTTCAATTCCTAAACAGTGGAGATATAAGGATGTTAATCCCTCGTCAACCCCGTTTGAGCCGAAGAAGTAGAAGTTTCTTTCTCACACAAATTAAACCCTTAATCATAACCTGGGGCAGGGTAGTTACTCAGTTAACTCGATTGTAATGGTTGTTGTTTACACAAATAATGATGGGTTGCCGCAACCATTAAGTCAGGAAGTCAATGTCCACCAAAAAGGAAAAAATGTTAAGTCAAAACCTGTGAAGGAGACTTATCAAAAATTAAAAACATCCCGCTGACTGTAATCTCAAAATAAACAGTTCAGGCAAAAGTTAGGGATAACAAAGTCAAAAAGGAGGTTGCAAAAAATCCTTGACAAAAGAAAACATTTCAAAAGAGGTTACTAAAAATCCTCGACAAAAAGAAAGTATTACCAGAAAGGATGACTGTCTGTCCAAATAAAAGTTCCGGTGCTCTAACCATCATCGAGTTCCAATGTTACGACTTCAAATTCTGCTAGAACTTAAATGCAAATTTAACTGGGCATATGATCAAAGAAAATCACGAAGATGGGGATGGGTACAAATAAACTTTGAGCCTTTATCCTTTGTTTCTTAAAACCGTGAACCAAGACACGTTTCAACCCTTGAAAGTCCTAATCGAAGCATGGCTAGTTTGAAAGCATACTGTCACCAAAAAAGGTATCCTGACTCCTTAAGATTTGCCATAAATGCTAAGTCGATATCTTGTTTATACAAACATCGCGTTTTATAAACATCACGTTTTTACATCCCCTGTTTTAATACTTTTCAAAAACTCAAGACAGACTTATGCATTGCATCTCATGAATTCATTATTAAACATACTCTGCTACATAATTTCAAATGTTAGCATCAGAAAGAATTTGCACAGGGTATGATTAATGACTCAAAGTTATCCTGACCAACAAAGATTACTCCAAGAAGCAATGTCTCCAACATATGCAAGGGGCATGGCACACTTTGCCCAGTCAATTTAGGGCAATCAGGTCAAGATTCCGAGAATCTCTCAAGTTTCTAAGAATCTCTCAAGATTCCAAACAACCAGGGGCATACACCCAAGTGGATCTGCAGATACTTCTTAATCAGCATGGGGCATCATCCTAAGTCTATAATTACTGGGGGCATGTCACCCATAGTACACACCTCATAAAATACTCGCAAGGCGAATCTCTTCAAATTCCCTAATAACTGGGGCAAAGCTATGCAAGGATGTTGAACACTTCGATCAATACTCACTAGTGTGTTCCAATCAACACGAGTCCAGGAATGACAGCTACTATAGTACTGGGGGCAACGTTCAAGACATCCATGCCTTCCCACAAATCCGGTTTCACAGGATTATATCCCCACAAAGTAATCTTCAAGTAGCTATCTTGAATCCCTCCTCCAACAGGGTCTATTCATCTCTCTTATCCCTAGTCAGGTGGTATCAAAGATCGATTTTTCAAATTACTTCATTCCCCAAGCAGAAATCATAAATCTCCAGCTGAGCATCTTCAAGACAAGATCAGACAACAAAATCACAAGGACATAGAGATTTATTTTCTCAATCAAGACAGGATAAATCATACTTATGCACCATATATCATATACATATCCCAACATTGCATATAGCGTCTGTCGCGGGCGAAAAATCGTTTATCCTTTTTTTTCGGGATGAGACACCTGATGCCTTCTTTGGGCTCGAGTGCTCATAAAAAATGATTTTTCTATTGTTCCGACCAAACTTTTTATTATTTCCAAAGGAGGAAAAGGAAAAAAGCTGCAATAACCTAAAAAGTGGGGGAGAGATCTTGGGTAAGAGGGTTGGTTATACGAAGAGAAGGTATTAACACCCAACGTATCTATAGTACTCTATAGGATTCTTTATTGTTTTTCATTCTATGTTATGGTGGAGGTTCTGTTGTGAAATAGGTGGGACCTAAGGTGTTTGTTGGATTATGCTCGCAAAGATCATCGCGATCCTCTGCATACATATCCCTTAGAGGGAATCAGAGCATCTGTAGCTCAGGTCTACGGGTGCTAAGGTTTGAATGGTTTGAGGGAGAAGTTTTGCTCGCCAAGGATACGACATTGTGCCTACGTATTCTCAAAGGGATATTGAGAAAGTCAGAGCAATCGTAGTTCCCACTTATGCTAGTGGAAGCAAAGGAAAAGAGACAAATGTCATCTCAATGTTTGATGTATCTAATCTATATCATCACATACATCTGTTTGGTTTTTGTTTGAAAATCTTTTCATTATAAGCCCTGGGCCATGCCACTTATGGTGCTTAGAATGATAAAGATGCTTTTTAGCCAGCCTTGTGGCAAAAACTTTCAATGAAGTCAGCCTTGTGACAAAAAGTTTTGATTAATCAGCCAGCCTTGTGGCAAAAGTTTCAATGAAGTCAGCCTTGTGACAAAAACTTTGATTAATCAGCCAGTATGGTGGCAAAAAAAAGTTTGATTGATTAGCCAGCCTTGTGGCAAAAAAGTTAAGTTGATTGATTGATTGATTGATTGTTTGTGATGATATAGAAGAGATACTCCTATCATAGAGATGATAAATGTCTAATCTCCTAGGGTATTTGATTTGGATATTGGGGGTGCTTATAAGAAGCCCGTGGGTCCTTGTACGAAGCCCAAGAGGAGGCTATCCGAGGGTCCTTGCATTGTAAGCCCAAGAGGAGGCTATGGGAGGGACTATCGAGGGTCCTTGCATTGTAAGCCCAAGAGGAGGCTATGGGAGGGTCACTCGTTTGTACAAAGCCCAAGGGGAGGCATGGTATAGTTGGTTTGAGCTCTTAGAGCGATTTCACCGGGAAACCATACTCTATGTCCTAACCTAAACTAGGGGGATTATTTGCACGAAGCCCAATAGGAGGCTATGGGGAACCTAGTGTTGTACTAAGTTGAACAAGCACACATATCACACATATGAACAAACATGTACAAGTATGAACAAACATGAACAGGTATGAACAATTATATATATGACAAAGTGTGTGTATATAATGGAGTTTATGAAGGAAATATACCTGTAAGCATGATCCATTTGTATACACGGGGGCTCGGGACTTATACTCGAGGAGAGGTCCACTTGAATTTATTCAAAGCTATGTAAACAGGTATTCACAAAAGGGCTTGGGACTTATACCTACATGGAGGCCCATGTTTTATTTGCAAAACATGGTTGATTGTTTTATTTACAAACGCGTCGTTTGAAAAGACCGTTTGAAAGTTGTTTTGAAAGAAGTTTTCTGTTTGAAGAAACTGAAACTGTACAAAGGTAAAGGTATGTACAAAAGGGGCTTGGGACTTATACCTACATGGAGGCCCATGGTATATTGAAAAGTTTTGTTCCTTTGAAGTTTTGTTGTTTTGAGAATGATTTGAAAATTGTTTGAAAAGGTTTTATTTTGAAGAAGTTTTATTGTTTTGAAAAAAACTGTACAAAAAGAAAAGAAATGGGACTTACACTCTTTAATATTCGAGAGGCCCCACTTCGTTTTGAAAAGCAATTGATCAAATCAAAAAAAGATTTAATCAATAGTTCTTTTGAAAAGAAAAATCAAAAAGAAATGGTTATCGTTTTGAAAAGAATCGTGATCGCTTGTTTTTAAAACGATTTTGAATTTAAAAGAAATCAACTTATTTAAGTTAAAACAAGTTTTAATGCTTAATTAAGACCTAAGTGATTAGGGTTTGATCACAAAAAAATATTTACAAGTGATTATGTTTGAAAAAATCAAATAAAACAATATTTAAAGTATTTGAAAATACCTAAAAACATGTCATTTTAAACCTAATTAAAAATGTATTAAATAAATCTTTTTTGATGATTTTTTTTGGTATTCATAAAATATGTATATTAAACAAAGAGTGTGCAAAAAATGAAGTGAAAATAATGACTTTTGATTGGTTAAATTAATTGATGAAGTTATGAAGAAAAATAAGAAAAATAGTGATAAAAATTGGGTTTTGTCTCCACAAGGACTTGAACCCACGCCCTCATGCTTGCCAATCAAAACAATGACCAACTGAGCTGCGCGCGCAGCTTGTTATACGTATGCCTCCATTTAATTATATTAAAAACAAACATTTGAAATTTATGAACAAAAAATGGCGCCAAGAACACATCCCCAATTCAAATTTGAAAATCCTGAAAACTGAATTGTTTGGATCAAGTAAGGGGTCTATTTCACTCGATTTTCCATAAGGAACATGATGGTGATCTTTAATTTCATTTATTTCCACTCTAAGGTCATCAATTTTCTGGAAATCGTGAAGAACCCTAATTCTGAGATTGATCATGAAATTGTGTATGTGCAAGATAAATAGCAATTGATTGAGGGTTAATGATCCTCATGTGTGCAGAAACAAGATGGTATGTTCATATTTTATTTATGATGCATGGAGAATATAGTTTGAAGTTCATGAGCACTTACCTTAAAAATGGCAAAACTGAGAATCGAATTCTGCAAATGAGGAGTTCCAGTTGTTGTTTCTTGATCAGGACAGCATCAATGGACCTTATGGAACATGTTTGAATGCTTGGAACAGTTTGAATTCACTTGAGCAAGGCCATGGAACCCGATCTGCAGAAGCTTCAAGTATGGATCGAGCTTGATGATTATGAGGTTACAGGTTGATGGTGAGTGTTTGGATAGTTCATATGAAGTATATGGATGGTGTTTGAAGTGTTAGTTTGGACAGAAATAGCCTGGAATTGATTTTGGCATGATAAGGCTTATTATGTGCATATATGGAAGTAAGGTAGTGATTTTGAGATTTGAGGTGTTTTGGGGTGTGTGAATGGATCAAACACATCCCATATGATGTTTATGAGATGTTAGAACCATCACTTTGGCCATAACTTCAATGGTTTGGAGGTTGAGTTTTCTACCTCTTTGAAAACTATGAAACTTGCAATTCAAGAAAGAAGAGAGAAAACCTATAATTTTGAGGTTTTGGTGTGAATTTGAATGAAGTTTGGACCTCTATTTATAGGCCAAGAGTTCTGAACTCAAACCTTTGCAAGTTGATCAAGAAGTGTTGATTTGGCTTAAGAGATAAAAAGGAATCTTTTACATTTAATGCAAAATGGTTAAAGTAACTTAACCATGGTCATTCTTCCAAGCTTCTTATCCTCTTCCATTCTGATCTCAAACCAGAAAAATATCTTCCAATTATTGCATTGGTGTGTCATCACTTGAATTATAGGTCATATAGTATTGAACTTAGTGAAAATGGCTTGTAATCTCATGCATAATGACCTCTAATGACAAAATTCAAAACCATAGCTAGGCTCCATATTTTTTCATGCTTTTGGACATTTTGGAAAGATCATATTACATACTTCAAAACCCTAGTTGAAAGTTTCTTCAAGACCTTTAAGGAAATGGGTGAAAAAGATCCATGAACTTTGAAGAAAATGAAGTTTTAAGTGAAATTTTCAAAAGATACCAACTTTGAAGCTCCATATCTCTTAAATGGTTGATCTTTTGGAAAACAATTATATGTGACAAAGTTGTTCATTGGATCAAAATCTACAACTTTCATGTTGGAAGTTTTTTTTCAGTTTGTAGGTGAAATTTTGAGAAATTCCCTTCCAAAGTTTGGAAAAAACCATTGAAAAACACTTAGAATTTTTCTAAGTATGGAAAGTCAAACTTTTGACTTTTTGATTCTTGATTGATTTTCTTGATTTTTCTTGATCAAATGACTTCATATATCATATATTAATGATTCAAAACTTCAAAAGTCATGGTTGACCAAAATTCCCCAAAAGTCAATGGTGATCTTGTACAGTTGACTTTTTCAAACGAATCGCGTTTCTGGAGATTTCCAATGAACCAGGCTATCCTCATCAAATGAATGGTATGAATGGATCATATTGAGGCATTAGAGGATATTGAGCCATGATTTGAGTTGTGGCACCATGTCCTGATTAAAAAGGCAGTTGTTCAGTGAATTAGGTCAAAAACCCTAATTGTCGACCTGATGAAATTGATGATTGTGGATCTTGAATTGAGATGTAATTTCCATTGGATGTTGTCATAGGTATTATTTGAATATGATTGAAACCTTTGATTGACTTCCTGGGGATTTTTAGGGTTTCCCAAATGTGATCCCTGATTTTAGTCCCTGATAGTTCAAAACCCTAATCTGAGGATTTGTTTGATCAATCTCTGGGTGAGGGATGTCTTGATCCAATAAATTAGGTCAAGATAATGCACTTGGGGTCTTGATGTCATGTCCCAAGCCATAATGTCAAATCCTGAGCCAAAAATTCAAGAGTATGCTGTCTTCAGTCAAAACCCTAATTTGGTCGATTCAAAGCTGTTGAGCTTGTTGAAGTAAATCTCTGAGGACCAAATGTTGATTGTTGATGAAGATAGTTCTTTTGAGATGAAGGGAAAACAAAACCCTAATTGATTGTTACTTGTACTGACGAGTGATTTCTTGATTAAACCCTGCTGAGCACAAGTAGCAAACACAAGCTATGCAATTTGTTAGAGATGCAAATGATGCATATGCAGATGATATGAGGTGGTATCTTAGGTAAAAAATTGGGGTATGACAGATGCCCTTATTTAAGTTTCTTCAACCTGAGACATGAAGATTGAAAATCTTCGTTTTGATAGGGTGGAAGAGGCTTAAATATCAGAAGACGCGAATTTTGGACCTAAGATACCAAAATTGCGAGTGATGCAAGGATGTCTTTACCGAGGGAATATCAAGAACTGACTTCCACTGGGGAAACGAGATTGGGAAGGATGTCTCAATCCGTTTTAGGAAGAGAATCCGTTTTTTCGGGAAAGCAAGTGTATGCTTTGTCGCACGCTCGCGAAATGTGAACAACAGAGTCGCCACCAATATATTTATCCCATAAGGGAAAGGAATATCAGAAAACCTAGAATAAGGATAAGAGAAGGTCTTGCGACCAGAGATAAGGTACGGGAGTCGGTTACGCGAGGGGAAGGTGCTAGCACCCCTCACGCCCATCGTACTCGATGGTATCCACCTATGTTTGTTCTATTCTAAGGGTGTATAAATCTAAAGCTTAATTACTAAGGGAATGCATGCAAATGAAAGAAAAAGAAACACGGGGAAAATAAGGTTTATAAATAGTTGTGCTCGCTTAGGCCCCGCGACCTAATGCCTACGTATCCTTTTCAGGAATCAGAGCGCCGTAGTTCGGCTCTTTAGTTTTTGTTTGTTTTTGTGTTTTTTAGTGGACGGCGTTACATTCGCACTCCGCTGCTCGACCTCTGGAGTCTTAAGCTGGGAATGGAGCGGAAATAACGTGTCCGATTAGGAGAAAGAATGCCCTGAAGGCAAGAGAAAGAATGCCTCAGAGGCAAGAGAGAGAAGAGAGAAAATTGGTTTGTGTCTTTTATGTGTGATTCCATGATGGACGAAAACCTACTACAAGGCATCGCATCACTTCCTCACTTTGATTAGCTCTGAGCCTTTATTAGATATTTTGAAGTGTTTTTGTTTAGGTGTCTTTTAAGGGAAATTAATTTGTGACTTGAATCATGCCATAAAAGAGAGTTTTTGTATATTTAGAGAATGCACATCGAGGCCTACGCCACAATCGTTTCTCTAAATGAAATACAATTTTTGAATATTTAGAGAATACACATCGAGGCCTACGCCATAATCGATTCTCTAAATAAAATATAGTTTTTAAATATTTAGAGAATGCTCATCGAGGCCTACGCCACAATCGTTTCTCTAAATAACGGTTGAGAAATACACCGAGGCCTACACCTCAATCATTTCTCTTCCGCTAAGTGGGAAAGAACATACATCGGGGCCTACGCCCCAATCATTTCTTTCACACTAAAAAAAGGCATTAGCATGATTCGCGTCGTCCTTTATTAATGTTTTAAAGTTGAAAAGAAAAGAGGAAAAGAACCTAATCTAATATGAACTAAAAGATGATTCTAAGTCCTAAATTGTCAAGTTAAAGTCTACCTAAATTATAGGATTTCAAAGGGAAGACTAACCTAAAAGTCATGGATTATGGGTCCTAAAATTCTAAAGGAACACACAAGTGAAACCACAATTACAAGTAAAAATTACAAGTAAACAATGGTACAAAATTAGTACACAAATTGACTAAAATAATGACTTGAAAATATAGCACCAAACATGAATGATTCAAAATATAGTGTGAAATGAATTAAAAGATACTATTTATTTTTTTATGATTTTTATAGAAGAAATTGAATTACAAATCAAGCGAAAAAAGATTAAAACAATTAGCCTAAAACTAATATTTTTTAGTGATTATCTTTATATGTCAAAAATTAGTATTAAAGTCTAAGAATGATAGGAAAAATTAGTTTTTATTTACTAAAAGAAATGGTAAAAAATCTAATTAAAACCTAAATCAAAACTAATGGAAACAGGGGGGGGTGTGAATCTGAAAATAGTGGTGTGATTAGCACAGGCCCACAGGAAATGGCCCAGGATTGTTTTTTGTTACAACTTCTCTTATGCCAAAAATGGCAGTGACGGGTAGGAGCAAATCGGCCCATGGTGATTATTGCTTGATCCAATTGCTATTATTATTCAGATTTTATTAACAAAAATTAAATAAAATAAGAAAACAATTAATTGACATTATTAATACAAAACTTTATGTTAATTAATATCATAAAACAATATAATAATTAACATATTAATTCAAAAGGGGCATAAATTGGGATTTTAGGGTTACCAACAATGCGACGATCGGTCTCTCCGTTCTTCTCTGTGCAAGTGGCAACGGCGCTCCCTCTGTTATCCTCTCCGATCAGTCTTCCGGCGAGCCTCCGTCGTTATTGCGGACAAACTTCGTTTCGGCTCAGCCTCTCGATTCAGACACACTCGATTATCCTCTCAAATCGTTCGTCCCTCGCTCTTACTCAATCTGTTATCTTCTCGCTTTCGACTTTGTCTTCTCTCCAATCTCCTTCTTTTTCTTGTTTCAGATGATTGTTGTTGATTGAAAAGTTGACGAATTTGTGAAGAACGATGACGATTAGAGGTTGCGGAAGTTGTTTGCAGTATGAAGGTGAAGGTAGCAAGATGGAGGTTGAAGAGCTTTGAAGTGATGAAGATGGTGGCGATTTGAAGGTGATTGAAAATGGTGAAGAAGCTGAGAAATTGGAAGAATGGTGGATGGAAGAGAAGATTGAAAATGGTGAAAAATGGTGGAGGGTGAGAAGTGAAGAAGATGATGAATGGGGAAGAGAGTGAAGGTGAAGTGAATGATGAAGATTGAAGAGATTTGTGTAGGATGAAGAATGTGAAGGTGGTGATGAAGTGAAGAGAGAAGATAGGCGTGTGGAAGAAGATTGATGATGAATGGAAGTTCTGATTTATAGATATTCTTCAGGTAAATTCTCCTTCTGATTTCTGTTATGGAATCTGTTAGATGATTCTGTTAGGAGTAGTAACTAATTCTGTTTGACAGTTATAGGTGGTTAGAGATCGGTTAGGATTCTGTTAGTGAGTTGGGATTAGTTAGTTGGTTAGGGTAGTTAGGATAAGAAATGGTTTAAGGAACTGTCACTACACTGCTTGGTCTGAATTTTATGTATGCTTGATACCAGTGAATATGCGGTGATTGTATGTATTGAAAGCGGTCGGTTTCTACTGGTTTTGCAGGGCTTTATGTTTGGATTAGTTGCAGGGACTGAATATGATTGTGTTTCGGTTTAATGCAGGCCAGGGAGAGGTGCATACATGGCTGTAGGTGGGTTTTGTTGCGGTGTTTACGGCGTGGCTGCAGCAGGATTGTATGGATATGGTTATGCTTGAAAGCTTGAAGAGGAGAATGGTCTTGAAATTTGTAAAGGATGGGAATACTGATTTGTAGAGATGATGATATAACAAGTTTGTAATGGTTCTTCTTGTAACAGCTTATTGTATTATAAATCCTTGTTGAAAACTTGTAATAGTCATTTGCATAGAATCCTTTAGTTTCCTCTTGAATGACAATGAGCCCCTATGAAATCTCTATGTATCATAAACAAACCAGTTGATTAAATAAAATGCCTTGTGTCATAGCGTACTCTAGTTTGTGATCAGAATTCAAATGATGCATCTAGTATGAAAACCACAACCATATCTCTTTTAAAAACTTTTGATGAAAGACGGCTTCCATTGAATCTTGATACTCCATGGGATAATTCTGGATGCAAAGCCACAACATCTTGAGCTCAAATGTACAATCCTGAATTCTTGCAAGAACATTAAATGACCTTGACTTGTGTGAATCAAGAGGTTAGGCGAGGATCTAGAATAACCTTATAGTTTGATGGGGAAGGAATTCATGACAAATATAACTCATAAACTTAACTCCACGATTCCTGCTTGTTGAGGGAAACAATTGAATTAGTCTTTATTGAAGAAGACCTTTGAGTCAATAAATAAACTATTTTTCAAGATCCTCGATCACATGCTCAGCTACTGATTAATGAATGAATAATGTGTTAGATGACCTAGTGGAAATATGCAGACGAAATGTGAAGATTAGGCCAGTAAAAAATAAAATTAGATGGGCAAATTTTGGGGTGCAACAGCTGCCCCTATTTAATCATCTTAAACCTGAAGGTGAGATTGGCGCTAGCCTTTCGATCCTTTAAGGTAGAAGAAGATTAAATATCAAAAGAACCTGAAAATTTGCCTGATGAGAGGTAGGATCCACTGGGGAAAGATGGTGTCAAATCCACTGAGGAAGATTGTATCAACTCTGGGTTTAACAAATTAACTCTGAGCTAGAAGTGAAATAAACACCAACTCTGGATTGGAAAATACAAGTGGGTCAACTTTGAGTCGAAGAATAAAGGGAAGTCAACTCGGGGTTGAATAAGAGGTAAATGTCAACTCTGGGTTGAGAAAGAAAAGGGAAATCAGTATTATTGGGTCAAGATATAGGCATCAACTCTGGGTTGAGAAAGAAGGAAAGAAAATCAACTCTGAGTTGAAAACAAGAGATAGACATCAACTCTGGGTTGAGAGAAGGAATGATGAACAATTAGAAATGACCGTCAACTCTGGGTTGAATAAAAGATAACCGTCAACTCTGGGTTGAGTGGGAAAAGGCAAGAGATAACCGTCAACTCTGGGTTGAGTGGGAAAAGGATAATCAATTCTGGATTGAACAAAGGATAACCGTCAACTCTGGGTTGAGTGGGAAAAAGGATCAATTCTGGATTGAATAAAGGATGACCGTCAACTCTGGGTTGAGTAAAAAGTAACCGTCAACTCTGGGTTGAGCGGGAAAAATGAACAAATAGAGATGACCGTCAACTCTGGGTTGAGTGGGAAAAGGAATGATCAATTCTGGATTGAACAAAGGATAACCGTCAACTCTGGATTGAGTGGGAAAGAAAGACAATGATCAACTCTGGGTTGAATAAAAGATAACTGTCAACTCTGGGTTGAGTAAAAGATAACCGTCAACTCTGGGTTGAGTGGGGATGATAATCAATTCTGGATTGAACAAAGGATAACCGTCAACTCTGGGTTGAGTGGGAAAGAAAGACAATAATCAACTCTGGGTTGAATAAAAGATAACTGTCAACTCTGGGTTGAGTAAAAGATAACCGTCAACTCTGGGTTGAGAGAAAAACAAAAGATGACCGTCAACTCTGGGTTGAGTGGGAAAAAGGAACTAATCAATTCTGGATTGAATAAAAGGTAACCATCAACTCTGGGTTGAGAAAAAAAGAATCAATTCTGGATTGAACAAAAGACAACCGTCAACTCTGGGTCGAGTGAGAAAGAAAGAAGACAAACGTCAACTCTGGGTTGAATAAAAGGTAACCGTCAACTCTGGGTTGAGTGGGAAAAGGATAATCAATTCTGGATTGAATAGAGGATGACCGTCAACTCTGGGTTGAGTGGGAAAGAAATAAGATAACCGTCAACTCTGGGTTGAGTGGGAAAAGACAAAAGATAACCGTCAACTCTGGGTTGAGTGGGAAAAGACAAAAGATAACCGTCAACTCTGGGTTGAGTGGGAAAAAGGATAAAGGATAACCGTCAACTCTGGGTTGAGTGGGAAAGAAAGACAATAATCAACTCTGGGTTGAATAAAAGATAACTGTCAACTCTGGGTTGAGTAAAAGATAACCGTCAACTCTGGGTTGAGAGAAAAACAAAAGATGACCGTCAACTCTGGGTTGAGTGGGAAAAAGGAACTAATCAATTCTGGATTGAATAAAAGGTAACCATCAACTCTGGGTTGAGAAAAAAAGAATCAATTCTGGATTGAACAAAAGACAACCGTCAACTCTGGGTCGAGTGAGAAAGAAAGAAGACAAACGTCAACTCTGGGTTGAATAAAAGGTAACCGTCAACTCTGGGTTGAGTGGGAAAAGGATAATCAATTCTGGATTGAATAGAGGATGACCGTCAACTCTGGGTTGAGTGGGAAAGAAATAAGATAACCGTCAACTCTGGGTTGAGTGGGAAAAGACAAAAGATAACCGTCAACTCTGGGTTGAGTGGGGAGAAGGATAAAGGATAACCGTCAACTCTGGGTTGAGTGGGAACAGGAGACATTATGCAATATCCGTCAACTCTGGGTGAGAGGGAAAAAATAATTAACTCGGAGTTAAAAGATGAAGGGAAAATCAACTCTGGGTTGAACACAAAAATCATCAACTCTGGGTTGAAGGAAGATGAACATGATTGACTTTGGAAGATGACACCACAATGGTAACTTTGAGTGATCCAGTGGAATATCAATTGATTGCTTGTAGGGACCTCATCTGACGAGTAACTTTGGCTTATGCTTCATATGCAAATGTTTGATTTATTTGATGCACTTTTGGAGATGCAATGCTATGGATTCTATATGCAGTTTATTGATTGATTGGGGTTTCTGCTTTGTATGGTATAGATTAGGTGGAGTTCTGAACTCTGCTTGATTCAAGATAGGGTGGATGCCCCTGCTTTATTGATGATTGGATTATTAAGGGATAAATGCCAATGAGGATGCAATGACATGTATGATGAATGTATGAATGAAATGATTGTTTCCAAGATATAAGTGGATGGAGGATGCCCTTGCGGAAAGGATCATAGCTTGAAGGATAGAACTTGTGGAGGCGAGGTGTTTGGCTTGACTCCTCGACACTTGTCTCGATATCTGACATTTGATTGAAGATGAAGAAATGACTTGTTTCTATCTTGCCCCAGCTTGTATGATCTTTTGAGATGGAATTTTGATGTGCTTGAATCATGGAGATTTGTAATGGTCTGCCCCAGTGTTGATCATGGAATGATTGCCTCAGATTGAAGGGAATTGTTACACCGGATGGACTCTTCAGAGATTTGCTCAATGGGTGACCAACCTTTGCCCTTGTAAGATTACTCGATGGGATTTCAATGTTGAACTTTCCTTGGTATCAAGTACTTACTTTCAAGTTTAGAGACAATTCTGTTTTGAAAAGGATAATGAGAATGCAATGCACATGTTAATCTCAAAGAAAAGTTTTATTTGTCAAAATGTTGTATTGATACTAACACAAGTGACAAGCAACGTTAGGAGTCAGTTTTGACACGATTTTAAAAGTTTGTATGCTTTCGGAACGAACCCTGCTTCAATTAGGACTTTTGAGGGTTGTAACGTGGCCGGGTTCACGGTTTAAGAAACAAAGGATAAAGGCTCAAATTCTACTTAACCCACCCCTCTTCGTGATGTTCTCCAGTCCTACGTTCAGTTAGTTTGCCACGAGTGTTCACCTTTCAGGAAGGATTGTAATGGATGAGGATCCTTTGCAACTTTGATGGAGGTGGCAGCCACCCTTTGGTGCTTTCGTTGATGTTCATAACAACTTGTCCCTTGGAGGATTTTTCTTTTGCTTTTGCCTTTTGCTTTCCCTAACTTTTGCCTGGACAAGAAGTTTCTCTTGATATTGGTGTTCGTTGTCCAGCGGGATATGCCCTAATTTTTGCCTAAGTCATTTGCTTCAAAGCTTTTCTTTCTTTTCGACTTAGCGGGCTATTGTTTCTTTTTTTTCTTTTGATCATGATTCATAACTTTCTTTTTTCATTCTTTTTGTCTCGTTCGGGAACAAGTTGTATGACTTTGATAATTGACTTGTTCAAAAAGTTGTGACTGCATTTTTCTCAATGAATGAGAGACATCCATTGTGGATTGTGCTCTTTTTCTTTGTTGTGAGAGATAAAATATGATTGATCCTCTGATGGAATACCTGAAATTTGAACGCTCGGTCGCACTAACTGAAGACTACCCTGCCCCTGGTAAAGATTGAGGGTTTTGCATTTTTTGAAAAGAAACTACTGCTCCATAGGCTCAAAGGGGTTTACGAAGGTTTCACTCCCTTATAACTCCGGTGTTTAGGAATTGAAACAATGCCTGTACATCCTCAGCAGGATCTTGTTCCAAAAGCATACAATTAGTGATTCATGTGTTTTTGATTTTTCATCATTCTCCTTTTTTAGTTGCTTAAGACAAATGAGTGAAGTATCAATGAACATAATGACAAAGATGAAATGATTTGAGAAAAACATGTATGTTACATTATTTTTATTTATTCAAACAGAATGAGTTTCTTACAATGAGAAGTACTTGATAACAACAAAAGTAATACAATTGAAAGTACTTTGAAGTAATCTAGACAATGGCAGGCTTGGCCTTATTTTGATGCAAATGAAATGTTCTCTGACAAACACAAAGTCTTTAGGCTCCAATGGTGGAAGGTACCCTCATGAGGAGGCATGATTCTCTGATAGTAGCTTGATCTTGTTTATAATCCCCCATGATTCTTTGTTCTGTGAGCTTTTGTCAGATATCGGTGTGGAGGAATCGTTTTGACTGATCTGATGGAGAGGAAGAGTGTAAGAGTCCTTGGTAACCATGGATGCAAATGCATGAATGCACAAATGTTAATGGAGATGCAAATGTATCATAAATCAGGATCAAGGATCAAGGCCTCTTGGATAACAGCTTCTCATGGTCAATAAGATATGGTCGAACCCTCCAGATTCAGAGGTTCGACATTGCTTTCTGGATAAACAGCTTGTGCATAAGTCAAAGATGGTCGAACCCTCCAGATTCAGAGGTTCGACGTTGATTCTGATATATAACTGATGTATAGCTTCTGTATGAATCAAATGTCTCAGGATCAAAGGTTCGACGTGTAACACCCTTCTAAAAACCCCCGCGAAAATACAATAATAATCAGAGTAATCATACAACAAGGATGTTACAATTAATCAAATAAATAAAATACCAAGTCGTTTGTCATGCTTTATTAGAATTAAACCAAATATCAAAACATGTGTTTAGCACAGCGGAAACTCATTTTAACAATGTTAAGAAACATATCTAAACGAATCAACAATACATAATCCATAACCAATAATGACAACGATGTACATCAAGTAACTCTAAGACTATCGACCCCCAGTGTTACAAGATCAGAGCATGACCGACACGACTCCACATAACCGGATAAACTCTACGAGTCATCCTCACCGATCGCTTAAACCGCTACTTCAATCTGAAATCATCAAAGTAAGGGTGAGACTACATCATAATTAAATAGCATTATAAATCATCAGATATAGAATTTCATAAGCAATTATCCACCCCACTTAGCATATTCAGATTTATCAATTCATACCAATCACAAGCACAAGTCAAAAATATGCACCAATAACACCACACAATCATAACACCGGATTTCATCCTGACATGTCACAATTTATACAAAGACCATGCAGACTCTTATGCATGTGGTACCAAAATTCGTGAATCACATTCACAGGACTTCTCTCTTTGATACTGCCCTCTAGTCGCTCACACCCCACATGGGCACACGACTACTGCCTCATCGCTCACACCCCACATGGGCACACGATGACTTCCCGCTAATCTCCGCACAATGGGAATTAGCCTTCCAATGCAAATGATTCATGAATGAATGCACACATGTCACATACTTATAACATCATATATCATCATCAATCCGATGCTTAACATCGCTTATCACATCTTACCAATAACGTCACGACAAGTATGTACATGTACATGCATCATTCAAAGCAAATCAATCATCATCAATCATCAAAACACATGATAACAACATTTACCATGAATAACATCCATCTGCATCATCATTCATCAAAACACATAATAACCATATTTACCACGAACAACATCCATTTGCATAACAAGCAGAAGCAATCACATTATAACAACACACATCATTGCACATATTCAATTATGCAAACAACAATTCATTGCACCTCATCAACTATGCAAAACAAGAATAAACCACATTTGAAGAAAACGATACTTTTCAAAATAAAATCAAGTTATTGTTGTTTTCTTTATCTCATATGGTAAAGCATTCAATTTAAGGAACAACGTCCAAAACGGCGTATAAAACGGACTTACGGTTTGAAAATTAGAAGCTTTTAAAGTTAGAACAGTTTTCAAAACGTGCTGCTGGAATTTGTACTGGAACCCGGTTCGTCCCACATGGGAACCGGTTCCTGGACCCAAAAATGTCATTTTTAATGTTTAAAAACACTGGAACCCGGTTCCTCCCACATGGGAACCGGTTCCCACGAACCCAGTAGCTAAAAAAAGTGATTTTTAAGACTTTTATGCATCCCAAACACATACCAACTCATACCATTACGAAATTGATCATCGATAACATCAAAATACTCCAAATACATGATTCTAATGCACAAACAACATACCACAACACCATGTAACAACACTACATCATCAATTGCAGTCAATTCATCAAATCATACATGTTAGTGTTGGTATTTCACAAAACCTAACATCCCAAATAGAGATTCTATTCCCTTAATTCAATCCTATCATCATCAAAATCATAATACTACATAATTAGAGTAATCACCCCTTACCTGGAATTAGGTTCTTGATTCTCCTTCAGCTTTGGGGTTTTCCTCCTCCTTGCCCCTCTTCCTCTTTGGTTCCTCTTTACGTTCCTCAGCTCTTCTCTTCCACTTCTCATTTTTCACGTTCTGACACTTTTTCCTTTCTCCCAATTCCTTATTTCCCTTATTTTATGAAAACATAAAATAGTTAGTAATGGGCTTACTCACTTAGCACCCCCATACTACTAACCTCACCATCCGGCCCAATGGCCCTTAATCCATAATTCTACAATAATTCAACCAAATACCAAAATAATTCTAATTAATAATTTAATTTCCAATTAAATTAAAATTAGAAAATTTGGGGTGTTACACGACGCCTTTTTAAATACCAGGAGAACCCATAGTCACTAACAGAACATGAATAGTCACCAACAAAACCGAGTCACCAACGGTACCTGTCATGTATATCCCTCCCCACTCACGGGTGTAGTCTAGGTCAGGGTAGGTCAAAATGGCAACCAGCGTTATCAGTTCTCCTGAGATACCACCATTGTTGCATCTACATGCCAACGATGATACCCCATTTGAACCTCGACTGGGCGTGGGTCTCATGATCGCACTAGACAAGACCTGACATCTCATCGGCGTCATGACTATCCACTCTATCCTAGGTATCCTATGTGTCAACTCTGGCCCGGGTATTGGGCCTTTTACCTCAAATCAATAACATCCCAACCCAACAGAACAGCATGATAATAATCATAGTATATGAAAATAAAATGCGATGCATAAAGAAATAAAGCAATAAAGCAATAAAGTAATAAAGCAATAAAGCAATAAATAAACACCCAAAGAAAAGAAAACAAACACAAGCTAGGATCGACTCGCTAAGAATGGACCAGCACAGGTCTATCACATCCCCAGCAGAGTCGCCAGCTGTCGCACGCTCGCGAAATGTGAACAACAGAGTCGCCACCAATATATTTATCCCATAAGGGAAAGGAATATCAGAAAACCTAGAATAAGGATAAGAGAAGGTCTTGCGACCAGAGATAAGGTACGGGAGTCGGTTACGCGAGGGGAAGGTGCTAGCACCCCTCACGCCCATCGTACTCGATGGTATCCACCTATGTTTGTTCTATTCTAAGGGTGTATAAATCTAAAGCTTAATTACTAAGGGTATGCATGCAAATGAAAGAAAAAGAAACACGGGGAAAATAAGGTTTATAAATAGTTGTGCTCGCTTAGGCCCCGCGACCTAATGCCTACGTATCCTTTTCAGGAATCAGAGCGCCGTAGTTCGGCTCTTTAGTTTTTGTTTGTTTTTGTGTTTTTTAGTGGACGGCGTTACATTCGCACTCCGCTGCTCGACCTCTGGAGTCTTAAGCTGGGAATGGAGCGGAAATAACGTGTCCGATTAGGAGAAAGAATGCCCTGAAGGCAAGAGAAAGAATGCCTCAGAGGCAAGAGAGAGAAGAGAGAAAATTGGTTTGTGTCTTTTATGTGTGATTCCATGATGGACGAAAACCTACTACAAGGCATCGCATCACTTCCTCACTTTGATTAGCTCTGAGCCTTTATTAGATATTTTGAAGTGTTTTTGTTTAGGTGTCTTTTAAGGGAAATTAATTTGTGACTTGAATCATGCCATAAAAGAGAGTTTTTGTATATTTAGAGAATGCACATCGAGGCCTACGCCACAATCGTTTCTCTAAATGAAATACAATTTTTGAATATTTAGAGAATACACATCGAGGCCTACGCCATAATCGATTCTCTAAATAAAATATAGTTTTTAAATATTTAGAGAATGCTCATCGAGGCCTACGCCACAATCGTTTCTCTAAATAACGGTTGAGAAATACACCGAGGCCTACACCTCAATCATTTCTCTTCCGCTAAGTGGGAAAGAACATACATCGGGGCCTACGCCCCAATCATTTCTTTCACACTAAAAAAAGGCATTAGCATGATTCGCGTCGTCCTTTATTAATGTTTTAAAGTTGAAAAGAAAAGAGGAAAAGAACCTAATCTAATATGAACTAAAAGATGATTCTAAGTCCTAAATTGTCAAGTTAAAATCTACCTAAATTATAGGATTTCAAAGGGAAGACTAACCTAAAAGTCATGGATTATGGGTCCTAAAATTCTAAAGGAACACACAAGTGAAACCACAATTACAAGTAAAAATTACAAGTAAACAATGGTACAAAATTAGTACACAAATTGACTAAAATAATGACTTGAAAATATAGCACCAAACATGAATGATTCAAAATATAGTGTGAAATGAATTAAAAGATACTATTTATTTTTTTATGATTTTTATAGAAGAAATTGAATTACAAATCAAGCGAAAAAAGATTAAAACAATTAGCCTAAAACTAATATTTTTTAGTGATTATCTTTATATGTCAAAAATTAGTATTAAAGTCTAAGAATGATAGGAAAAATTAGTTTTTATTTACTAAAAGAAATGGTAAAAAATCTAATTAAAACCTAAATCAAAACTAATGGAAACAGGGGGGGGTGTGAATCTGAAAATAGTGGTGTGATTAGCACAGGCCCACAGGAAATGGCCCAGGATTGTTTTTTGTTACAACTTCTCTTATGCCAAAAATGGCAGTGACGGGTAGGAGCAAATCGGCCCATGGTGATTATTGCTTGATCCAATTGCTATTATTATTCAGATTTTATTAACAAAAATTAAATAAAATAAGAAAACAATTAATTGACATTATTAATACAAAACTTTATGTTAATTAATATCATAAAACAATATAATAATTAACATATTAATTCAAAAGGGGCATAAATTGGGATTTTAGGGTTACCAACAATGCGACGATCGGTCTCTCCGTTCTTCTCTGTGCAAGTGGCAACGGCGCTCCCTCTGTTATCCTCTCCGATCAGTCTTCCGGCGAGCCTCCGTCGTTATTGCGGACAAACTTCGTTTCGGCTCAGCCTCTCGATTCAGACACACTCGATTATCCTCTCAAATCGTTCGTCCCTCGCTCTTACTCAATCTGTTATCTTCTCGCTTTCGACTTTGTCTTCTCTCCAATCTCCTTCTTTTTCTTGTTTCAGATGATTGTTGTTGATTGAAAAGTTGACGAATTTGTGAAGAACGATGACGATTAGAGGTTGCGGAAGTTGTTTGCAGTATGAAGGTGAAGGTAGCAAGATGGAGGTTGAAGAGCTTTGAAGTGATGAAGATGGTGGCGATTTGAAGGTGATTGAAAATGGTGAAGAAGCTGAGAAATTGGAAGAATGGTGGATGGAAGAGAAGATTGAAAATGGTGAAAAATGGTGGAGGGTGAGAAGTGAAGAAGATGATGAATGGGGAAGAGAGTGAAGGTGAAGTGAATGATGAAGATTGAAGAGATTTGTGTAGGATGAAGAATGTGAAGGTGGTGATGAAGTGAAGAGAGAAGATAGGCGTGTGGAAGAAGATTGATGATGAATGGAAGTTCTGATTTATAGATATTCTTCAGGTAAATTCTCCTTCTGATTTCTGTTATGGAATCTGTTAGATGATTCTGTTAGGAGTAGTAACTAATTCTGTTTGACAGTTATAGGTGGTTAGAGATCGGTTAGGATTCTGTTAGTGAGTTGGGATTAGTTAGTTGGTTAGGGTAGTTAGGATAAGAAATGGTTTAAGGAACTGTCACTACACTGCTTGGTCTGAATTTTATGTATGCTTGATACCAGTGAATATGCGGTGATTGTATGTATTGAAAGCGGTCGGTTTCTACTGGTTTTGCAGGGCTTTATGTTTGGATTAGTTGCAGGGACTGAATATGATTGTGTTTCGGTTTAATGCAGGCCAGGGAGAGGTGCATACATGGCTGTAGGTGGGTTTTGTTGCGGTGTTTACGGCGTGGCTGCAGCAGGATTGTATGGATATGGTTATGCTTGAAAGCTTGAAGAGGAGAATGGTCTTGAAATTTGTAAAGGATGGGAATACTGATTTGTAGAGATGATGATATAACAAGTTTGTAATGGTTCTTCTTGTAACAGCTTATTGTATTATAAATCCTTGTTGAAAACTTGTAATAGTCATTTGCATAGAATCCTTTAGTTTCCTCTTGAATGACAATGAGCCCCTATGAAATCTCTATGTATCATAAACAAACCAGTTGATTAAATAAAATGCCTTGTGTCATAGCGTACTCTAGTTTGTGATCAGAATTCAAATGATGCATCTAGTATGAAAACCACAACCATATCTCTTTTAAAAACTTTTGATGAAAGACGGCTTCCATTGAATCTTGATACTCCATGGGATAATTCTGGATGCAAAGCCACAACATCTTGAGCTCAAATGTACAATCCTGAATTCTTGCAAGAACATTAAATGACCTTGACTTGTGTGAATCAAGAGGTTAGGCGAGGATCTAGAATAACCTTATAGTTTGATGGGGAAGGAATTCATGACAAATATAACTCATAAAATTAACTCCACGATTCCTGCTTGTTGAGGGAAACAATTGAATTAGTCTTTATTGAAGAAGACCTTTGAGTCAATAAATAAACTATTTTTCAAGATCCTCGATCACATGCTCAGCTACTGATTAATGAATGAATAATGTGTTAGATGACCTAGTGGAAATATGCAGACGAAATGTGAAGATTAGGCCAGTAAAAAATAAAATTAGATGGGCAAATTTTGGGGTGCAACATGCTTCACTAGGGAATGATAGCTTTGTAAGAAAAGCTTGCCTATCGACATTATCGACTATCAACATGGGATAGACTTGTTTATAATGCGAAGGTGAAAGGTATGAAACCGTATTACCGACTATCAGCATGGTGATAGACTTGACATGGTAAAAGAGTTTCAAAGGTTCGGTTAATATTACCGACTATCAGCATGGTGATAGACATGTTTAATAATATAACCAGAACAAAAAGATTACCGACTACCAGCCTCATGATCGTGGTTTTGAAGACATGATCAATTATCAGCCGAGTGATAAAATGATCTTGGAGACTTTGCTAGGGAAATTACTGGTTATTCAGCCTTGTGAATAGTAATAAGGCCCTGATTGTCAAATGGTCTTCATGATTGATTTCCTAGAGAGGAAAAATCTTTTGAAAGAGAAATAAGCTGCTCAGACGATGAGGCTATTGCTTATTGTCTGTTTTTCACGACCCTATTTGGGGAATTGGTATTTTGAATCTCTGGTAAAGACAAGGTTCTAACCAAGAATGAATTGGAAAGGAACAGTCAAACAAGACTTTGTACCCATGAGGAATGAACTCGAATGGGTATTTTCTCCTTCATTTTGAGAGGAGAAAACTAAAGAAACCTTCTTCCACGAGGAATGATCTCAGTGGGGAACTGGAGAAAGAATGTGTTCTTTCTGCTTATGGGTGACAACCTACTTGGAGAGATGACACGCCCATACTTGTTTTTTTTCTTTCCTTTTTTCTTATTCTCTTTTTATTTTTTTATTATTTTTTATTATTTTTTTATTATTTTTTTTGAGGATAGATATATCCTAAACAAGTGATTTTGAAGCAAACATTGAAAAATGCAAGAATGCATAAATGATGCAAATATGTATGAATGATGAATGTCATGAATGTAGCATGCATGTTGACGTTACTGACAGACAAAGAAGTATATACTGGAGAAGGACCGACGTCGCAATACAACCAGATACTTGGCAAATGTTCTTCAGCACGGTGTAGATAACACGGGTGATGAATGGTGTGGCGTGCTTTCAACATCTCTGGGGAAGATAAGCATTTTTTCTTATTGAGATGGAAGAACCTCTTCACTGGAGATAGAAAATCTTCGTTACTGGGGATAAAAGACCTTCTTCACTGGGGATAGAAGAGCTTCTTCATTGGGGATAGAAGAGCTTCTTCCTATCATAATCTTTGATTCATCCTATGGAGATAGCTTTTGATGTTCCTTCAGTTGTTCACAACTCAAAGGAAAGTTTCGCTTTAATTTTGAAAAAAGAAAAATAAATTCATTTAAAACTTTTTTCTTTTCTTTCAAAAACAAATAACACAATTAAAGCGTCATTTTGCAAGCTAAAAGAAATTAGAGATTGCAAACAAATGGGCACAAGGCTCAAATTTATTTAATAGAATGGAAATCAGCTAAAGGCGTGATTCCATAGAGTATTTACAAAAGTTGGAAATGGTAATTATGCGGAAAAGGCTACATTGAAAGCAATAACCACTATTCCCTAACAACTTTGAGTTCCAACTGTGCTTGTCGCTTCAGATTGACGATGATTTGATTGAAGATCCTTTGATGAAAAAGACTCCTCAGGTGACGAAGTACGGACTGATGCAGTTACTTTGTCATAAATCCGTAATTTTTGCCTAGATTGCCTTTTCAGGTTTTCAATCTACCAGGATGAATTTTT
Organism: Vicia villosa; assembly: GCF_029867415.1. NCBI lineage: Eukaryota > Viridiplantae > Streptophyta > Magnoliopsida > Fabales > Fabaceae > Vicia > Vicia villosa. Next base: position 218,536,743 of record NC_081180.1, on the reverse strand, counting down.
TTCTGTTTATTGTCTCTAATTTTTGCCTGGACCGCCCTTTCAGGTTTTCAGTCTACCGAGACGCTCATTTTTGCCTAAGTCGCCCTTTGCGGGTTTTCGACTTACCGAGCTGTTCTTTTGTTCTTTTTTAGACAAAGTATTTCTTGACTGCATCAGCATTCACAGGATGTGAGAGTTCATCACTGTCATACCCCAATTTTTGACCTAAGATACCACCTCATATCATTTGCATATGCATCATTTGCATCTCTAACAAATTGCATAGCCTGTGTTTGTTACTTGTGACTCAGCAGGATTTAAACAAGAAATCACTCATCAGTACAAGTAACAATCAATTAGGGTTTTGTTATCCCTTCATCTCAAAGAATCATATTCATCTACAATCAACATTTGGTCCTCAAAGATTCATTTCAACAAGCTCAAAGGCCCTGAATCGATCAAGTTAGGGTTTTGACTGAAGACAACATACTCTTGACTTTTACTCAGAATTTGACATAATGACTTGGGGACATGACCTCACATCCCAAGTACATCATTTTAGCCTAATCTATTGGCTCAATACATCTCCTACACAAGGATTGATCAACAGTGAAATTTCAAGTCATCAGAATTAGGGTTTTTGAACTATCAGGGACTGAAATCAGGGATCACATTTGGGAAACCCTAAAAACCCCCAGGAAGCCAATCAAAGATTTCAATCATCCTCAAATAATCCCTATGACAATATACAATGGAAATTACATCTCAATTCAAGATCCACAGTCATCAATTTCATCAGGTCGACAATTAGGGTTTTTGACCTAATTCACTGAACCACTGACTTTTTAATCAGGACATGATGTCACAACTCAAACCATGGCTCAATATCCTCTAATGCCTCAATATGATCCATTCATAGCATTCATTTGGTGAGGATAGCCTGTTTCATTTGAAATCTCCAGAAACGCGATTCGTCTTAAAAAGTCAACTGTACAAGATCACCATTGACTTTTGGGGAATTTTGGTCAACCATGACTTTTGAAGTTTTGAATCATCAATATATGATATATGAAGTCATTTGATCAAGAAAAATCAAGAAAATCAATCAAGAATCAAAAAGTCAAAAGTTTGACTTTTCATACTTAGAAAAATTTCTAAGTATTTTTCATGGTTTTTTCCAAACTTTGGAAGGGAATTTCTCAAAATTTCACCTACAAACTGAAAAAAACTTCCAACATGAAAGTTGTAGATTTTGATCCAATAAACAACTTTGACACATATAATTTTTTTTCCATAAGATCAACCATTTAAGAGATATGGAGCTTCAAAGTTGGTACTTTTTGAAAACTTCACTTAAAATCTCATTTTCTTCAAAGTTCATGGATCTTTTTCACCAATTTCCTTAAGGGTCTTGAAGAAACTTTCAACTAGGGTTTTGAAGTATGTAATATGAGCTTTCCAAAATGTCCAAGAGCATGAAAAAATATGGAGTGTAGCCATGGTTTTGAATTTTGACATTAGTGAACTTTTCACTTGAAACTTCATGCCATTTTCACTAAGTTATGAACCAATTTGCCAAATGATCCAAGTAATGATACATAGAGGCAATGATTGGAGATATTTTTCTGATTTGAGATCAGAATGGAAGAGGATAAGAAGCTTGAGTTTTAACCATGGTTTGGTCACTTTAACCATTTTGCATTAAATGTAAAAGATTCCTTTTTATCTCTTAAGCCAAATCACCAATTCTTGAAGCAAGTTGCAAAGCTCTGAGTTCAGACACTTTGGCCTATAAATAGAGGTCCTTACCTCATTCAAAATCACACCAAAACCTCACAAAAGATAGGTTTTCTCTTTCTTTCTTGAATTGCAAGTTTTAAGTTTCAAAGAGAGGTAGAAAACTCAACCTCCAAACCCTTGAAGTTCTGGCCAAAGTAATGATTCTAATATCTCATAAACATCATATATGATGTGTTTGAACCATTCACACACCTCAAATCATCCCAAAACTCAGAATCATCATCTCACCTCCAAATATGCATAACACTAGCCTTATCATGCCAAAATCCATACCAAGCAAATTCTGTCCAAATTAACCTTCTAAACATCATCCATGTACTTCATATGAACTGTTCCAACCATCATACATGATATGAAACACCAAAATCACTAAGCTTGATTCTCACTTGAACCATACTGCAGATCGAGTACCATGGATTAATCAAGAGGTTTTCAAATTGTTCCAGGCATCCAAACATGTTCCATAAGGTCCACTGAAGGTGTTCAGATCAAGAAACAACATCTGGAATCCCTCATTTGTAGAATTCGATTTCCAGTTCTGCCATTTTTAAGGTAAGCTATCTTGAACTTCAAACTCTATTATACATACATCATAAATGAAAAACTGCCATACCATCTTGTTTCTGCACATGCATGGATCATTAACCCTCAATCAATTGCCAATTATCTTGCACAAACACGATTTCAGAATGAATCATAGAATTAGGGTTCTTCGTGTTCATCAGAAAATTAATGATCTTAGAGTGAAAATAAATGAAATTAAAGGTCACCATCTTGTTCCTTGTGAAAAACCGAGTGAGATAGACCCTTTGATCGATCAAAACAATACAGATTTGAAGAAGTTCAAAATTCAGTTAGGGTTGTGTTCTTGGCGCGTTTTTTCGTTCAAAGAATTCAAATAACTGTTTTAAAATATAATATATTGAACGCGTATCCTAAACAAGCTGCACGCGCAGCTCAGTTGGTCCATGTTTTGGTTGGTAAGAGAGAGGGCGTGGGTTCAAACCCTTGTGGAGACAAAACATTTTTTTAACAACTATTTTTCTTTCATTTTCTTTTACAACTTCATTTAATTATTTAACACATCAAATTAATTCATTTTTCATTCATTTTTTACACACTTCTTGTTTAACATATATATTTTAAGAATATAAAAAAAAATCATCAAAAAATATTTATTTGATACATTTTTAAATAGGATTAAAATGACTTGTTTTTAAGTATTTTTAATACTTTTAAAATATTATTTTTCATTTGATTTTCAAACTTAATCACTTGTAAATATTTTTAGAGCAAACCCTAATCATCTAAGTGTTAATTGAAGATAATCTTTTTTGTTTATCTTGATTAATTTGACTCCTTTCAAAATTCAAATCATTTTAAAACAAGCAATCGCGATTCTTCTCAAAAACGATAAACCATTTCTTTTTGATTTTCAAAGAAAACTATTGATTAAATCTTTTTAATTGATCAATTGATTTTCAAAACGATGTGGGGCCTCTCGAATATTAGAGAGTATAAGACCCACTCCTTTTTCTTTTTACACAGTCTTTTATTCAAAATAAATAAACTTTCTTTCAAAACAAACTTTCAAACAGTTTTTCAAACGACGCGTCTGTAAATAAAGCAATCAACCATGTTTCTCAAATATACCATGGGCCTCCATGTAGGTATAAGTCCCAAGCCCCTTTTGTACATACCCATTCCTGTACATGAAATTAGGTATTTCATTGTACACACACTTTTGTACATATCTTAATCTGTTTTTTAACTTTGAATAACAAACCAAAAATGAAGGTTTTCTTTAAATCTTCCCAAAAATACCATGGGCCTCCATGTAGGTATAAGTCCCAAGCCCCTTTGTAAATACCTGTTTACATAGCTTTGAATAAATTCAAGTGGACCTCTCCTCGAGTATAAGTCCCGAGCCCCCGTGTATACAAATGGATCATGCTTACAGGTATATTTCCTTCATAAACTCCATTATATACACACACTTTGTCATATATATATATATATAATTGTTCATACCTGTGCATGTTTGTTCATACTTGTTCATGTTTGTTCATATGTGTGATATGTATACTTGTTCAACTTAGTACAACACTAGGTTCCCCATAGCCTCCTATTGGGCTTCGTGCAAAGAATCTCCACTAGTTTAGGTTAGGACATAGAGTATGGTTTCCCGGTGAAATCGCTCTAAGAGCTCAAACCAACTATACCATGCCTCCCCTTGGGCTTTGTACAAACGAGTGACCCTCCCATAGCCTCCTCTTGGGCTTACAATGCAAGGACCCTCGATTGTCCCTCACATAGCCTCCTCTTGGGCTTACAATGCAAGGACCCTCGGATAGCCTCCTCTTGGGCTTCGTACAAGGACCCACGGGCTTCTTATAAGCATCCCCAATATCCAAATCAAAACACCCTACGAGATTAGACATTTTTCATCTCTATGATAGGAGTATCTCTTCTATATCATCACAAACAATCAATCAATCAAACTTTTTTGCCACAAGGCTGGCTAATCAATCAAACTTCTTTTTGCCACAAGGCTGGCTAATCAATCAAACCGTTTTGCCACCATACTGGCTGATAAATCAAAGTTTTTGTCACAAGGCTGACTTCATTGAAACTTTTGCCACAAGGCTGGCTGATTAATCAAAACTTTTTGTCACAAGGCTGACTTCATTGAAAGTTTTTGCCACAAGGCTGGTTAAACAAACAAAAACATCTTTATCATTCTAAGCGCCATAAGTGGCACAGCCCAGGGCTTATAATGAAAAGATTTTCAAACAAAAAACAAACAGATGTATGTGATGATATAGATTAGATACATCGAGCATTTAGATGACATTTGTCTCTTATCCTTTGCTTCCACTAGCAAAAGTGGGAACTACGATTGCTCTGACTTTCTCAACATCCCTTTGAGAATACGTAGGCACAAGGTCTTACTCCTTGGCGAGCAAAACAAAACAAAAAAAAAACATTCAAACCTTAGCACCCGTAGACCCCGAGCTACAGATGCTCTGATTCCCTCTAAGGGTTATGTATGCAGAGGATCGCGATGATCTTTGCGAGCATAATCAAACAAACACCTTAGGTCCCACCTATTTCACAAGAACCTCCACCATAACATAGAATGAAACAAACACCAAAAAAAAAAGCCTATAGAGAACTATAGATACGTTGGGTGCTAATACCTTCCCTTCGTATAACCAACCCTCTTACCCAAGATCTCTCCCCCACTTTTTAGGTTATTGCAGCTTTTTTCCTTTTCCTACTTTGGAAACAATAAAAAGTTTGGTCGGTACAAAAGAAAAATCATTTTTTTGAGCACTCGAGCCCAAAGAAGGCATCAGGTGTCTCATCCCGAAAAAAGACAACGATTTTTCCCCGCGACAGAAAAATGGCGACTTCACTGGGGACCATCTTTTTATTGTTTCCAAAGAAAGGGTTAATTTTAATTTTTTGTGTTTGTTATTTCATTTTTATTACATGTTTGGTTCTACGATTCTGTTACATCTGTGGTTCTGTTACAAGTGATACATTATGGACAAATCCTAACCCGGATTAAGAACACATAAGAATTAGGTGGAGGGTATAGTCATGTATGGCATACAAGGAGTTAGTCCTTAAAAAGTCAGCATGAGAATCCTTCCGCTCAGTGGAGGTTCCTTGTTGGTAGTATATGTTTAGCAAGTTCAGTTGCGAAGACATTATTGCTTTCATTGAACTGTAGAAGCTGAGTTGGCTGTAGAACCCCAACCCATCCTGGCCTTATTAGGACGTGGTGCAGAAACGATCCAGGTGAAGACTTGGATAGTTGTCATGCGGAGAACCACACTCAGACGAGTTTTTCTTGAGAATATTTCTAGCTCACAAGTTCAGTTGTGCAAGCCGGTAATATCCGAAAGAAAAATGTAGACTCTGACGTATCAGTAGAACATGTTTTGCAGGTGATAAACCCTAGTACTATCCCATGTTTGGTTCTCTGACCTCATGCTCGTGACGCTGGACCTTTGAACCTATGTGTACTATGTTTGAATTACCATGTTTGTAGTACCATGTTTGCGTTACCATGTTTGAACTACCATGTTTGCTTTACCATGTTTGAATATGTGGCATCCACGCATCCATGCATTCATACATTCAAAAATCCATCTTTTTCCATAAAAATATGATTTTTCCAAAAAAAAATTTTAGAGAATTTTCTTTGCAAACATTATAGGATTAAGTTATGGAAGGGGTAAAAAGGCATACCAAAAAGTACGATTTCAAAATGCCTAATGTGGAAAGACTGAAAGAGTTAGCATCTTCTGTACAAGATCCTTCTGATTTTAGGAAAAGCCATGGAAAGCTTTTGCCTATCTTGAACACTCATGTTGATGAAGGACTTCTCAAAACTCTGGTTCAGTTCTATGATCCCGTCTACCGGTGTTTCACCTTTCCAGACTATCAGTTGGTACCAACCTTGGAAGAATATGCCGATCTTTTGGGTATTCCTGTATCTGACAAAATACCTTTCAATGGTTTGGAAGCCATTCCTAAGTCACCAGTCGTTGCAGCAAGTATCCACTTGAAGAAATCTGAAATAGAAAGTAATTGGACTACCAAAGGAAACTTTCCGGGTTTGACTTTGCAGTTTCTAATAAAGAAAGCCTTTGATTTCATCGAAACTGGTAGCATGATAGCTTTTGAAGCTGTATTAGCCTTGCTCATTTATGGGTTGGTTCTGTTTCCCAACGTCAACGACTTTGTTGATATCAACGCCATAAAGATCTTTCTGATTGGAAATCCTGTTCCGACTTTACTTGGTGACACGTATTTCTCTATTCATCACAGGAATCGCCAAGGTGGTGGAATCATTGTATGTTGTGCACCTCTTTTGTACAAATGGATTGTTTCACACTTACCTAAGTCTCCTACTTTCACGGAAAACCGAGAAGGTTTGCGTTGGCCTCGAAGACTTATGTCCCTTACTAATAATGATATTCATTGGTATACTCTGGCTCGCTACGGTACAGAAACCATTGATAGTTGTGGAGAGTTCGCCAACGTACCCCTCATCGGTACACAAGGAGGAATTAACTACAATCCGGTCCTAGCCCGACGACAACTCGGGTATGCAAATTCAGTTAAACCAATTGGTCTCGCAGTGGAATGCTACTTTTACCGAGAAGGGGAGGATCCTCAAAGGTTGAAGACAAGAATGGTAAGAGCTTGGTACGACGTCCGAAGAAAAGAAAAAGGTGGGGAAAGGAACTGCATTGCTACGAACGCCTACACCAGCTGGGTGAAGAAAAGAGCAAGGGAGTTTCAAATGCCTTATGATTATGAAAAACCCATGTTCCCTGTGGTGTCTCAACTACCCAACATTCCCATTGACACTACGGAAGAATACCAAGAGATTTTAGCCAAAATGAGGTTAGAAAAAGACGCTTGGGAAGAAAAATTTCGTAAAACTGATGAGGAAAATAGAAAGTTGAAGAAAAGAGTGAAAGATCACGAAGAAACTCTCTATTATCAAGATGGATGGCTCATGAGCAAAGATGAGAAGATTCGTCAGAAAGATGCCGCAATCAGAAGATACATCAAAGAAAGCAAGAAAAATCTTGAAGCCTCGACAAGCAACGCTCCGATGCCTGACAATTGGAAGAATGTTGTTGACAAACTGAGAGCCGAAAAGGCCGAGTTGAAAGCTTACTATGGGAAAGAAATCATGAAGCTCAAGCTGCACAACGCATTTGGTTCTTCGTCTGATGAGGATGCTTAGGATTTTTTAGCTTTTTATTGTATCATTTGCTTTTGTAAGGAGCTACGCTCCAATGTTGTAACATTTCCCATTATTTCAATAAAAGAATTGTTTGTGTTCAAATGTTTGCAAGGAAATAATCTTTAAAATATTTGGAAAAATCATAAATTTCTTTTTGCATACATCATTCTGCATATCGAGTCTGTGGTATAGAGTCTCATCTTTTGGATCTTTCTCCATTAGATCGTCAAGCTGTCGCGTCTCAAAGTTTCTCGACCGCGCTCAGATCACAGATACAATACTCGTTCAAGCAGAAGAAGAGTAATGGAACACTCTGAACAAGAAAATATTGAGCTCCGTGGTACAGTGACCACCCTTCAGGAAAAGTTGGAAAGTCTCACTACTCTGGTTGACTCTTTAATGGCCGCACAGAATCAGCAGCCGCCACCTAACAGTCAAGCAACGGTAACATCTGAAGTCACTACTCCAGTTTCTACAGTTGCATTCAGCATTCCATCTTTCTCCATGCCAGAAGGTTGGGGCACGCCTTTCAGCTTTGGTACAGGTTTCCGCCATAATTTCTCTGGGGTTCAAACAGCTACAACTGAAGCGCCTGCTGCACAAGGTTCGGCGTTTATTCCACATTCAGGGGTAACTTTTTCCCAAATCAGTATGGCACTTTCTCAACCCACTATGACAGTTCCGACCCCTACGGTTCACACTGTTCCTTATGATGGCAATGAGATTTATCATGATCAAGGTGATAGCACAAATCAGCGTAATCTTGTAGGAGATCTCCAAGAACAATTCAACAAGATTCAACTGGAAGTCAAAGCTATTCGGGGAAAATATTTGTTTGGAAAGAATGCCCAGGAGCTATGTTTGGTTCCCAGTGTACAAATACCTGCTAAATTCAAGGTCCCTGACTTTGAGAAGTACAAAGGAAGTTCTTGTCCACAAAGCCATCTTGTGATGTATGCCAGAAGATGTCTACTTATGCAGATAATCATCAGTTGCTTATCCATTACTTTCAAGACAGTTTGACTGGTGCCGCACTGAAGTGGTACACAGGCTTGGATAGCACTAATATTCGAACATTTAATGACCTAGGTGAGGCCTTTGTCCGACAATACAAGTATAACTCGGATATGGCTCCAGACAGAGATCAGCTTCGGTCCATGGCTCAGAAAGACCATGAAGCTTTCAAAGAATATGCCCAACGATGGAGAGAAACTGCTGCTCAGATTAATCCACCGTTAATAGAGAAAGAGATGACAAAGATCTTCTTGAATACTCTAGGTCCGTTTTATTATGAACGCATGATTGCTAGTGCTCCAAGTGATTTCACCGAAATGGTAAACATGGGGATGCGTCTAGAAGAAGGAGTCCGAACCGGACGTCTGACTAAAGAAGGTGGATCTTCGAGTGGAACCAAAAAATTCGGAGGTGGTTTCCAAAAGAAGAAAGAACAAAGTGTTGACATGGTGTCCCAAGGAAGGTCAAGAGGGAACGTCAATCGTCAACAACAGATTTCTGCTATTGCGCCAGTCGTTAATACAGCGCCAAATTCGGGATTTACTCCGCAATTTCAACAACAACAGCCTCGACAACAGGCTCAGCAGTTCAACAATAATCAGAATCATGTACAAAGAGCTCCACAGTTCGATCCGATTCCAATGACCTACACAGAATTGTACCCTGCCTTGATTGAAAAAGGTCTCGTTCAAACTAGAACACCACCACCAGTACCTGAGAAACTCCCATGGTGGTACAAAGCCGAAGTCTCATGCCCTTATCATCAAGGAGCACCTGGCCATGATCTTGAGCATTGCATAGCTTTGAAATATGAAGTTCAGAGGTTGGTTAGATCTAATCTTCTCTCTTTCAGAAATTTAAATCCTAATGTGCAAGCAAATCCGCTGCCCAATCATGGAGGGCATGTTGTAAACATGGTGTATGGATGTCCTGGTCCGTACCGAGTCTATAATATCAATTACTCAAGAGCCGATTTGGTACAAATGCACGCCACTCTCTGTCGAGGGCCGAATTTTCGCCAGCATCACTACGGTTCCTGTAGCATATGTTGTGTAGATCCTCATGGATGTTCGATTGTGAGAAGAGATCTCCAAGTTCTATTGGATAATGGTACTATTCAGATCTACAGAAATAGGGATGAAAATGAAGTTAACATGATAGGATGTTATCCGCATGAGCTTTTAGTCTCAGATATCAACTCGGAAATGCCTAAAGTTAACGTCATCGTTCCTCATTTCAACATGCCTGAGCGCATAGAAGTTACTTACAACAAGCCGAAGGTTCCTATTGCTCCTTTGATCATTTGTCTACCTGGACCTGTTCCTTATGACTCTGACAAGGCAGTTCCATACAACTACAATGCAACAATGATAAAGGATGGACAAGAAGTTCCTTTACCAACTCTTTCATCTGTCGTAAACATCGCTGATGTGAGTCGAGTAACAAGAAGTGGACGTGTGTATACTCCACTACCTCCAAAGCAGCCAGTTGCTCCTGCAGCCGGACAAAATCCTGTCAATACATCAGTGGGGAATCCTGAGGAAACTCCTGTCAGTAATACAAACATTGATGTTGGTCAATCCAGTGGAACCAATGCCAATCCTGATTTTGATGAAATTTTGAAGCTTATCAAAAGAAGTGAATACAAGATTGTGGATCAGCTTATGCAGACTCCTTCAAAGATCTCAATACTTTCATTGCTGTTGAATTCAGAAGCCCACAGGGAAGCCCTGATGAGAGTTTTGGATCAGGCTTTTGTGGATCATGATGTGACTGTTGATCACTTTGATGGGATAATAGCCAACATAACAGCTTGTAACAATTTAAGCTTCTGTGATGAAGAACTCCCCGAGGAGGGTAAAAATCACAATCTTGCTTTGCACATTTCTATGAACTGTCAGTCAGACTCTTTGTCCAATGTGCTGGTAGACACCGGATCTTCCTTGAATGTGATGCCAAAGACGACTCTTGCTCGCTTGTCTTACCAAGGAATGCCTATGAAGTTCAGTGGTGTAGTTGTCAAAGCATTTGATGGATCGCGAAAATCAGTTATCGGCGAAGTCAACCTTCCCATGACAATTGGTCCACATACATTCCAAATCACCTTCCAGGTCATGGACATACAAGCTGCTTATAGCTGTCTGTTAGGACGACCATGGATTCATGAAGCAGGGGCAGTAACTTCTACGCTCCATCAAAAGTTAAAGTTTGTAACAAATGGAAAATTGGTAACAATAAGTGGGGAACAAGCCTTGATGGTGAGCCATTTATCCAATTTCTCTTTCATCAGTGCTGATGATGTGGAAGGAACTCAGTTCCAAGGTCTCTTTTTAGAAGACGAGTCTTCCAAAAAGAAAGCATCAATCTCTTCTTACAAAGAGGCAGTAAAAGTAGTGAAAGATGGAACTACCACTGGCTGGGGGCAAGTTGTGATCCCGACCAAGAATGAAACCAGAGCAGGTCTCGGATGTTCACCAACATTCTCAAACTGCACCAAGAAGGATGAAACCCTTCGACCGATCAAAGAAACATTCATTAGTGGAGGATTCCTTAACCCAATTCCTCAAGAGGTTAATGTCCTTATCGAAGAATGCATTGAAGAAGGTCTACCTGATCCTGAAGAAGAATGGAAATGTTATCTCAATGACTCGGGATACATATCTCAGGAAGAACCATATCCTCCGTCGGAGAAACCCAAAGGCAAAGAAACTGAGCCTGTTCCTGCAGAAATCTGGGACACCTTGGGACAACCAAGTGGAAAATTTGATTATATGGTGAAATACACTGCACCTGAAAGTTCAAAGATTGCGATTGAAGATATCCAACCAACTGGATGGGGAGATTCCTTTGAATATAATAGTCAACCAGAAGAGGCTTATCAACCCTGTCAATTTTCTCAGCAACCTGAAATTACTGAAGATTTCGGATTCAATGCATCTGCCAAGATTTATAATCCTGAAGATGGTTATTATCACATAAATGCCATTTTTGAAGATGAAGGGGAAAATGGCCCCGCAACTGACTCAGAAAGTGTCGCTGACAATGAGTCTCTTCATCTTGGAGACTGGGAAATACATCCTGAAAATTCTGAAGATTGTGACTCGTCTTATGCTCTTCAAGAAGTAGGAGAAGACCGTTTCAACTCTACAAAGAACAAGGGTGACAAACCAGGACCTTCAAATCCTGCTCGACCAGCGGTCAATGTCAATACTGAAGATAATTCTGAGGAGAATTTTCCTGAATACATAATACACAGAGGAGTTCGTTGCTACTGGAAAGCTGTTGACGTTCCGAATGTTGTTCGCCGCTCAAAGTAATCACCTCGTTGTTATTTTGACCTCCTGCCTTGCCCAAAGCAGAGAGATGTTTTATAGGGCTTTGCTTTTAAATGTTTCGCCCAAATAACTTTGTGTATAGGGCTTTGTTTTAAAAGTTTCCCTCTTTCTCCTGCCCAAGACAAATGAGTTTGTGTTTAGGGCTTTGTTTCAAAAATGAATCATAAATAAAGTGTCACTTTGAATTCCCTACATTATATGTTTTATTTTTGCTTTTTCTGGAAATGGTAATCCTAAAAAACCAAAATAAAATAAAAAAAACTTTTTCAAAAAAATCTGCATACACTCTTGCATTCATAAATTTTCTGAAATAGATATAAATCACATGTGCAGATTTACTATTGATAAACCCATTGAATGCAATAACCCTATGCCCTCTCCCAACTTTGAGTTTCCTGTGTTCGAAGCCGAAGAAGAGGAAGAAGAGGAGATCCCGGACGAGATCTCTCGATTACTTAAGCACGAGGAAAGAGCCATTCTGCCTCACAAAGAGCCTTTAGAAAAGATCAACTTGGGTTCTGAAGAAGACAAAAAAGAAGTGACCATTGGATCGCTGCTTGATGCTGATATCAAGAGTAAGTTGACAGACCTTCTCAAAGAATATGTTGACGTGTTTGCCTGGTTCTATCAAGACATGCCTGGGTTGGATACCAATATTGTTCAGCATTGCTTGCCATTGAAGCCAGAATGTCCGCCGGTTAAGCAGAAATTGCGAAGGACTCACCCTGATATGGCTAACAAGATCAAAACAGAAGTTCAAAAACAGCTCGATGCAGGTTTTCTAGTCACCTCAGAGTATCCTCAATGGTTGGCCAACATTGTGCCAGTTCCGAAGAAAGATGGAAAAGTCAGAATGTGTGTTGACTACCGTGACTTGAACAAGGCCAGTCCAAAAGATGACTTTCCATTACCACATATCGACATGCTGGTCGATAACACCGCTAAGTTCAACATCTTTTCCTTCATGGACGGGTTCTCCGGTTATAATCAGATCAAGATGGTGTCATACCCTAATTTTTGACCCCCCTGAGATGACATATCTTCAGGATTTTCATCAAGTCAAAGTAAGTACTCAGGGCAGTCTGGCATTCAATCGAGGGTGTTCAAAGACAAGAAAACTCAGGCAAAGGATCAATCAATAGAGGGATTAGTCTCTAATACAATCATAAGACTCAAAAGCTTCATTATTTCACCTATGATTGATTAGACACCCAGTCATCTAAGTACAGAATTACTCAGATCAACAGACTAGGGTTTGGAGCCTATCAAGGACTAAAATCAGGGATCACCTTTGGGAAACCCTAAAAAGCCCTAGGGAATCATTCAAAGACATCAATCATCTTCAAATAACTCATATGACAAGATCCACTGGACATTACACCTCAGTTCAAAGTCTACAGTCATCATTGTCCTCTGGTCGACAATTAGGGTTTTTGACCTAATTCACCAAGATAGTTGACTTTTAATCAGGGCATGGATCCAAAACTCAAGACATGATTCAAGAATCTCTACTACCTCAATATAATCCATTTACATCAATCATTTGAGGAGAAGATCTTGTTTCTACACAAAAGCCCAAAAATTCACTTTGTCAGGGAAAAGTCAACTGTGAAGGATCATCATTGACTTTTAAGGTTTTTGGTTAAATAATGATTTTCAAAGATCAATATCATCAATATATGGATGTCAAAGTCATTTGACCAAAGAAATTCAAAGAAATTCATCAAGGAACAAAAAGTCGGGAATTAGGGTTTTTGAAGGCATGGTGAGAACTCAAAATTTCACCTACACAACTCAAAAAACTTCCAACATGAAAGTTGTAGATCTTGCAAAATAAAACAACATCTTACAAGGGAACTTTTTTCAAAAGATCAACCATTTATGAAGTTTTGGAAATTTTGAAGTTTAGGTCATAAACACTTAGAAATTTTTCTAAGTGTTTTAACCTAGTTTTCATCCAACTTTGGGCTCATTTTTCACAAATTTCCCAAATGATTCTGAATAAGACATAAACTAATGATTTGAAGTAGATGTTTAGGGCTTTCCAAATTGTGTTCAACCTTCTCCAAATTCAATTTGAGCTAGGAGTTATGCTTGTTCAAATTTGGCCTCATGAAGTAAAATTATAGGTCATGTGCAAATTGGAACTTTGCAATTTTGTGCATTTTGCTTCATGAATGGATGCTACACGACCCATAACATGTCAGAAACAATACCAGGCATTCATTTTCACCATGGCATGAAGATTGAAGAAGATTCCCAAAAGCAAGAACATGTGATTATGTAATCATTACTTTTGAGAATTTATGATAAGCAATGATTCACCAGTTGGAATCTTCTCCTAAGCCAATAGAAACTTGCTACATATCAGAAATGTTCCCTAAGATCCTGCAAGATCAATGGATAGGGGAAGCTAGCCCGAAAATGCATCATTGCATTTTGGAGATTCTTTGAATTTCTTCATGGCTAAGAAACCAAACTCACTACACTAAGCAAGCTCACCACAGCCAATTGATCTGCATCCATTTGCCTATAAATAGAGGCCTCATTCTCATTCAGAAAACACACCAAAGCAACATAATTCTTGCTTTCTCTTTTCTTTCTTCATACTTAGTTTTTTCAAAGGTCCTTTGGCAAGAAGACTCGGATTCTTCAAACCAAAGCTCTCTCTTTGAAAATAAGTATTCAAACACATTGAGGGAGGCATTTGGAGGTGATCCAAACCTCTGGAACACTGCTGGGCGTGGAGAATCATCATCTCCACCTCTCATTTGGAGCACTTGCAGTTGGAGGACCACAGAACAATTCAGGAGGTTTCAAGCCAAGCCAATCATCCAGGCACACTCCTCAGGTCATAGTGAAGCTAACCAGATGGCTGCAGCTCATCTGTAACTCCAAATTCAACAACCTCCATGTCCACTTGAAGCTCAAATCGAGGGAGGTCCATAGAACAATTCAGAAGGATTCAGGCTACAATAAGCATCCAGTTAGCATCATTGAGTCTCAGGGAAGCTATTGAGATCATTCATTCAAGCCCAGGTGGTCTCTATCATCCTCACGACCTCCATTTTCAGAGGTAAGTTTCTGAACCTCACTTCTCTAATTTAAGTACTCTTTGTGAAATAGCTCGATTCTATCTTGTTCAGCATCATCAGAGGATTGAAAACCCTCTATCATCATCCATTTATCTTTCAGTATAGTCATTTAATTTGATTTTGAAATTTTAGGGTTCTTCACGATTTCTGGTAAATTAGTTAGATGTAGTTAATATTAATTCATGTTAGTTACATATTTAGAATCGTGAGTGAATTTAGAGCAAGTTTCATGTTTACATCATTGCAAATGGTTGAGAGTTGAGAGAGTTCAGAAATTTGAATTGATGGAGCTTGAGGTTGAAGACGAAGATGGAGGGTGGCGCCATTTTTCAAATCTCTGAGCGAAGTTTGTTTTATTTTTAATGATAGGCGTTTCCTTAACGAATGAATAACTTGCCCTAGTGGCCACACATGCGCTCTTAGTCTCCTCATGCCCAAGGTCTGGGGTTCGAATCCCCCTCGCCTCAGACCTTTTGATTTTATTTTCTTTTTTCCACTCTATGCACTAGACAACACACATATTGCAATGAAATGCCCTCTATAACATCATGCGCGCGTTGGCTGGTTGGTGTGTGTTTTGATTGTTGGCTTCAAGGGCGTGGGTTCAAACCATGGTGAGGCCAAAATATTTTTTTTATCACTTTTCCTTTTCATTTTCTTCACAACTTCACATAATTAATTCACTTACCAAATTAAATCATTTTCACTTCATTTTTCACACACTTTTTATTTAACATATCTATTTTGTGAATAATCAAAAAAATCATAAAAATATTATTTATTTCATGTATTTTTTATTAGGTTTAAAATAGTATGTTTTAGGTGTTTTCTTAAATACTTTAATACATATTTTCACTTTGTTTTAACCTAAATCATTTTGTAAATAAAGTTTATGATAAAACCCTAATTGTTTAGGTCTTAATTAAGTAAAAAATCTTTATTTTTACTTTAATTAAGTTGACTTTTGTCAATTCTCAAAACTGTTTTCAATCTCCGAATAAATCAAATGATTAGGGTTTTCAAACAACAAAACCTTGTATCATTCAAAATCATTTTCAATTGCTTTTACACCAGTACTGTAAAGTACTGGGCCTCTAATAGATTGTAAGTCCCAAAAACCTTCTCTTCTTAGCTTGTTTTCAAAACTGTATTTTCAAAATCTTCTTTCTGTTTTCAAAACATTCTTCTGGTATTTGAAGGGCATTATTCCCGGTGAAACTCTTCAGATACCTATGTGACCTTTGTCCATCTTCACTTCTTCTGTTTTCAAAAACCATTAACTGTTTATCATATATTCAACTGTCATCAACAAAACAACAAAAATTACTGTTGAGGCTCTGTACATACTTCTTCAATGGCCTCCACTCCATCCAGGTTAGGCTTTACAAGCTTTCAATTTACAGTCTTTATTTAAATTACTGTCAAATATAAATTGTGCATATATTAGTTTAGAACTACGTTTGAGTATAAACCTTAGGACAATTAAACTATATATATATTATAGGAATATGGCCTAGGATTGAGAATGTCTTCCCGGTGAAGGCTCTTTCCTAATTAGAGATCTGTAGTTCAAACCCCCAAGATGAATTATTCCCGGTGAAACATCTTGGCAAAAACCTTAGAATCCAAATAAATAGGACACATCCACCCAAAGAGGAATTATTCCCGGTGAAACCTCTTACCCATTTGCTTAGAGCCAAAATAAGTTCAAAACTACATAGCTTTCTCTTGTGCTATAACAAGGACCCTCGATTAGCCTCCTCTTGGGCTTTGTACAAGGACCCACAGGCTTCTTAAAAGCATTTCCAGCTTCCTCTTGAGCTTGTATACAAGGACCCATCAGGTTTCTTATAAACATAGGAACAGGTCTTTAGTCACCTTTTAGCCTACCCTGGTGAGTTTCTTCCAATTTAAACCAGACTTTAAACAAGCTAAGTTTGTCTCAATTTTGCATTGAGTACACCTTTTGGAATGAGAGACATGGACAGTCTCTGTCACCCTTATCTTCATCAATCTTCCTTAGCAGAGTCTAGGATCCATGCTTTGGGTCATCCTCAGCATTGAGTCAGCCTTCATCTTGGGCTTTAAACAAGAAGTCTCCATTAGATAATCTTTCTGCCATTCATTTTCAACAAAACCCCTGGAAAGGGTTAGCCTCCAAAGTCAATTAAAATCAACCTCCATTTCAATAAATCCCTGGAAAGGGTTAGCTTCCACACATTCTTTCATTTTTAATATAAACCCCTGGAAAGGGTTAGCCTCCAAAGTCAATTAATAAAAAATGTCAAAAAAATAAAGATTCATTTCTCTTAGGAGATAATTTCCCCAAAAGAGTCAAAACCCCTGGAAAGGGTCAGCCTCCAAAAAACATGATAAAGTCAGTCTTTTACCAAATAATTTCTCCAGCTGAGTCAAAATCCCTGGAAAGGGTTAGCTTCCAAAGAAAAACAATCTTTTTAATAAATAAAACCTCCTCAGTAGAGTCAAAACCAACAAAAATAGTTAGCCTCAACCTTGGGCTTCATACAAGGCACCCAAACAATAAAACTCCCCTGTTAAGAGTCAGCCTCAACCTTGGGCATTGTACAAGGCAGATAATAGAGTCTCCCCAGTGAGTTCTTCATCACTCAGTAGCCACGACCTTGGGCTTTGTACAAGGCAGATAAACCATACTTTCATGTGTTAAAGATTCCTAACACCTAGGATCTTTTCCCCTTAGAGTCATCCATACTCAATCCATTTATTTAAGAGACTGCCACAACCTTGGGCTTTGTACAAGGCAGAAAATAATGTTTTCCCTAGCTAGAGTTAGCCACAACCTTGGGCTTTGTACAAGGCACATAAAATAGAGTCATTCATTCAATTATCCTCAACAGTTAGCCACAACCTTGGGCTTTGTACAAGGCACACAAATAGAGTATCCCTAAATAAGAGTCAGCCTCAATTCTGGGCTTTGTACAGAACACAAAAATACCCTGTAATTAATTCCCAGTGGAGTCATCTCCCAGAGTCAATAATATTAATTAATCAATCAAAAAGCCTCAAGCTTGGGCCTCATACAAGCCAGCTAAAGTCAAATCTTTTATACAGTAGATAGACATAGCTTATCTCTATGGAGAGATATTTTTACTACTCTACCACATTCAAACAAACAAACATTTCAATTTCAATTTCAATCAAAGTCTCCCATTTAGGACTCTGAAAGACATGCTCTGGCACATCCCCTGACTTGTACACTTTCCCTAATTTGGATGAGCACCTTTCTTTCATTTTAGAGGCACGATGGCTGTCATACTTGATCAACCAAGTAGACTCCCCTCTTGAATGAAATGAATCCAGTTATTCTGTCACTCCTTTAAATGTTTGTGGTAGAATAGTACAAATACCTCTCTGTAAAGATGATTTCATGTCTCTTTACTGTAAACAGAGATTTAATTCCAAGCTTCAACCTTGAGCTTCAAGCAAGGCACCAAAAAACAATTAATTTCCCTAGTTAGTTCCCCGAACTACATTAAGCTCTGACTTCCACTAGGGATATGTAGGCATGAGGTTCACAAGGAATCTCAGCGAGCTAATAAAATACCAAAAATAGTCAGTCTGTCTGTCTGTCTGTCTTTTCAAATCAAATCAATTCCTTCTCCTAACACAAAGGAGAAACTTTCCCAATCATTAGCAGCAAACACAATCACCAATGACACAGAGAAGGTTCCTGTAGAGTACTACAGATATGTAGGGTGTTTAAACACTTCCCTATGTATAACCGACCTCCCGGACTCCAGAATTTCTAGTCTAGGTGAAATCCCCACACTTAGCAAACTCCTAGGGTTTAGTTGAGATCTTTTTTCCCCTTTCCTACTCGTAGGACCAATAAGAAAGTTCGTGTGATATCGTAGGAAGAACTGAAATAAAATTCATCCCACCACGGGCGCATTCTCCTTCCAAATTTCGCGTGAAGGGTTTAGCGTGCCGTCCTCCCAAGTGAAACGGGGAGGTAAAAGAAAACGACCACCACAGAAAAATGGCGACTCTGCTGGGGATATAAGTGTTAAAAACCTTGGTTTTTCATCCAAACCAATGGTTGACCTGTTGCTGGTCCAGCCCCAATGAGGAATTAGGGATGCCAAATTCCCCCTCAAACAAGAGAGGTCCTGCCTAACCTCTGTGTCATTTCATGTGTTTGTTGCATATATATTTGTTTACTTTGTTTATTCTGTATCGGGAAAGGGCTTGATTCCCCCTTGTGGTGAGAAATCCTATACCCGGATTTGAGTGCAACATAAGATAGGATGGAGGATGTCTTCCCGGTGAAGGCCCTCTAATCTTGGTTTCCAAATCTACTCTTGGGATTTGCCTGGCTGGTTGTGATTAACTGCGCCACTGCATTCCGAGACTGATTTGTACCAGGAGGACCTAGAAACACATTAACCCCACTTAAAGCCTTTTTTAGGACGTAGAGCGGTGATTACGGAAGTAATTATCACGCAGATACTACACTCAGAGAAAACTCTCTTATAGATACCAATCAACGTATCTTTAAGGTTGAGCAAAAACTCTGAGACCCCTAGAACCCGTTCTACAGGTACAAAAATCCTTATCCTTAGTTTACCATTGGGGCGGGGTTTGCGTTTGGACTTCATGACCACTATACCCTTCAACGCCATGTTTGTTTAAAACTCTTGTGTGTGCATTCATGCATTCATGCATCATTCATTAATAAACAACTAAAAACAAAAAGAGTCTTTTTCGAGTCGTTTTTCAAGGAAACTAAATAACGAACGTTTTGAACTTCATAGAAAGAGAGAAACGGAGAAAGGACTTAAGGATCTATACCATGGATTACGGAAGAAAGAGAGCTAGGAAATACACCTTCAAGATTCCCCAGGTCGAGGAACTGGGAAAGCTCGGAAAACTGGTGGTCAACCCCCAGGCTTTCAAGGAGAAGTATGGAAAACTTCTGCCTTTGCTCAATACCAACATGGTGGATGGGATCCTTCCCACCTTGGTACAGTTTTACGATCCAACGTATCACTGCTTCACCTTTTCAGATTATCATCTCATGCCTACGTTAGAGGAGTACTCTCGTCTAATTGGAATACCCGTGTACGCGCAAGATCCATACTCCGGTTTGGAAAAGAATCCTGATGACGTTATCATTGCTGCAACTACTCCTTTGAACGTAGTCGACATCAGAACTCATATGGTGAGTAGAGGAGGAATTCAAGGATTGCCCTCCAAATTCCTGTTTGATCAAGCTCGGTACTTCATCAGCATCCAAGATATGAATGCTTTTGAGGAAATCTTGGCTTTGCTTATCTACGGATTGTTTTTTGTTCCCTAACATTAACGATTTCGTCGACATCAACGCAATTAAGATCTTCTTAATTGGAAATCCAGTTCCAACCTTGCTTGCGGATGCTTATCACTCTGTGCATTCAAGAAACCTGCAGCGAGGAGGATTAATCACATGCTGCGTACCGTTGTTATACGAATGGTTCGTTTCACACCTGCCAAAGTCTAGCACTTTCTAGAATATGAGGGATGGCCTTTACTGGTCACAGAAAATCATGTCTCTCACTCATACAGACATTGATTGGTGTAGTCCTGACAACGACGAAACCAAGATCATCTTCAGTTGCGGAAGTTTCCCCAACGTACCCCTTATTGGAACTAAGGGAGGGATCAGTTACAATCCAGCTTTAGCCCGTCGTCAATACGGCTATCCCATGAAAAATATACCAAGTAACATCCAATTGGAGGGTCTGTTCTTCAAGAACATCGACGATCATGGCAACATGCTGAAGAAGGAAATTGTCCAAGCCTGGCGTCTTGTTCACAGCAAAGGGAGAAGATTGTTAGGAAAACATCTTTGCATCTCCCTGGATCCTTACCTTCAATGGGTACGCGTCAGAGCATTCAAGCTCAGGATGCCATATCAACATCAAGAACCTATTCCCCTAAGGGAACCAATTTACCTTTTCTCCACCGATGTTGAAAAACTGCAAGCGGCATTAAACAAGGTATGCCAAGAAAGGAATGCTTGGAGGAACAAGTATCGAATTGTCAACATGGAAAATGTTGAGATTCAAAACATCCTAAGAAGGAAGGATGAGTTACTTGAAGTACTCGATCGACAAGTGACACAATCATCACTTTCTCATCATATCCCTCCTGCTTCCTGGATCATCGATCAGCTCACGTCAGAGAACGCTCAGCTCAAGAAACAGAAGAAGATGTTAGAACGAGAAGTCGGCTCATCATCAAAGTTTTAGAGTCCTTTCTCTCAGTTTCTCTGTATTTCCATTTTCGAAGTGTGTAAAAACGGCGTTTTCGCTTAATTAATAAAAGTTTGATGTTTCATAACGTAATTATGGTGTTTCCTTGAAAAATAATAACTTAATTGCATATCATGCATCGCTTTAGTCGTACGCACTGACACGAGAATTGTCGCGGATCTAATAGTCACTTTCCTTTCTCCAGAAAGAGAGGAGGAGAAGGAGGTGAACAAAGACTTTCAAGCTGTCTCATCCATACAACACTCGTTCAAGTCGCAAGAAAAGAATGGAAGACTTTGAGCAAGAGAATGAAGAACTCAGAGAAGAGATTAATACTCTCAAAGGTACTGTTGAAAGACTCAATAGTATGGTAGAAGCCCTGGTAGTTGCGCAGAATCGACCAACGCCAGAAGAACCACAAAGGACTGTGGTTTCCGAGATTGTTTCTACTCCTATTCCTCAGTATACCATGCCGCCTGATCGACCTTGGGGCATGCCGTATAACTTTACTCCAGAAGGGTACATACCTCCAGCTTCTGAAGCTCCAAAAGTCACCATGGATATGCGTCCACCGGAGGGTTACAAACCTCTGGAAATTGAAGTTCCAAGAGCAACGGCAATGGGTTTCACACAACAGAACGCTGAGATTCCGAGATCTGCTGTCATGGCTTCTCCACAGCCCATTATGCATACTTTTCCCCCGCAAGGCGGACAAGTATATCATCACGCCCCAAGTGAGGATGCTGGCGTGTATGAAAGATTGGACGAGTTCCAGGAACAGTTTCTGCAAATGCAGAAGGAACTCAAGACTCTCCGAGGACAAGATCTATTTGGAAAGAATGCTGCAGACCTCTGTCTGGTTCCAAATGTTAAGATTCCTCACAAATTCAAAATACCAGATTTCGAGAAGTACAAAGGGAATTCATGCCCACAAAGTCATCTCGTAATGTACGCTCGAAGAATGTCAACTCAGACTGATAATCAACAATTGCTCATTCATTATTTTCAAGACAGCCTAAGTGGTGCTGCACTCAAATGGTACATGAACTTGGACAGTTCAGAGATTCGTACTTTTCGAGACCTCGGAGAGGCCTTCGTCAAACAGTATAAGTACAATCTGGATATGGCTCCCGACAGAGATCAACTCCGGGCCATGACTCAAAAGGATAGAGAAAGCTTCAAGGAATACGCTCAGAGATGGCGTGAAGTTGCTGCTCAAATTTGTCCACCACTTGAAGAGAAAGAAATGACCAAAATCTATCTCAAAACTTTGAGTCCATTTTACTACGGACGAATGGTTGCAAGTGCACCAAGTGACTTTACCGAGATGGTAAACATGGGTGTGCGTTTAGAAGAAGCAGTTCGAGAAGGACGCTTGAACAAAGAACCAGAATCTTCTGTTGGTCCAAGGAAGTATGGAAGTTCTTTCCAGAAGAAAAAGGATCAAGATGTCAGCAATGTCTTGCACAAAATCAAGAAGAAATTCCAACCTCAATTTGCAACAATAACTCCGGTTGTTAACTCAGCGCCAGCTTATCAACCTCAGGTTTCGCAACAACAAATTCAACAAAGGTCGCAGCAACCTCAGCAGCAGGTTCGACCTCCAAATTACAACAATCGGGCTCCAAGGTATCCTGCCTTTGACCCCGTACCAATGCCGTATGCAGAATTGTTTCCAACATTACTGGCAAAAGGACTCATTCAGACAAGGAGTCCTCCAAATCCTACAAACAGTTCCTCACCATGGTATAAGGCTGACCAATCTTGTCCCTATCATCAGGGGGCACCAGGTCACAATATTGAGAACTGTTTATCTTTCAAGATTGACGTCCAACGATTAGTGAAAAGCGGAATGCTATCCTTCAAAGATACTAATCCAAACGTCCAAGCAAATCCTTTGCCGCATCATAAAGAAGCTTCAGTAAATCTGATAGATCAACACCCCAATGTCATTCAAATCTACGACATTCGTCAGATAGGGGAAAATCTTGTCAAGATGCACGCTAAACAAGCAGGGTACGGTCATGTACCACCTCACAACTACTTCACATGTGAAATTTGTCCAAAGAATAATCAAGGATGTGCCGTAGTTCAAGCTGCATTACAAGAACAAATGGACTTAGGATGGATTCAACATATCCGAGTCAGAACTGAACATGACATCAACATGGTTCAAGGATGTCCAGGAGAATACAAAATCTACAAAGTTGAAGACCTTGAAGGATCGGTAGTCAGGTTCCACAAAACTTTAAATGGACTTGCCTACTTTGGAACAGATTTCCACGCTTACAGTAGATGCGAAATCTGTCGAAGAAATTCACGAGGATGTTTGCGTGTTCGCAACGACATTCAAAAGCTGATGGATGACAATACCATTACTGTTCTTGCCAACAGAGAAGATGACGAAGTCTTTACCGTATCTCCTCAAATTAATCAAGTTGAACCAATGCAAGTCAAGTATGATAGCAGGAAGACAGCAGTTGCACCACTAGTCATCTACTTACCAGGTCCTGTACCGTATGAGTCTGACAAGGCTATACCATACAAGTACAATGCTACATTCATTGAAAATGGTAAGGAAATACCATTACCGTCTGTTGTCAACATTGCTGATGTTAGTCGAGTCACCAGAAGTGGACGAGTCTTCAACAGAACAACAGAAAATGTGGAGAAACCTTCGGAGGAAGTACCACATAGGCAAGACAATCATCCGACCAATGCTGTTCAAGCGAAAGAAAATGATGAGATCTTGAAGTTAATCCAGAGGAGTGAATACAACATTGTAGATCAATTACTACATACTCCGTCTAGAATTTCTGTTCTTTCCCTGCTATTGAGTTCTGAAGCTCATAGGGAAGCTCTACAGAAAGTTTTGGAACAAGCTTTCGTAGAACCAAGTGTCACAATAAGCCAATTCAACAACATCGTTGCCAACATCTCCGCGGGAAGTAGCCTAAGTTTCTGTGACGAAGATCTTCCTGAAGAAGGAGTGGACCACAATCTTCCACTTCACATCTCAGTTGGCTGCATGGGTGATACACTCACAGGAGTCCTAATAGACAATGGATCCTCTCTCAACGTCATGCCTAAATCAACACTATCAAGATTATCTGTCGAAGATTACCCTCTAAGAAAAAGTCATGTCATCGTCAAAGCATTTGATGGATCAAGAAAGTCAGTTTTCGGAGAAGTAGATCTTCCCATAACTATTGGACCTCAGACGTTCAAAATCACTTTCCAGGTTATGGACATTCCAGCACAATACAGTTGTTTGCTAGGTCGCCCATGGATTCATGGGGCTGGGGCAATTACTTCAACACTTCATCAGAAACTGAAGTTCATAAGAGATGACAAATTGGTAACCGTATGTGGAGAACGAGCTCTGATCGTCAGCAACCTGTCATAATTCTCCGACATAGAACCAAAAGAAGTTGTTGGAACTAAATTCCAAGAACTTTCCTTAGACAAAGGAAAGGAGAAAGCAGCGTCTATCTCTTCATACAAAGATGCAATCCAAGTTATAAAGGATGGCACTACCAGTGGTTGGGGGCACATTAATATTCCTACCAACAACAAGAACAGAACAGGAATTGGATTCTTTCCAACATCATCGAAAGCTATCCCAGGGATTGAGGTAGTTCTCCCCATTCAAGAAACTTTCTGCAGTGGAGGTTTTCTTCAACCTGTTCAACAAGCAGTCAATACCATCGTGTCATACCCTAATTTTTGACCCCCCTGAGATGACATATCTTCAGGATTTTTCATCAGGTCAAGACAAGTACCCAGAGCAGTCATTTCTCCATCTGGTACCTAATCGAGGATGCTCAAAGACAAGAAAGCTCAGGCAAAGGATCAATCAATACAAAGACTAGTCTCTAATACAATCATGGGGCTCAAAAACTTCACTTTTCTCATCTATGATTGATTAGACATCTAGTCATATGAGTACAGGTTTACTCAGGTCACTAGACTAGGGTTTTGAGCCTATCAAGGACTGAAATCAGGGATCACATTTGGGAAACCCTAAAAAACCTCAGAGGATCATTCAAAGACATCAATCATCTTCAAATAACTCATATTACAAGATCTACTGGACATCACACTTCAATTCAAAGTCTACAGTCATTATTTTCACATGGTCGACAAATTAGGGTTTTGACCTAATTCACCAAGATAGTTGACTTCTGATCGGGGCATGAATCCAAAACTCAAAACATGATTCAAGGATCTCTACTACCTCCATATAATCCATTTATATCATCCATTTGGGGAGAAGATCTTATTTCTACACAAAAGCCCAAAAATTCACTTTGTCAGGAAAAAGTCAACTGTGAAGGATCATCATTGACTTTTAAGGTTTTTGGTCAAAAAATGACTTTCAAAGATCAATATCATCAATATATGGATGTCAAAGTCATTTGGCCAAAGAAATTCAAAGAAATTCATCAAGGAGCGAAAAGTCGGGAATTAGGGTTTTTGAGGGCATGGTGAGATCTCAAAATTTCACCTACACAACTCAAAAAACTTCCAACATGAAAGTTGTAGATCTTGCCAAATAAAACAACATCTTACAAGGGAACTTTTTTCAAAAGATCAACCATTTATGAAGTTTTGGAAATTTTGAAGTTTAGGTCATAAACACTTAGAAATTTTTCTAAGTGTTTTAACCTAGTTTTCTTCCAACTTTGGCCTCATTTTTCACAAATTTCCCAAAGGATTCTGAAGAAGACATAAACAAATGATTTAAAGTAGATGTTTAGGGCTTTCCAAATTGTGTTCAACCTTCTCAAAATTCAATTTGAGCTAAGAGTTATGCTTGTTCAAAGTTGGCCTCATGAAGTGAAATTATAGGTCATGCATCATTTTGGAACTTTGAAGTTTTGTGCACATGACCTCAAATACAGATGCTACATGACCCATAATACATCTGCAAACATGCCATGCATTCATTTTCACCATGCCATGATAATTGAAGAAGATTCCTAAAACAAGAACATGTGATTATGTAATGATTACATTTGAGAATTTATGGCAAATTGATGAATCACCCAAGGAATCTTCTCATCAACCAATTAGAGCTCACTTTGCATCTGAATTGTCCCCTAAGATCAGATAGAATCAATGGATAGGGGAGGTGGCTCGAAAATGCAATGATCACACTTGGATATTCTTTGAAATTTCTTCATGGCTAAGAAACCAAACTTGCTTCACTAAGCAAGCTCACTCTCTCACTCAGTACTGAGACATTTGCCTATAAATAGGAGAGCACAATTCAGTAGAAAAACACACCAAAGCAACCATATTACTTGCTTTCTCTTTCTCTTCTCTTGTTCATTGTTTTTCAAAGTTCTTTGGCAAGAAGAATCGATTTCTTCAAACCAGAGCTTATCTTTGGGAAGTGAGCATTCTAACATCTCAAGGGAGGTCATTTGAGGTGATCCAAGCACCTGGATCACTTCTGTAGGTGGAGGAACACCATTGTTGCTCTCACTTTGGAGCATCTGCAGTTGGAGGTCCATGGAGTGATTCAGAAGGTTTCAAGGCAAGCCAATCATCCAGACACACTCCTCAGGTCATAGTGAAGCTAACCAGATGGCTGTAGCTCATCTGTAACTCGAGAATCAACACCCTCCATGTTCACTTGAAGCTGAAATCGAGGGAGGTCCATAGAACAATTCAGGAGGTTTGAGGTCATTACAAGCATTCAGTTAGCATCACTGAGCCACAAGGAAGCTTTTGGGATCGTTCATACAAGCCCAGTTGCTCTCTATCATCCTCACGATCTCCATTTTCAGAGGTAAGTTTCTGAACTCTCTCTCTTTAATTTAAGTACTCTTTGTGAAATAGCTCGATTCTATCTTGTTCAGCATCATCAGAGGATTGAAAACCCTCTATCATCATCCATTTATCTTTCAGTATAGTCATTTAATTTAATTTTGAAATTTTAGGGTTCTTCACGATTTCTGGTAAATTAATTAGATGTAGTTAATGATAGTTCATGTTAGTTACATATTTAGAATCGTGAGTGAATTTAGAGCAAGTTTCATGTTTACATCGTTGCAAATGGTTGAGAAACGAGTAAGTTCAGAAATTCAAAAATGGAGAGCTTGAGGTTGAAGATGGAGATGGTGGTGGCGCGCAAATTTGAATTCTCAGGGGAGAGTTTATTTTATTTTGAATGGTGTGCGTTTTATTAACGACTGAATAACTTGCCCTAGTGGCCACACATGCGCTCTTAGTCTCCTCATGCCAAAGGTCTGGGGTTCGAATCCCCCTCGCCCCAGACTTTTTGGTTCTTTTATTTTTCAAAGATTTACAACTTGTTTTGAAACATAACCAAATGAAGGCAAGTCACTAACACTGAGCGCGCGTTGGCTCAGTGGTGTTGTTTTGGGCTGGTAACCTCAAGGGCGTGGGTTCAAACCCTCCAAGGGCCAAAACTTATTTTTTAACACTAATTTCTTTCATTTCTCTTCACAACTTCACATATTTATTTAACCTATCAAAATAAATCATTTTCACTTCATTTTTCATACACCTATTATTTAATATATCTATTTTGTGAATAGTCCAAAAAATCATAAAAATATTATTTATTTCTTGAGTTTTTAATTAGGTTTAAAATAGTATGTTTTAAGTGTTTTCTTAAATACTTTAAATATATATTATCACTTTATTTTAACCTAATCACTTTGTAAATAAGTTTATGATAAAACCCTAATTATTTAGGTCTTAATTAAGTAAAAATCTTTATTTTTACTTTAATTAAGTTGACTTTTGTCAATTTTCAAAGCTGTTATCAATCTCCGATTAAACGGATGATTAAGGTTTTCAAACAACAAAACCTTATATCATTTCAAATCATTTTCAACTGCTTTTATCACCAGTACTGCAAAGTACTGGGCCTCTAATAGAGTGTAAGTCCCAAAAAACCTTCTCTTCTTAGCTTGTTTTTAAAAACTGTATTTTCAAAATCTTCTTTCTGTTTTCAAAACATTCCTCTGGTATTTGAAGGGCATTATTCCCGGTGAAACTCTTCAGATACCTATGTGACCTTTCTCCATCTTCACTTCTTCTGTTTTAAAAAACCATTAACTGTTTATCATATATATATTCAACTGTTATCAACAAAACAACAAAAATACTGTTGAGGCTCTGTACATACTTCTTCAATGGCCTCCACTCCATCCAGGATAGGCTTTACAAGCTTTCAATTTACAGTCTTTGTTTAAATTACTGTCAAATATAAACTGTGCATATATTAGTTTAGAACTACATTTGAGTATAAACCTTAGGACAGCTAAACTATATATATATATTAGGAATATGACCTAGGATTGAGAATGTCTTCCCGGTGAAGGCTCTTTCCTAATTAGAGATCTGTAGTTCAAACCCCCAAGATGAATTATTCCCGGTGAAACATCTTGGCAAAAACCTTAGAATCCAAATAATAGGACACATCCACCCAAAGAGGAATTATTCCCGGTGAAACCTCTTACCCATTTGCTTAGAGCCAAAATAAGTTCAAAACTACATAGCTTTCTCTTGTGCTATAACAAGGACCCTCTCTTAGCCTCCTCTTGGGCTTTGTACAAGGACCCACAGGCTTCTTAAAAGCATTTCCAGCTTCCTCTTGAGCTTGTATACAAGGACCCATCAGGTTTCTTATAAACATAGGAACAGGTCTTTAGTCACCTTTTAGCCTACCCTGGTGAGTTTCTTCCAATTTAAAACCAGACTTTAAACAAGCTAAGTTTGTCTCAATTTCACATTGAGTACATTTTTGGAATGAGAGACATGGACAGTCTCTGTCACCCTCATCTTCATCAATCTTCCTTAGCAGAGTCTAGGATCCATGTTTGGTCATCCTCAGCATTGAGTCAGCCTTCATCTTGGGCTTTAAACAAGAAGTCTCCATTAGATAATCTTTCTGCCATTCACTTCTATAAAAACCCCTGGAAAGGGTTAGCCTCCAAAGTCAATTAAAATCAACTTCTATAAGAACCCCTGGAAAGGGTTAGCCTCCAAAGTCAATTAAAATCAACTTCTATAAAAAACCCATGGAAAGGGATAGCCTCCAAAATTAACTAATAAATAATTTCATTCTCTTAGGAGATAATTTCCCCAAAAGAGTCAGAATCCCTGGAAAGGGTCAGCCTCCAAAAAACATGATAAAGTCAGTCTTTTAACAGACAAATTCACCAGCTGAGTCAAAATCCCTGGAAAGGGTTAGCTTCCAAAGAAAAACAGTCTTTTAATAAATAAAACCTCCTCAGTAGAGTCAAAACCAACAAAAACAGTTAGCCTCAACCTTGGGCTTCATACAAGGCACCCAAACAATAAAACTCCCCTGTCAAGAGTCAGCCTCAACCTTGGGCATTGTACAAGGCAGATAATAGAGTCTCCCCAGTGAGTCCTTCATCACTCAGTAGCCACAACCTTGGGCTTTGTACAAGGCAGATAAACCATATCTTTCATGTGTCAAAGATTCCTAACACTTAGGATCTTTCCCCATATAGTCATCCATACTTAATTCATTTAAGAGTCCGCCACAACCTTGGGCTTTGTACAAGGCAGAAAATAATGTTTTCCCCTAGCTAGAGTTAGCCACAACCTTGGGCTTTGTACAAGGCACATAAAATAGAGTCATTCAATTATCCTCAACAGTTAGCCACAACCTTGGGCTTTGTACAAGGCACACAAATAGAGTCTCCCTAAGTAGAGTCAGCCTCAATTCTGGGCTTTGTACAGAACACCAAAATACCCTGTAATTAATTCCCAGTGGAGTCATCTCCCAGAGTCAATAATGTTAATTAATCAATCAAAAAGCCTCAAGCTTGGGCCTCATACAAGCCAGCTAAAAGTCAAATCTTTTATACAGTAGATAGACATAGCTTATCTCCATAGAGAAATATTTTTACTACTCTACCACATTCAAACAAACAAACATTTCATTTCAATTTTAATCAAGTCTCCCATTTAGGATTTTGAAAGGCATGAGCTGGCAGTAAAACCCAGACATGTGGTAACTTTCCCTAATTTGGATGAGCATCTTTCTTTCATTTAAGAGGCATTTGACTGGTATACTTGCACATACACAAGTAAGGTCCCCCTCTTGAATGAAATGAATTCAGTTATTCTGTCACTCCTTTAAATGTTTGTGGTAGAATAGTACAAATACCTCTCTGTAGAGATAATTTCATGTCTCTTTACTGTAAACAGAGATTTAATTCCAAGCTTCAACCTTGAGCTTCAAGCAAGGCACCAAAAATAATTAATTTCCCTAGTTAGTTCCCCGAACTACATTAAGCTCTGACTTCCACTAGGGATATGTAGGCATGAGGTTCACAAGGAATCTCAGCGAGCTAATAAAATACAAAAAATAGTCAGTTTGTCTGTCTGTCTGTCTTTTAAAATCAATTCAATTCCTTCTCCTAATACAAATGAGAAACTTTCCCAATCATTAGCAATAAACACAAACACAAATGACACAGAGAAGGTTCCTGTAGAGTACTACAGATATGTATGGTGTTTAAACACTTCCCTATGTATAACCGACCTCCCGGACTCCAGAATTTCTAGTCTAGGTGAAATCCCCACACTTAGCAAACTCCTAGGGTTTAGTTGAGATCTTTTTTTCCCTTTCCTATTCGTAGGACCAATAAGAAAGTTCGTGTGATATCGTAGGAAGAACTGAAATAAAATTCATCCCACCACGGGCGCATTCTCCTTCCAAATTTCGCGTGAAGGGTTTAGCGTGCCGTCCTCCCAAGTGAAACGGGGAGGTAAAAGAAAACGACACCACACATCGGTACGGAAAACACCGATGAAGAGGAATGGTTATCCTATCTTAACAAAGCAGGATACATCTCCCTACCAGAGTCTGAATCACCTTGCTATTATCCGACTAAAGGACCTGAAAGTAAGACTCAACCAAGCAGGGATGAAGTTACTGACAGCTTCACCACCAGAAGTCATGGTTCATCAGAAGAAGTTCCTCCTATCCCCAAAGAGACTTGGGATACATTAGGAGAACCAAGCGGAAAATTCGACTACATGGTGAAATACTCCGCTCCTGAAAGTTCAAGAATCTCTCTTGAAGATATTGTTCCAACTAGATGGAACATTGATTATGAGTACCTCTCTCAGCCAAAAGAGATGTATAACCCTTGCTATTCATCATCATCGACTGGTGAAATCATCATTGAGGATTATATCCCCAAGTCACCTTCCGAGGCTACGGATCTAGAGTTCACATATCTAGTCAATGCCATCTTGGGAGAAGAGCAAGACCAAAATATAGAAGAGGACGATCTCGAAAGTGTCTCCGACAACGAGTCTCTCCATTCAGAAGATTGGAAGTTTCCTCAAAAGAAAGTTCGACATACTCCACTCGGAAATGGGTATGCTCACACCGCTCAGTCTGTGAAGTAGAAGAAGATCGTCTGAGTGTTGCAAAGACAGTGGTTGGTAAATCAAGACCTACCACAGGCCAGCTTAAGCCTAAGGTTCCAGATTACTTAGTGCACAATGGGGTTCGCCACTACTGGACAGCTGTTGAAGTTTCAACTGTTGTTCGCACTCCTAAGTAGGAACTTTCACCGTTATTTTGTCCTCTCACCATAGCCCAGGGTGAAGAGATGTTTCATAGGGCTTTGCATTTTACTATTTCTTAGCAAAATGTCCCTCTTTGCTTCGCCCAAAGCAATAGAGTTTTGTTTTATAGGGTCTTTGTTTCAAGAAATGACTGTCAATAAATAAAAATGTCATTCTGTTCCTTCGTTTAGTTTTTCCCTTTTCTTTTTTCGGAAATTGGTAATCCTAAAAAAACACCCTTAAAAAACATCAAATATTCCATTAACTGCATACACCAAGTCTTCCCTCGTTGTCTAAATAAAACTTATCACACATATGCAGATTAATCATAAAATACCCCGTTGAAACGTGCGACCGTATGACTTCTCCAAGCTTTGAGTTTCCTGTATTCGAGCCAGAGGAAGAAGAAGACGAAGAAATATCAAAGGAGATTTCACGATTACTTCAACAAAAGGAAGAGGCCATTCAGCCATACAATGAGCCTCTAGAGATCATTAACCTTGGTTCCGATGAAAACAGAAAAGAGGTTAAGATTGGAGCTTCGCTCAGTTCAGAGATCAGAGAGAGTTTGATACAGCTGCTCAAAGAATTCTCAGATGTCTTCGCTTGGTCTTATCAAGATATGCCAGGGTAGGATACCAGTATAGTGGAGCATCACTTGCCATTAAAAGCAGAATGCCCTCCGGTCAAGCAAAAATTAAGAATAACTCATCCGGAGATGGCCATGAAAATCAAAGAGGAAGTTCAAAAGCAGATCAACGCAGGTTTCCTCGTCACTTCAGAATACCCTCAGTGGTTAGCTAACATTGTTCCCGTTCCTAAGAAAGACGGAAAAGTCCGCATGTGCGTCGACTACAGAGATTTGAACAAAGCTAGCCCTAAGGATAATTTTCCTTTACCACATATTGATATGTTGGTAGACAGTACAGCAAAATCCAAAGTTTTCTCATTCATGGACGGATTTTCAGGATACAACCAAATCAAAATGGCACCTGAAGACATGGAAAAAACAGCTTTCATCACCCCCTGGGGCACGTTCTGCTATCGAGTTATGCCTTTTGGACTAAAGAACGCAGGGGCAACTTATCAAAGGGCCATGACTACACTTTTCCATGATATGATGCATAAGGAAGTGGAAGTCTATGTGGACGACATGATTGCCAAATCAGAAAATGAAGAAGATCACATACAAAATCTGACAAAGTTATTTCAACGCTTACGGAAGTTTCAGCTTCGCCTGAACCCCAACAAGTGTACCTTTGGTGTCTACTCAGGAAAACTCCTTGGTTTCATTGTCAGCAAACGAGGAATTGAAGTAGATCCAGACAAAGTCAAGGCAATTCAAGAAATGCCTTCGCCCAGAACCGAGAAACAAGTTAGAGGATTTCTTGGACGTCTGAATTACATCTCGAGATTCATATATCTCATGACTGCAACTTGCGCTCCTATTTTCAAACTTCTACGGAAAAATCAAAGTTGCGTCTGGACAGACGATTGTCAGAAAGCGTTCGACAGCATTAAGGAATATCTGCTCGAACCACCCATCTTATCTCCTCCAGTGGAAGGAAGACCTTTGATAATGTACTTAACCGTCTTAGAAGATTCCATGGGTTGTGTCCTTGGACAGCAAGACGAGACGAAGAGAAAAGAGCATGCCATCTACTACTTGAGCAAGAAATTCACTGACTGTGAATCCCGCTACTCCATGCTCGAGAAGACGTGTTGTGCTTTGGCCTGGGCTGCCAAGCGTCTCCGCCAGTACATGATTCGACATACTACTTGTTTGATCTCTCATATGGATCCAATCAAGTACATCTTTGAGAAGCCTGCCTTAACCGGGAGAATTGCCCGTTGGCAGATGTTGTTATCAGAATATGACATTGAGTATCACGCACAGAAAGCCGTGAAAGGAAGCATTCTAGCTGAGCACCTGGCTCACCACCCACTCAATGGTCATGAATCAACCAGTTTTGACTTTCCAGACGAGGACGTCATGTACCTCAAGATGAAAGATTACGACGAGCCACTACCAGACAAAGGACCTGAGATATGATCCCAGTGGGGCTTAATCTTTGACGGAGCTGTCAATGCTTATGGACGAGGAATTGGGGCAATCATTGTTACACCTCAGGGTACCCATATTCCATTTACTGCCAGATTGACTTTCAAATGCACAAACAATGAGGCCGAATATGAAGCTTGCATCATGGGTCTCGAAGAAGCCATGGATCTAAGAATCAAACACTTGGATGTATATGGAGATTCTGCTTTGGTCATCAATCAAATCAAAGGAGAATGGGAAACACGCCAACCAGGGCTAATTCCTTACAAAGACTACGCGAGAAGATTATTACCATTCTTCGACAGGGTAGATTTTCATCACATTCCTCGTGAAGAAAACAACTTGGCTGATGCATTAGCCACACTCTCTTCCATGATTAGGATAAATCATTGGAATGACATTCCTCGGATTGATGTTATGCGCCTGGATAGGCCCGCTCATGTGTTCACAGTAGAAGCAATCATCGACGACAAACCGTGGTATCACGACATCAAGAACTTTCTTCAAAAGCAAGAGTACCCTCTTGGGGCGTCAAAGAAAGATAGAAAGACTTTGAGAAAGTTAGCTTGTAGATTCTTCTTGAATGAAGATGTTCTGTACAAGAGAAACTTCGACATGGTTTTGCTCAGATGCGTTGACAGAAAAGAATCAGAAATACTCATGAGAGAAATACATGAAGGTTCCTTTGGTACACATACCAATGGACATACCATGACAAGGAAAATACTGAGAGCAGGATATTATTGGCTGACAATGGAGTCAGATTGCTACCAGTACGCAAAGAGGTGTCACAAATGTCAGATCTACGCCGATAGAATTCATGTGCCACCATCTCTTCTCAACATACTCTCTTCCCCTTGGCCTTTCTCCATGTGGGGAATCAACATGATTGGAATGATCGAACCAAAAGCGTCCAACGGACATCGCTTCATCTTGGTAGCCATAGACTATTTCACCAAATGGGTTGAAGCAGCTTCATATGCAAACGTTACAAGACAAGTTGTCGTCAGGTTTATCAAGAATCACATCATCTGTCGCTACGGCATTCCTAGCAAGATAATCACTGACAATGGGTCAAATTTGAATAACAAAATGATGAAGGAGCTTTGTGAAGAATTCAAGATCGAACATCACAACTCATCTCCTTACAGACCAAAGATGAATGGAGCCGTAGAAGCAGCTAACAAAAACATCAAGAAAATCATTCAGAAGATGGTCATTACTTACAAGGATTGGCATGAAATGCTCCCGTATGCTCTTCATGGTTACCGTACATCAGTACGTACTTCGACTGGAGCAACTCCTTTCTCCCTTGTATATGGCATGGAGGCAGTCCTACCTATAGAGGTTGAGATTCCATCAATGAGAGTTTTGATGGAGGCAAAATTAACAGAAGCCGAGTGGTGTCAAAGCAGATTCGATGAATTAAACTTAATCGAAGAAAAGCGCATGACAGCTTTATGCCACGGACAGCTATATCAACAAAGAATGAAGAAAGCTTTCGACAAAAAGGTTCGACCTCGCACAATCAAAGAAGGCGACCTTGTACTAAAAAAGATTCAATCTTTTCTCACAGATTCGAGAGGGAAATGGACTCCCAATTATGACGGCCCCTACATGGTCAAGAGAGCTTTCTCAGGAGGAGCCTTAATACTCACGACTATGGATGGAGAAGAATTCACCCGTCCTGTGAACGTCGACGCAGTCAAGAAATACTTCGCCTAAATAACAAAAGAACAGCTCGCTAAGTTGAAAACTCGCAAAGAGCAGCTTAGGCAAAAAAGAGCGTCTCGATGAATCGAAAACCCGAAAGGGCGATTCAGGCAAAAGTTAGAGACATAAAAAATAAATAATCAATCCCGGTAAACTTAAAACCCGAAAGGGGTAGTTTACGCAAAAGTTAGGGATATATGGCAAGTAACTGTGTTCAGGACAAACTTGATCATTCAAAATCCATAGCGGAGTATTCATCAGCAGTAGGTCATCTTCTACGAAGCACGAATACAGCGCAACTCGGAGTGGAAGGGAAAGATAACGGTCGTCACGTTTCATCGTAGCCCTTTTCCCGAAAATTACCAATTTCCAACTTTGTAAATACTCCATGGAATCAAGCATTTGGCTGATTACCATTCCATATATAATAATTTGAGCCTTGTGCTTTTCCTTTGCAATCTAGTCTTATTCAGTTTCTTGGAATACATTTTAAGTTTAAACAGTCAATTTCTTGAAACAAATGTTTTCATAAAATAAAATTGAATTTACTTGCAAAAAATAAAGGTGAAATTTCTTTCTAAAAGTTTACAAACAATAGGAAGAATGCAAACAGTTGCTCCGAGAACGGTTGAGACTCCGGGAACCAATATTTCCCCATGAGGTCGCTTTGCGAACATCTCCCGATGACGGATCTTTACTTCAATTCATATTACTCACTTCGGACAGCGGACAACTGATAACCAGATATTCCCAACAGAGTTCGAACTACAAGAAGAGGACATCTTCTGATCAACAAGAATTCAAGTCGTATCTTAGGATTTTACATCCGCGACAATTCTATTCACATTCACTTTACATTTTATCATTGTCATAATATTCATGCATACATTACATCATAATTGCATAGCCGAATCAGGCTTTGATCCTGTGAATGCCCGAGTCATTGAGGCATGAACTCGAGTTTCCCCTGCAAGTTCCGGAGAAACTTTTTCCTTCGAGACAATAGTTCATACACAAGGATCTCACCAAGCAAGTCAACAGATGGTAGTCTCCCTCAAAGAGATAGTTTGTTCACTTTTGGAATTCCTCAGCCAAGATTCTCCTGCAGAGCGACACTCGACAGTCTCCTTCAGGTAAGATAGTCTGCTTCGCATTTTGGAATTCCCTACAGGTTTGGTATTTCCCCAGCAGGGTCAAGAGGTGTCACTTCTTGTCAAAGAAAAATTCAGAATCTCCCAGCAGATCGACAAATGATTCCCCAGCGGAGTCAGCGAATGATAGTCTTCGTCCAGAAGATAGTTCAGATTCCCCAACAGAGTCAGCAAATGGCAGTCTCTTTCAGCAGAAGACAGTTTGCTCACTTTCTATCATAACAAAGTCAGCAAATGGCAGTCTCTTTCAGCAGAAGACAGTTTGCTCACTTTCTATCATAACAGAGTCAGCAAATGGCAGTCTCTTTCAGCAGAAGACAGTTTGCTCACTTTCTATCATAACAGAGTCAGCAAATGGCAGTCTCTTTCAGCAGAAGACAGTTTGCTCACTTTCTTTCATGACAGGGTCGACAAATGGAAGTCTCTCCCAGTAGAAGACAGTTTGCTCCCCTAGCAATTGGCAAATGGCAGTCTTTTCCCAAGAAAAGATAGTTTGTCTGTTAAATACTCAAGAGATCGACAAATGGCAGTTTCTTCGAACAGTTTGTCTGTTTCTGGGATGTTTAACTCCCCCACAGAGTCGATGAATGGCAGTTTTCCTCTTAAGAAAACAGTTCGTTGATTCCCCAGGCATCAGTTGACGAATGGCAGTTTTCACCCCGAAAACAGTTCGTCCGCCTTCAAACAAAGTCATTAGCCCCTCAAAAGATCATGAGGCCATATGACATTCTTTCAAAGACGTCAAGTCAAAAGGGAAGATGGTGAAGTTTCTCTACAGCCGTCAAATGGCATCTTATCTCCAAGCGCTGATAAGAAGTTTGACGAGGAAACAAACCTTTGAAGTTTCTCTACAGCCGTCAAATGGCATCTTACCTCCAAGCGCTGGTAAGAAGTTTGATGAGGAAACAGACCTTTGGAGATTTTCTCTTTATCTGAGATATTGTCCAAACGCAACTGAGACCAGTTTCGAGATTTGGACATCCGGAACGAGAGGAGGTTGTTTACCTTTTTCTAAGTATCAACACTTAGTTAAAGAAGATGGATTGCGCATCCTATACTGCCATCCATTCGCCAGAATCCACATCAAGTATTTCTGCAGGAGTTTGTCTCCTCATCCCCCGCCAAGTGCGACAACGGGATCAAGTCATGCAAAGATTTTTTATCAATTACAACATCTCAGGAGCGCCCAAAATTCGGGCATTCCTCGATATTTAAGTCTCTTTTACGCCGGAAAGATCGAGATATCAATCTCTCTCCCTCCAGATAAAAGAAACTTAAATAGGGGCATCTGTCATACCCTAATTTTTGACCCCCCTGAGATGACATATCTTCAGGATTTTCATCAAGTCAAAGTAAGTACTCAGGGCAGTCTGGCATTCAATCGAGGGTGTTCAAAGACAAGAAAACTCAGGCAAAGGATCAATCAATAGAGGGATTAGTCTCTAATACAATCATAAGACTCAAAAGCTTCATTATTTCACCTATGATTGATTAGACACCCAGTCATCTAAGTACAGAATTACTCAGATCAACAGACTAGGGTTTGGAGCCTATCAAGGACTAAAATCAGGGATCACCTTTGGGAAACCCTAAAAAGCCCCAGGGAACCATTCAAAGACATCAATCATCTTCAAATAACTCATATGACAAGATCCACTGGACATTACACCTCAGTTCAAAGTCTACAGTCATCATTGTCCTCTGGTCGACAATTAGGGTTTTTGACCTAATTCACCAAGATAGTTGACATATAATCAGGGCATGGATCCAAAACTCAAGACATGATTCAAGAATCTCTACTACCTCAATATAATCCATTTACATCAATCATTTGAGGAGAAGATCTTGTTTCTACACAAAAGCCCAAAAATTCACTTTGTCAGGGAAAAGTCAACTGTGAAGGATCATCATTGACTTTTAAGGTTTTTGGTTAAATAATGATTTTCAAAGATCAATATCATCAATATATGGATGTCAAAGTCATTTGACCAAAGAAATTCAAAGAAATTCATCAAGGAACAAAAAGTCGGGAATTAGGGTTTTTGAAGGCATGGTGAGAACTCAAAATTTCACCTACACAACTCAAAAAACTTCCAACATGAAAGTTGTAGATCTTGCAAAATAAAACAACATCTTACAAGGGAACTTTTTTCAAAAGATCAACCATTTATGAAGTTTTGGAAATTTTGAAGTTTAGGTCATAAACACTTAGAAATTTTTCTAAGTGTTTTAACCTAGTTTTCATCCAACTTTGGGCTCATTTTTCACAAATTTCCCAAATGATTCTGAAGAAGACATAAACTAATGATTTGAAGTAGATGTTTAGGGCTTTCCAAATTGTGTTCAACCTTCTCCAAATTCAATTTGAGCTAGGAGTTATGCTTGTTCAAAGTTGGCCTCATGAAGTAAAATTATAGGTCATGTGCAAATTGGAACTTTGCAATTTTGTGCATTTTGCTTCATGAATGGATGCTACACGACACATAACATGTCTGAAACAATACCATGCATTCATTTTCACCATGGCATGAAGATTGAAGAAGATTCCCAAAAGCAAGAACATGTGATTATGTAATCATTACTTTTGAGAATTTATGATAAGCAATGATTCACCAATTGGAATCTTCTCCTAAGCCAATAGAAACTTGCTACATATCAGAAATGTTCCCTAAGATCCTGCAAGATCAATGGATAGGGGAAGCTAGCCCGAAAATGCATCATTGCATTTTGGAGATTCTTTGAATTTCTTCATGGCTAAGAAACCAAACTCACTACACTAAGCAAGCTCACCACAGCCAATTGATCTGCATCCATTTGCCTATAAATAGAGGCCTCATTCTCATTCAGAAAACACACCAAAGCAACAGAATTCTTGCTTTCTCTTTTCTTTCTTCATACTTAGTTTTTTCAAAGGTCCTTTGGCAAGAAGACTCGGATTCTTCAAACCAAAGCTCTCTCTTTGAAAATAAGTATTCAAACACATTGAGGGAGGCATTTGGAGGTGATCCAAACCTCTGGAACACTGCTGGGCGTGGAGAATCATCATCTCCACCTCTCATTTGGAGCACTTGCAGTTGGAGGACCACAGAACAATTCAGGAGGTTTCAAGCCAAGCCAATCATCCAGGCACACTCCTCAGGTCATAGTGAAGCTAACCAGATGGCTGCAGCTCGTCTGTAACTCCAAATTCAACAACCTCCATGTCCACTTGAAGCTCAAATCGAGGGAGGTCCATAGAACAATTCAGAAGGATTCAGGCTACAATAAGCATCCAGTTAGCATCATTGAGTCTCAGGGAAGCTATTGAGATCATTCATTCAAGCCCAGGTGGTCTCTATCATCCTCACGACCTCCATTTTCAGAGGTAAGTTTCTGAACCTCACTTCTCTAATTTAAGTACTCTTTGTGAAATAGCTCGATTCTATCTTGTTCAGCATCATCAGAGGATTGAAAACCCTCTATCATCATCCATTTATCTTTCAGTATAGTCATTTAATTTGATTTTGAAATTTTAGGGTTCTTCACGATTTCTGGTAAATTAGTTAGATGTAGTTAATATTAATTCATGTTAGTTACATATTTAGAATCGTGAGTGAATTTAGAGCAAGTTTCATGTTTACATCATTGCAAATGGTTGAGAGTTGAGAGAGTTCAGAAATTTGAATTGATGGAGCTTGAGGTTGAAGACGAAGATGGAGGGTGGCGCCATTTTTCAAATCTCTGAGCGAAGTTTGTTTTATTTTTAATGATAGGCGTTTCCTTAACGAATGAATAACTTGCCCTAGTGGCCACACATGCGCTCTTAGTCTCCTCATGCCCAAGGTCTGGGGTTCGAATCCCCCTCGCCTCAGACCTTTTGATTTTATTTTCTTTTTTCCACTCTATGCACTAGACAACACACATATTGCAATGAAATGCCCTCTATAACATCATGCGCGCGTTGGCTGGTTGGTGTGTGTTTTGATTGTTGGCTTCAAGGGCGTGGGTTCAAACCATGGTGAGGCCAAAATATATTTTTTTATCACTTTTCCTTTTCATTTTCTTCACAACTTCACATAATTAATTCACTTACCAAATTAAATCATTTTCACTTCATTTTTCACACACTTTTTATTTAACATATCTATTTTGTGAATAATCAAAAAAATCATAAAAATATTATTTATTTCATGTATTTTTTATTAGGTTTAAAATAGTATGTTTTAGGTGTTTTCTTAAATACTTTAATACATATTTTCACTTTGTTTTAACCTAAATCATTTTGTAAATAAAGTTTATGATAAAACCCTAATTGTTTAGGTCTTAATTAAGTAAAAAATCTTTATTTTTACTTTAATTAAGTTGACTTTTGTCAATTCTCAAAACTGTTTTCAATCTCCGAATAAATCAAATGATTAGGGTTTTCAAACAACAAAACCTTGTATCATTCAAAATCATTTTCAATTGCTTTTACACCAGTACTGTAAAGTACTGGGCCTCTAATAGATTGTAAGTCCCAAAAACCTTCTCTTCTTAGCTTGTTTTCAAAACTGTATTTTCAAAATCTTCTTTCTGTTTTCAAAACATTCTTCTGGTATTTGAAGGGCATTATTCCCGGTGAAACTCTTCAGATACCTATGTGACCTTTGTCCATCTTCACTTCTTCTGTTTTCAAAAACCATTAACTGTTTATCATATATTCAACTGTCATCAACAAAACAACAAAAATTACTGTTGAGGCTCTGTACATACTTCTTCAATGGCCTCCACTCCATCCAGGTTAGGCTTTACAAGCTTTCAATTTACAGTCTTTATTTAAATTACTGTCAAATATAAATTGTGCATATATTAGTTTAGAACTACGTTTGAGTATAAACCTTAGGACAGTTAAACTATATATATATTATAGGAATATGGCCTAGGATTGAGAATGTCTTCCCGGTGAAGGCTCTTTCCTAATTAGAGATCTGTAGTTCAAACCCCCAAGATGAATTATTCCCGGTGAAACATCTTGGCAAAAACCTTAGAATCCAAATAAATAGGACACATCCACCCAAAGAGGAATTATTCCCGGTGAAACCTCTTACCCATTTGCTTAGAGCCAAAATAAGTTCAAAACTACATAGCTTTCTCTTGTGCTATAACAAGGACCCTCGATTAGCCTCCTCTTGGGCTTTGTACAAGGACCCACAGGCTTCTTAAAAGCATTTCCAGCTTCCTCTTGAGCTTGTATACAAGGACCCATCAGGTTTCTTATAAACATAGGAACAGGTCTTTAGTCACCTTTTAGCCTACCCTGG
The DNA here is from genome assembly GCF_029867415.1 of Vicia villosa. Classification (NCBI taxonomy): domain Eukaryota; kingdom Viridiplantae; phylum Streptophyta; class Magnoliopsida; order Fabales; family Fabaceae; genus Vicia; species Vicia villosa. The sequence goes on along the minus strand of NC_081180.1, from coordinate 218,494,674 downwards.
TGAGTTTCTTCCAATTTAAACCAGACTTTAAACAAGCTAAGTTTGTCTCAATTTTGCATTGAGTACACCTTTTGGAATGAGAGACATGGACAGTCTCTGTCACCCTTATCTTCATCAATCTTCCTTAGCAGAGTCTAGGATCCATGCTTTGGGTCATCCTCAGCATTGAGTCAGCCTTCATCTTGGGCTTTAAACAAGAAGTCTCCATTAGATAATCTTTCTGCCATTCATTTTCAACAAAACCCCTGGAAAGGGTTAGCCTCCAAAGTCAATTAAAATCAACCTCCATTTCAATAAATCCCTGGAAAGGGTTAGCTTCCACACATTCTTTCATTTTTAATATAAACCCCTGGAAAGGGTTAGCCTCCAAAGTCAATTAATAAAAAATGTCAAAAAAATAAAGATTCATTTCTCTTAGGAGATAATTTCCCCAAAAGAGTCAAAACCCCTGGAAAGGGTCAGCCTCCAAAAAACATGATAAAGTCAGTCTTTTACCAAATAATTTCTCCAGCTGAGTCAAAATCCCTAGAAAGGGTTAGCTTCCAAAGAAAAACAATCTTTTTAATAAATAAAACCTCCTCAGTAGAGTCAAAACCAACAAAAATAGTTAGCCTCAACCTTGGGCTTCATACAAGGCACCCAAACAATAAAACTCCCCTGTTAAGAGTCAGCCTCAACCTTGGGCATTGTACAAGGCAGATAATAGAGTCTCCCCAGTGAGTTCTTCATCACTCAGTAGCCACGACCTTGGGCTTTGTACAAGGCAGATAAACCATACTTTCATGTGTTAAAGATTCCTAACACCTAGGATCTTTTCCCCTTAGAGTCATCCATACTCAATTCATTTATTTAAGAGTCTGCCACAACCTTGGGCTTTGTACAAGGCAGAAAATAATGTTTTCCCTAGCTAGAGTTAGCCACAACCTTGGGCTTTGTACAAGGCACATAAAATAGAGTCATTCATTCAATTATCCTCAATAGTTAGCCACAACCTTGGGCTTTGTACAAGGCACACAAATAGAGTATCCCTAAATAAGAGTCAGCCTCAATTCTGGGCTTTGTACAGAACACAAAAATACCCTGTAATTAATTCCCAGTGGAGTCATCTCCCAGAGTCAATAATATTAATTAATCAATCAAAAAGCCTCAAGCTTGGGCCTCATACAAGCCAGCTAAAGTCAAATCTTTTATACAGTAGATAGACATAGCTTATCTCTATAGAGAGATATTTTTACTACTCTACCACATTCAAACAAACAAACATTTCAATTTCAATTTCAATCAAAGTCTCCCATTTAGGACTCTGAAAGACATGCTCTGGCACATCCCCAGACTTGTACACTTTCCCTTATTTGGATGAGCATCTTTCTTTCATTTTAGAGGCACGATGGCTGTCATACTTGATCAACCAAGTAGACTCCCCTCTTGAATGAAATGAATCCAGTTATTCTGTCACTCCTTTAAATGTTTGTGGTAGAATAGTACAAATACCTCTCTGTAAAGATGATTTCATGTCTCTTTACTGTAAACAGAGATTTAATTCCAAGCTTCAACCTTGAGCTTCAAGCAAGGCACCAAAAAACAATTAATTTCCCTAGTTAGTTCCCCGAACTACATTAAGCTCTGACTTCCACTAGGGATATGTAGGCATGAGGTTCACAAGGAATCTCAGCGAGCTAATAAAATACCAAAAATAGTCAGTCTGTCTGTCTGTCTGTCTTTTCAAATCAAATCAATTCCTTCTCCTAACACAAAGGAGAAACTTTCCCAATCATTAGCAGCAAACACAATCACCAATGACACAGAGAAGGTTCCTGTAGAGTACTACAGATATGTAGGGTGTTTAAACACTTCCCTATGTATAACCGACCTCCCGGACTCCAGAATTTCTAGTCTAGGTGAAATCCCCACACTTAGCAAACTCCTAGGGTTTAGTTGAGATCTTTTTTCCCCTTTCCTACTCGTAGGACCAATAAGAAAGTTCGTGTGATATCGTAGGAAGAAATGAAATAAAATTCATCCCACCACGGGCGCATTCTCCTTCCAAATTTCGCGTGAAGGGTTTAGCGTGCCGTCCTCCCAAGTGAAACGGGGAGGTAAAAGAAAACGACCCCACAGATGGCTCCTGAAGACATGGAGAAGACATCTTTCATCACCCCATGGGGTACTTTTTGCTACAAAGTGATGCCATTTGGATTAAAGAATGCAGGCGCAACTTACCAAAGGGCAATGACTACTCTTTTTCATGACATGATGCATAAAGAAATTGAAGTTTATGTGGACGACATGATAGGCAAGTCCAGCACAGAAGAAGAACATATTGAATACCTTTTGAAGTTGTTTCAACGACTAAGGAAATATCAGCTTCGCTTGAATCCTAACAAATGTACTTTTGGGGTTAGATCTGGAAAACTCTTGGGTTTCATTGTCAGCCAAAGAGGTATTGAAGTAGATCCCGACAAAGTCAGAGCTATTCAGGAGATGCCTGCACCAAAGACTGAAAAACAAGTAAGAGGATTTCTCGGACGATTGAACTATATCTCCAGATTTATCTCTCAAATGACTGCTACTTGTGGGCCAATTTTCAAGCTTCTCCGCAAAGATCAAGGGGTTGTATGGACTGAAGATTGCCAAAAAGCGTTTGACAGTATCAAAGAGTACCTGTTAGAACCCCCAATATTGATTCCTCCAGTTGAAGGAAGACCACTAATCATGTACCTTACCGTGTTGGAAGAATCCATGGCTTGTATGCTTGGACGCAAGATGAAACTGGTAAGAAGGAGCATGCCATCTATTACTTGAGTAAGAAATTCACAGACTGTGAGTCTCGTTACTCCATGCTCGAAAAAACATGTTGTGCTTTGGCCTGGGCTTCAAAACGTCTCCGCCAATACATGATCAACAATACTACTTGGTTAATCTCCAAAATGGATCCGATCAAGTATGTCTTTGAAAAGCCTGCATTAACAGGAAGGATTGCCCGATGGCAAATGCTGCTATCCGAGTATGACATTGAATACCGTGCTCAAAAAGCGGTCAAAGGAAGCATTCTCGCCGATCACTTGGCGCATCAACCAATTAATGAATATCAATCTCTCAAGTTTGACTTTCCTGATGAAGATGTCTTGGACTTGAAGATGAAAGATTGTGACGAACCGTTACCTGAAGAAGGTCCTGATCCTGGATCAAGATGGGGCTTAATTTTTGATGGAGCAGTAAACGCTTTTGGCAATGGAATTGGGGCAATCATCATCACTCCCAAGGGTACTCATATCCCGTTCTCTGCCAGATTACTATTTGATTGTACCAACAACATCGCAGAATATGAAGCTTGTATCATGGGTCTCGAAGAAGCCATTGACTTAAGGATCAAAATCCTAGACATATATGGAGATTCAGCCCTTGTGATCAACCAAATCAAAGACAAGTGGGAAACTTACCACCCTGGCTTGATTCCTTACAGAGGTTATGCAAGACGTCTGTTGACTTTCTTCAACAAGGTTGAATTGCATCATATACCTTGAGATCAGAATCGAATGGCAGACGCCTTGGCTACTCTATCTTCCATGTTCAAAGTCAGTCATTGGAACGATATGCCTAAAGTCAGAATTACACGCCTTGAAAGGCCCGCCTATGTGTTTGCAACTGAAGTAGTCATCGATGATAAACCGTGGTTCCACGACATCAAACGCTTCCTTCAAACTCCAGAGTACCCACTTGGGGCATCAAACAAAGATAAGAAAACTCTAAGGAGGCTTTCTGGCAGTTTCTGTAACACCCCTATTTATACCCCAAAATATTTAACATATAATCAGAGAATAACATGCATATAATTCAAAAGGGCGTCACATTGGTGCTTTTAGAAGAACTAAAAACCTAAAAAAAACTGACAGCATTTATCTACACAGCACAATACTCCTGGTCATTTTAATAACACTCAGTATCAAATCACAATTTAACCTGGATATGCATTCACAGCGGAAATATATGATACTCATGTGATTTATAATGATTCATGTCCCATACCATGATCATACATCGACTAGTATTCTCAATCCAACATAAAACATAATCAAAAGGTTTGGCTTGTAAGCCTCTCAAAAGACATGTAACCAATAAATAAGTTCACCAGTCATAGCATAATACATACACAAACATAACATGAGTTCAATACACCTAGTCTACCCAGTGTTACATGACCAGAGCATCGACTCACTACCTAATCTCCAATAACCAAGGAAGAACCCCCGGCTAGGTCACACGCGGCTACTAAACTCCAGAACCTGCATGTCGCCAAACGAGGGCAACATTAAAACAGAAGGGTGAGAATACGAACCATTATGAAGAAAGTATAACAGAATATAATGGTTAAATCAACACTTCAAGTAATTAGTCATACTATGTAAAACGGAATAGATAATAGTAATCAACACATATTTCACATGTTATCGAGTATACAACAAGCTTAAATAGTATAATATTTCAATTCTACTATTATATTCTCAATTAAGTACACATTCATAATTCCCACATATCCACACATCTAATCAAATATGTATTCAAACTTCACTCGTTTCAATTATCAAACTCATACACATATCACAACTACATCAACTTCACATACTCAATTATCGCATAATTTTAATGTGACTCAATGCAAGATATGTGACGCTATGCATGTGGTACCGAATTGTGAACCCGAGGTTTCACCGCTTTCCGATTCAATATCTAGAATCCAAGCCACGCTTCCGATCCGGACAAGACCAAAGCCCACCAAAATGTAAACATATAGTTTACCGCTTCCGATTCACTTTAGAATCTAAGCCTCGCTTTTGTTTCAAAGCAAACCACCTTTGTTTCAAGGCATCCATGATATGAATGTATGTACAATGTTAATCAAACATATGCAATTAAGACCATCTCAACCATCTTAATATTTAGCATATCCCAATAATTCACTCAATGAATTATCCACAATATTGTACACAACATTCTCATCACATAAGCATTATTCACATATAATAGTCAACACACAATTCCAATCCAACATTTCAATCAACACTATTGATTAACACTATCATATGCTAACTCACTATTTGTCAATTTCATAAGGTTTACTCACTTTCATATTAAACCAACAAGACATTAGTATTTTTATCATCTAACTATTTCTAAATTTCAATTATAGAACCATAATAGAAATACATTCCAACCACTATTTTTATTAGGAACATATTATCTTTCCTAGAAATTCAATTCCATTCAACATACCTAATTACTAATTAATCTAACTATATTATCATATGTGGCTATTAATAGAGTGTGAAGGTGATTCACATACTTATTTGGTTCAATGACCAAAAACGTGACCTTCCATGTGCTAGTATGTAATCTTTAAACCTATGCAAGGATTCACATGTTCATTGTACCATTCAATTGTTCAAGGAGCTACAACTAGTGGTCATAACAACTACACATTTGTAGGTTATCGCTACAGTAAAAAGAATGACTACAAGTGGTGTTTGTTTTCTTCTAATTGGCCAATGGACTTAGCATTAAACTCTTATGAGGTCTCTATAGTGTAGATCACACACTTGTTTCTAGACAAAACAAGCGCTACAGTGAGTGGTATTTTCATTAAACAAGTATATGTGATCAGCATTTTATCTACTAGTCAATCAATAGGATTCAAGGAAAAAGCATGATGAACATGAAATGAAAACAGGCGCTATTCTTTGACTAGCAGCTAGTGTACAGCAACATGTTCATGTGATAAAATGTTGGTTCGTTTCATCTGTGGTAACAGTAGCGAGGAAGGACGGAAAAGTGAACAAGCACGCAATGGCCATACAACAAGTGGTATCTTCCATTAAGCATCCATTTCCGTCCGTCATTAATGCATATGCGTGACTTCATCCGGATTTCATTTGCCAGTTTCAAACATTATGAACACAACATATTTTTCGCCATTAGTTTTGTTTTTCCTTTGACATTTCAATTTCTCACCAGATCCAAATATACTCAGTAGAAATAAAAAAAATACATATTTTATAATTCCAACTATGGATGAATAATAATGTTAATCTACCAATTACCCCATTATACTAGCCCACAATGATTAAGGATTCTCCCCCTTACCTCTTGATTTCTCCTCCAAAACCCTAGTTCCTCTTCTTGTTCCTCTCCTCCACTTCTATTCTTCAAAACCAGCAAAATGAGCTAATGATTCTTCTACTCCTCATTTCCTCTCTTACTATCTTTATTTATTATATTGGGCTTTAAAAATGATAGCACCCCCTAATTGCTTATCACTCCAATAAATAGGCCCAATTAATAAAATAGAGTAGTCAAATAATTAATTATGCTCCAACAAATAATATTATTACCCTTAATATTATTTTCCGATTAATCCAATTAAATCCGACTTTATCTCAAATAAATAAAATCTAATAATAATATTATTTCTAATATTATTTCTCTACATACTCCACTTTATTAATTCCCCGATTAACTGAATAAATTCCAACTTCACTTAATAATCCGAACATGTTTCTCAATAACACTGACGATCCAATTAATTATTAAACTTCGTCCAAATTAAGTAAATAAATCCTTATTTAATTTAATTAGCCAAATAATAAAATTCGGGCTGTTACAGTTTCTTCCTGAACGGAGATGTGCTATACAAAAGAAATTTCGACATGGTTTTGCTCAGATGCGTGGATAGACACGAAGCAGACATGTTAATGCATGAAGTGCATGAAGGGTCCTTTGGAACTCATTCAAATGGGCATGAAATGTCCAAAAAGATCTTAAGAGCAGGATACTATTGGTTGACAATGGAATCTGACTGTTATAAACACGTGAAGAGATGTCACAAGTGCCAGATCTACGCAGATAAGATCCATGTGCCACCGACTCTACTCAACGTTCTCTCATCTCCATGGCCTTTTTCCATGTGGGGTATCGACATGATTGGAATGATCGAACCGAAAGCCTCAAATGGTCATCGTTTCATCTTGGTAGCAATTGATTACTTCACCAAATGGGTCGAAGCAGCATCTTACGCCAACGTTACAAGACAAGTGGTTGTGAGGTTTATCAAGAATAACATCATTTGCCGATATGGTATTCCCAGCAAGATCATTACTGACAATGGTTCAAACTTGAATAACAAGATGATGAATGAATTATGTGAGGAATTCAAGATTGAGCATCATAACTCTTCTCCTTACAGACCAAAAATGAATGGCGCCGTCGAAGCTGCCAACAAGAACATTAAGAAGATCGTCCAGAAAATGGTCGTCACTTACAAAGACTGGCATGAAATGCTGCCATTTGCTTTACATGGGTACCGAACTTCGGTGCGTACTTCGACAGGGGCAACTCCCTTTTCTCTAGTATACGGCATGGAAGCTGTACTCCCCGTGGAAGTTGAAATCCCATCAATGAGAGTCCTCATGGAAACTAAGTTATCAGAGGCTAAATGGTGTCAAAGCAGATACGATCAGTTGAACTTAATCGAAGAAAAACGTATGACTGCTCTATGCCATGGACAGTTATACCAAGCAAGGATGAAACAAGCTTTCAACAAAAAGGTTCGACCTCGTGAATTTCGAGAAGGCGACCTCGTGCTTAAAAAAGATCTTGTCTTTTCAACCAGATTCTAGGGGCAAATGGTCTCCTAATTACGAAGGCCCGTATGTTGTCAAAAGAATATTTTCTGGCGGCGCCATGATTCTTACAACCATGGATGGTGATGAACTCCCACATCCTGTGAATGCTGATGCAGTCAAGAAATACTTTGTCTAAAAAATACAAAAGAACAGCTCGGTAAGTCGAAAACCCGCAAAGGGCGACTTAGGCAAAAATGAGCGTCTCGGTGGACTGAAAACCCGAAAGGGAGGTCCAGGCAAAAATTAGAGACAATAAACAAAAAAAAAATTCATCCTGGTAGATTGAAAACCTGAAAGGGCAATCTAGGCAAAAATTAGGGATTCATGACAAAGTAACTGCATCAGTCCGTACTTCGTCATCTGAGGAGTCTTTTTCATCAAAGGATCTTCAAACAAATCATTACCAATCTGAAGCAACAAGCACAGTTGGAACTCAAAGTTGTTGGGGGGAATAGTGGTTATTGCTTTCAATGTAGCCTTTTCCGCATAATTACCATTTCCAACTTTTGTAAATACTCCATGGAATCACGCCTTTAGCTGATTACCATCCTATTAAATAAATTTGAGCCTTGTGCCCATTTGTTTGCAATCTCTAATTTCTTTTAGCTTGCAAAATGACACTTTAACTGTGTTATTCGTTTTTGAAAAAAAAAAGTTTTAAATGAATTTACTTTTCTTTTTCAAAATAAAAGCGAAATTTTCCTTTGAGTTGTGAACAACAGAAGGGACATCAACAGCTATCTCCATAGGACGAATCAAGGATTATGATAGGAAAAGCTCTTCTATCCCCAGTGAAGAAGGTCTTCTATCCCCAGTGTCGAAGATTTTCCATCTCCAGTAAAGAAGATTCTTCCATCTCAGTGAGAAAAATTACTCATCTTCCCCAGAGAAGTTTAAAGCACGCAACACCATTCATCACCCGTGTTATCTACACCGTGTTGAAGAACATTTGCCAAGTATCTGGTTGTATTGCGACGTCGGTCCTTCTCCAGTATATACTCCTCTGTCTGTCAGTAATGTCAGTGTACATGCTACATTCATGACATTCATCATTCATACATATTTGCATCATTTATGCATCATTGCATTTTTCAATGTTTGCTTCGAAATCACTTGTTTAGGATATATCTATCCCAAAAAAAAAGAGAAAAAGCAAAAAAAGAAAAAAAAAAGAAAAAAGAAACAGATATGGGCGTGTCATCTCTCCAGTAGGTTGTCACCCATAAGCAGAAAGAACATTTTCTTTCTCCAGTTTCCCCACTGAGATCATTCCTCGTGGAAGAAGGTTGCTTTAGTTTCTCCTTTCAAAACAAAGGAGAAAATCCCCAGATGAGTTCATTCCTCATGGGTACAAAGTCTTGTTTGACTGTCTCTTTCCAATTCATTCTTGGTTAGAACCCTGTCTTTACCAGAGATTCAAAATACCAATTCCCCAAACAGAGTCGTGAAAAATAGGACCATAAGCAATAGCCTCATCATCTGAGCAGCTTATGTCTCTTTCAAAAGCTTTTTCCTCTCAAGGAAATCAATCATGAAGACCATTTGACAATCAGGGCCTTATTACTGTTCACAAGGCTGAATAACCAGTAATTTCCCTAGCAAAGTCTCCAGAATCATTTTATCACTTGGCTGATAATTGATCATGTCTTCAAAACCGCTATCACAAGGCTGGTAGTCGGTAACCTTTTGTTCTGGTTATATTATTAACATGTCTATCACAAGGCTGATAGTCGGTAATATTAACCGAACCTTTGAAACTCTTTTTACCTTGTCAAGTCTATCACAATGCTGATAGTCGGTAATACAGTTTCATACCTTTCACCTTCGCATTATTAAACAAGTCTATCCCCATGCTGATAGTCGATAATGTCGATAGGTAAGCTTTTTCTTACAAAGCTATGATTCCCCGGCGAAGCATACACTTGCTTCCCCAAAAAGAAAAAAACGGATTGAGACATCCTTCCAGATCTCTTCTCCCCAGTGGAGTCATTTTTTGATATCCCTCGGTAAAGATATTCTTGCATCATTCGCAATTTTGGTATCTTAGGTCCAAAATTCGCGTCTTCTGATATTTAAGTCTCTTCCACCCTATCAAAACGAAGATTTTCAATCTTCATGTCTCAGGTTGAAGAAACTTAAATAGGGGCATCTGTCATACCCCAATTTTTGACCTAAGATACTGTTAGCTGAAGATTTCGTTTTATGTTGGTTATCCTTCGAAGGAGTTGAGAATCGAAGGAAAGATGGTTACTGATGGCCAACCCTTAAAAAGTAAAAGAATGGCTACTGATGGTCATGCTTCGAAAAAATAAAGACTTCTAAGTTCGATGAAGATAAGTGAACGCTGAAAGATTAATGAAAGCATATGTCTTCGGGACTTAGACAAAATTCATAGAATATGTATTCAAGTATTACTACTTAGCGTGTTTTTTAGTAGTGTTTGTTTAATACACTGCCACGCGTCGAAGATGGACTCAGGCGGGAAGATTTGAAATTCGAAGACGGTTTCGTAACCGTTCAACAACAGATGGCTTCGCTGGAAGTTCTGATGAGAAACGTGGCAGCAGATTAGTATAGGACCGTTAAGGTCGAAACTAGTATAAATAGGAGTCTTAGCGTTAGGATTCTGTGTGTTCATTTTGTACAAATCACTCACATATTTACTCAAGTATCAAGCATTAAGAGAAAGAGTTCGCTGAGAAAATGTACGTATGACACCACCATTTTAATACATGTGTATTATCTTTTTGTTTTTATCTTTCAGAATTACTGCATTTCGTTTACTTCTTGCCATTTACGTTTCTGCATCTTTACTTTAACGTCATTTACTTTCGAATTACTTTCATGCTATTTGCTTTCAAAGTCTTTTATATTTCTGCAGTTTAAGATTCTTTACGTTTCAATTGTCCTTTTAATTTTTTAAGTCATGTCACTTCGTTGAAGTCACATTTATATGTAACAAAGTGATTGTCAAGACTATTTGTTCTGTTAATCGAACAACGCTTATTGAAGAAGACAAATAATGAATATGGTTCGAACAAACATTGATAACAATCTTCTTGACTATGTGTCCTAGGATCAATCTAGTCGATCCTGCAAGTAACCAAATCATATTTATTATAGTTTGGAAGACTAGAGGTTGTTTACCGGAAATCACCGTAAACAAATTGGCACGCCCAATGGGACAGTGTCAAGCAGATTGTTTTAATCAATTGCTTGATTTTTGTCTAGACAATATCAAGATCTTGTATGAACCTTAGGAACGGTAAATTAAAGAACAGTGCACAACCGATTCCCAAACGAAGGTACAACAGGAAAATGGTCGTTACGGCCAGTGCAGGGGGTAATCAAGATCCCCCACACGGTTCAGGATCAGGAGCGGCAAATTCGACTTCTACTCAAGAAACACGAGATGCAACGGGTCCAAATGGATCGAGACCTGCAGATAATTCCCAGACTATGCCTGAAAATAATACAGCACCCTCAGGGACTGTTCCAGTTTCAGTGTCGACAACCGCACCCTCATCCACAAGCGCAAAGGACGTATTGTTTGCCTCGACAAATGCTGCAAACAATTTATTTGGTCAAGGCACGAACTCCGCTTTCGAATGGAGACCAAATAATCCATACGGAATGCCATTCCCATATGGAACAGGCGTACGAGGGGCAGGATATATATATGCCCCAACTAACAATGCGACATTTTCACCAAATGTTAGTTCAGTGGGTCGAAGTGCACATAACACTGGTTTCTCTACCCAGATGCCTCACTTTACCACAAATAACCAAGCAGCATTTCGACAAGAAATGGATGCAAGCAACCATGATATGGTAGGGGTTTTGGCCAGAGAATTGACTTCAGTTTTAAGCCCACTAATGGCAAATGTTACTACTACAAATAGAGAAAACATGGAGACTTTCCAAAAGATATCATCTCAGATGAATCGAATGGCAGAATTCATGGGAGTAACGCCACCTAAAAGGAAAGACAAACAGCCTTCGAATCAAGAAGAGAGGCCCATTTTAGAACGTGTACAAGACATAGTTCCATCATCTAGGACGGCTACTAGGGATGTAGGCCCCTCACGAAGAACAGAGGTGTTCGAAGGAACTCCAATAATTAACTTAGAAGCTTCAAATCAAAGAACTGTCCCCGTCCGACAAGAAACGGAGGAGGAGCAACCCAGATTAAGGATTGTGGGTAGGAACGAATACCCAGACGAGATTGTTCAAAGAGTCAGAAGAGAAAATCTGGCTACAGAAAATAACTTAACTGCCATGATAGAAAGGGTTATGGCCAACAATGGCCTTAGTACTGGACTTAGACGTCCAAACTATACATCCCCTATATCAGATTATATCATGCAAACAGAATTGCCTAGGGGCACTAAGGTACCCAAATTTACAAAATTTTCAGGCGAGACGAACGAGTCAACGGTGGAACATATCGCTAGATATTTGACGGAAGCAGGAGACTTAGCGGGAAACGAGGATTTAAGGATCAAATATTTCCCTAGTTCACTGACAAAAATGCATTCATTTGGTTTACTACTTTGCCACCAAATTCGATAGATGCATGGGCATACTTGGAAAGACTTTTCCATGAGCAATTCTACATGGGCCAAACTAAGATAAGTTTGAAAGAATTGGCCAGTGTTAAAAGAAAATTCACAGAAACAATTGATGATTATTTAAATAGGTTCCGTCTGTTGAAATCAAGGTGTTTTACAATAGTCCCAGAGCATGAACTTGTTGAAATGGCTGCAGGTGTTCTAGATTATTCAATAAGGAAGAAACTAGATACCCAATACCTTAGGGACATGGCCCAATTAGCAGATAGGGTTCGACAAGTCGAACGCCTGAAGGCAGAAAAAGCTAGGGCAAATAAAAGTTACAAGAAAGAAAGAGTGGCATACGTCGAAGCCAAGGATGCTGAGAATGAGTCTTTCGATGACTCATATAGCCCTGAAGAAGTCGAAATAGACTTGGCTGAATTGAAAGAAGCGCCACCTTATGCTTGCAAACTGCTAAATCCTGCCAATGGAAAAAATCCAGTAGAAAACGATAAGAATGATAGGTTCCCTAAGAATACTTATACATTCGACATTACCAAGTGTGATGAAATATTTGATTTATTGGTAAAAGATGGCCAAATGATACTACCTCCAAATTCAAAAATTCCTCCGTTGGAACAACGGAAGAAAAGAGGTTTTTGTAAATATCATGGGTTTTTAGGCCATAAAACTTCTCAATGTTTTCTTTTCAGGGATCTAATTCAAAATGCTCTCAATGATGGAAGGTTGAAGTTTGCTGACAAGACCAAGAGTCATATGAGGGTCGATACCAATCCCCTAAACATTGCTGACGCCAGCCTCTGCGAGGTAGAAGATATCAACATGGTGGAGGTTTCTGAAATCGAGGTTGTGGAGACTAAAGCAATGTTCAATGGAAAGCAGGCTACTGAAAGCCTAAATAGTGACATAATCTTCAATACTGATGTTGAAGAATCTTCCAAGGCAGAAATAACTGAAGCCTCGAAGGAAGAAAACAGCGAGGCCACTGAAGACCTCAAGATGAAACTCCAGAAAATCCAGATCTCTGAAGTTCCTCCAGCAGCAGTTAACATGGTTAGCGCCAGACGACCAGTGTCTGAATTTGGCGAACTAGAGACATGGCCGACGAGGAAAAATGGGGGCATCAAAGTTCCTCCAAGAACCGAAAGCCTCAAAGAATATCTCTGGAATTGCCACGAGAGAAATTTTATTGTTTTGAAAAAAACTGTACAAAAAGAAAAGAAATGGGACTTACACTCTTTAATATTCGAGAGGCCCCACTTCGTTTTGAAAAGCAATTGATCAAATCAAAAAAAGATTTAATCAATAGTTCTTTTGAAAAGAAAAATAAAAAAGAAATGGTTATCGTTTTGAAAAGAATCGTGATCGCTTGTTTTTAAAACGATTTTGAATTTAAAAGAAATCAACTTAATTAAGTTAAAACAAGTTTTAATGCTTAATTAAGACCTAAGTGATTAGGGTTTGATCACAAAAAAATATTTACAAGTGATTATGTTTGAAAAAATCAAATAAAACAATATTTAAAGTATTTGAAAATACCTAAAAACATGTCATTTTAAACCTAATTAAAAATGTATTAAATAAATCTTTTTTGATGATTTTTTTTGGTATTCATAAAATATATATATTAAACAAAGAGTGTGCAAAAAATGAAGTGAAAATAATGAATTTTGATTGGTTAAATTAATTGATGAAGTTATGAAGAAAAATAAGAAAAATAGTGATAAAAATTGGGTTTTGTCTCCACAAGGACTTGAACCCACGCCCTCATGCTTGCCAATCAAAACAATGACCAACTGAGCTGCGCGCGCAGCTTGTTATACGTATGCCTCCATTTAATTATATTAAAAACAAACATTTGAAATTTATGAACAAAAAATGGCGCCAAGAACACATCCCCAATTCAAATTTGAAAATCCTGAAAACTGAATTGTTTGGATCAAGTAAGGGGTCTATTTCACTCGATTTTCCATAAGGAACATGATGGTGATCTTTAATTTCATTTATTTCCACTCTAAGGTCATCAATTTTCTAGAAATCGTGAAGAACCCTAATTCTGAGATTGATCATGAAATTGTGTATGTGCAAGATAAATAGTAATTGATTGAGGGTTAATGATCCTCATGTGTGCAGAAACAAGATGGTATGTTCATATTTTATTTATGATGCATGGAGAATAGAGTTTGAAGTTCATGAGCACTTACCTTAAAAATGGCAAAACTGAGAATCGAATTCTGCAAATGAGGAGTTCCAGTTGTTGTTTCTTGATCTGGACAGCATCAATGGACCTTATGGAACATGTTTGAATGCTTGGAACAGTTTGAATTCACTTGAGCAAGGCCATGGAACCCGATCTGCAGAAGCTTCAAGTATGGATCGAGCTTGATGATTATGAGGTTACAGGTTGATGGTGAGTGTTTGGATAGTTCATATGAAGTATATGGATGGTGTTTGAAGTGTTAGTTTGGACAGAAATAGCCTGGAATTGATTTTGGCATGATAAGGCTTATTATGTGCATATATGGAAGTAAGGTAGTGATTTTGAGATTTGAGGTGTTTTGGGGTGTGTGAATGGATCAAACACATCCCATATGATGTTTATGAGATGTTAGAACCATCACTTTGGCCATAACTTCAATGGTTTGGAGGTTGAGTTTTCTACCTCTTTGAAAACTATGAAACTTGCAATTCAAGAAAGAAGAGAGAAAACCTATAATTGTGAGGTTTTGGTGTGAATTTGAATGAAGTTTGGACCTCTATTTATAGGCCAAGAGTTCTGAACTCAGACCTTTGCAAGTTGATCAAGAAGTGATGATTTGGCTTAAGAGATAAAAAGGAATCTTTTACATTTAATGCAAAATGGTTAAAGTAACTTAACCATGGTCATTCTTCCAAGCTTCTTATCCTCTTCCATTCTGATCTCAAACCAGAAAAATATCTTCCAATTATTGCATTGGTGTGTCATCACTTGAATTATAGGTCATATAGTATTGAACTTAGTGAAAATGGCTTGTAATCTCATGCATAATGACCTCTAATGACAAAATTCAAAACCATAGCTAGGCTCCATATTTTTTCATGCTTTTGGACATTTTGGAAAGATCATATTACATACTTCAAAACCCTAGTTGAAAGTTTCTTCAAGACCTTTAAGGAAATGGGTGAAAAAGATCCATGAACTTTGAAGAAAATGAAGTTTTAAGTGAAATTTTCAAAAGATACCAACTTTGAAGCTCCATATCTCTTAAATGGTTGATCTTTTGGAAAAAAATTATATGTGACAAAGTTGTTCATTGGATCAAAATCTACAACTTTCATGTTGGAAGTTTTTTTTCAGTTTGTAGGTGAAATTTTGAGAAATTCCCTTCCAAAGTTTGGAAAAAACCATTGAAAAACACTTAGAATTTTTCTAAGTATGGAAAGTCAAACTTTTGACTTTTTGATTCTTGATTGATTTTCTTGATTTTTCTTGATCAAATGACTTCATATATCATATATTAATGATTCAAAACTTCAAAAGTCATGGTTGACCAAAATTCCCCAAAAGTCAATGGTGATCTTGTACAGTTGACTTTTTCAAACGAATCGCGTTTCTGGAGATTTCCAATGAACCAGGCTATCCTCATCAAATGAATGGTATGAATGGATCATATTGAGGCATTAGAGGATATTGAGCCATGATTTGAGTTGTGGCACCATGTCCTGATTAAAAAGGCAGTTGTTCAGTGAATTAGGTCAAAAACCCTAATTATTGACCTGATGAAATTGATGACTGTGGATCTTGAATTGAGATGTAATTTCCATTGGATGTTGTCATAGGGATTATTTGAAGATGATTGAAACCTTTGATTGACTTCCTGGGGATTTTTAGGGTTTCCCAAATGTGATCCCTGATTTTAGTCCCTGATAGTTCAAAACCCTAATCTGAGGATTTGTTTGATCAATCTCTGGGTGAGGGATGTCTTGATCCAATAAATTAGGTCAAGATAATGCACTTGGGGTCTTGATGTCATGTCCCAAGCCATAATGTCAAATCCTGAGCCAAAAATTCAAGAGTATACTGTCTTCAGTCAAAACCCTAATTTGGTCGATTCAAAGCTGTTGAGCTTGTTGAAGTAAATCTCTGAGGACCAAATGTTGATTGTTGATGAAGATAGTTCTTTTGAGATGAAGGGAAAATAAAACCCTAATTGATTGTTACTTGTACTAACGAGTGATTTCTTGATTAAACTCTGCTGAGCACAAGTAGCAAACACAAGCTATGCAATTTGTTAGAGATGCAAATGATGCATATGCAGATCATATGAGGTGGTATCTTAGGTCAAAAATTGGGGTATGAAAGCGTCTCATACAAGTCTCCCATTTATTTTGGGAGAATCATCACATAATACATGCATCATGACATTGCATAGAGACTAACTTTACCATTTTCAGGATACTGGTACAAACAGATAAACAATATCTCCAAAAATTCAATTCCATCATCACAAACGGTGTGGACACGATCAACTTTTACAAAGTCTAATTCAGTTACTATGAACGGTGCTGACACGACAATAGATCTAATTCCATCATCACGAACGGTGTGGACACGATCAACTCTTCCAAGATCTAATTCAGTTACTACGAACGGTCCTGACACGATCAACATTCCAAGATCTAATTCCATCATCACAAACGGTGTAGACACGATCATCCTTCCAAGGTCTAATCCAGTTACTACGAACGGTGCTGACATGATCAATATTTCAAGATCTAATTCTATCATCACGAACGGCGTAGACACGATCATCTTTCAAAGATCTAATTCGGTTACTACGAATGGTACTGGCACGATCAAAGAAAGAGACAAACTTAATCATGATACTCAATTCAGAAAAGACCACGACAATGGAGTCACGACAGCTGAGTCACGATAATGGAATCAAGACAACCGAGTCACGATAATGGAATCACGACAACTGAGTCACGATAATGGAATCACGACAACTGAGTCACGATAATGGAATCACGACAACTGAGTCACGATAATGGAATCACGACAACTGAGTCACGATAATGGAATCACGACATCTAAGTCACGGTAATGGCATCACGACAATTGAGTCACCATAATGGAATCACGACAATGGAGTCACGATAATGGAATCACGACAACTGAGTCACGATAATGGAATCACGACAACTGAGTCACGATAATGGAATCACGACAACTGAGTCACGATAATGGAATCACGACAACTGAGTCACGATAATGGAATCACGACAACTGAGTCACGGTAATGGCATCACGACAATTGAGTCACCATAATGGAATCACGACAATGGAGTCACGACTATTGAGTCACGACGATGGAGTCACGACAATTGAATCACGACGATAGAGTCACTACAATCAATTCATACTCCCAGCGTACAGATGGCATCTGTAAGCCCATGTGTGGTAAACTTTCTGTCAACGCCCGGATGGCATCTTTAAGCCCATCTCCAACAGAAACTTCTCAACATACTAAGCTCAAATTCAGCCTAACGTACGACCCACTCTAGTACTTCTCAATACAAAGGATCCAGTCTAGCGTACGACTCATTCTAGGATACAACCTGACGTATGGTGTATTCTGACAACTATCAACACAGCGATCCGGTCTAACGTACGACCCATCCCTCAGCCTAACGCACGACTTTCCAGTCATTTATCAAATGCAAATTGGATCCGGTCTAACGTACGATCCATCCTTCAGCCTAACGCACGGCTTTCCAGACATTTATCAAATGCAAATCGAATTTGGTCTAACGTACGACCCATCCTTCAGCCTAACGTACGACTTACTTTGACACTCATCAATACAGTGGATTCAATCTAAGGACAGCTGGTTGGTGCTTGGCGTAAATGATCTCAATGTCCTGGGTTCGATTCTTGCCCAAGACCATATTTTTGACAATTTGTTTGTTATGTGTTTATTATGGATCTGGTGCACCTCACCTCTTTTGTGATACATCGCGTGTCCATGCCATCAGCTCTTGGATCTCCACAGCACCAAATCATGTGCTCCTGGGGACGATATTCCACCGTACACCATCAGGCTGCGTACACACTGGATCATCCGCCCCTCACTTCCTCTTCCAGGTTTTTAATTTATTTTATTTATTTATTTATAAAAGCTTGTTTTTACTTATTTCTTTTGTTTCTTTTTTTTAACCAATCATTTATTTATTTTTAAAAAAAAACAAAACCACGATTTAGAGTTAGTTTAATTTAATAATTAGGTTTATAATTTTAGGTTAATAATTATTTTAATAATTGGTGTAGGTTAATAATTAATTATGGTAATTAGTTAATAATTTTTAATTTTAGGTTTCTCTAAGATTTAAGATTTATCACCATGAACACCTCATTTGCCTTCAAACCTTGAATTTCTAAAAATGCGCAATTTCCCTTCTCATCCCTTATTCTGTGATTGTCGAACGCCTTCTGTTTAATTTATGCCTTTTATTTAATTTTGCCTTTTACTTTCTACCTCTATTTTAATTACTCTTTATTAATTTTGGTTTTATTTGTTTATCCTTTTATTTGCCCCAATACTATTGCTTGCTATTATAAATCATGTAACTGCTCACAGGTTGTATTGCTTGCTTAGAATATTCCCTTATATTTTTCCTCGTATTTTTTTACCGATTATGTAACTGCATTCGGGTTGTATTGCTGAGGCCATAAGGCTTTATTTTCCGCCTTTTTAATTTCTGTTATAATCATAAACTTGTACTATTTTTTGCCATAACTGCGTGGTTAGTAACCCTAGGGAGTGATAAATCATGAATTGAACATAGAATCACTAATTACAAGATAAATGTAATCGAAGTTAACCACGTGATTGTGCCACACACACACCTTTAGGGTAACTCCTCTTGTTGCCTGTTGCCTTATTTATCTGTTGCCTGTTGCCTTTAATTGTACTAAATAGTCAAGTCCCTCGGTTCCGAGGAAACCTAAAGCAAAGGTCGCCTTATTCGTTGATATCATCAATTCTGTCCCTCAAAGCTGCCTCGGTAAAAGATGATTGTCCCAATTTCTAAGGTATCCTCGCATGATGCCTAAAAAGATTAAATGACCATTATGTCCTTCCCTAAAGACTACCTGCCTCTATATGGTAGAGACAGTTTTATGGCGAACGATTATTCTTGATGACCCGATACATCCAATTGAAAGACTTCTTGCCCTCTCATGGTATGGATAGATCCTTTCGACCGAAAAGCTAAAAGAACGATCTTTCAAACTTAGGGTAGTTGCTACTAATTGCTTGCTCTAAAATTCAAATTCAATTTTACCCTTTTTCAAAAACCTTCAAAAAGGCTACGCTTATTTACAAGCTAAAGTCCTTATTCAAATCCTTCTTCTATTCACTGCAAATATTTTCAAACATTTCAAAGTGAGCTAAGAAATTAAGAGCGCATGGAAAACCATGGATGCAAAGGGTGCCTTACACCTTCCCTTTGTATAAATTACCCCCCGGACTTAAAATTTATTTTAAAGGTTTTTTTCTGTTCTTTTAGCCTTTCTTTAAATTGGATAAAATAAAAGTCAGTGGCGACTCTTGCTTAACCGCGACATTTCTTTAAAAAGTCAGTTCACCGTATTACAGTAATGCATGATTTATATGTGTTTGCATGATGCTCCAATGATAGGTTGTTGATAACCAAAGCGTATATAGCTTGCTAATGTTGGATGGTTGTTGGATGCTACCGCGACTTCCTAATACCTGTTTTTTGAACTTTGAAGATCGTAGTTAGGAGAAAGATAAGTTCGAGGTTGTAAAGTGTGATGATACCTTTTCCTTATGCCGTGCGCCTTGCCCCGATTTGACCCTTTGAATTACTCCACGCCTTTGAATTTTCGAAGTCCTCCATGTCTTTCACCTTTTGCAATTCGCATCTTTAACCTTTTCGAGGTTCTCCACACCTTTAACCTTTTGAGGTTCTCCACACCTTTAACCCTTTGAATTGTTTACCTTATGGATTTGGTATCCAATGCCCCAAGGTTTAGTGGAAAAAGATGCCTATGATCTCCAAGCCATGAAGAAAGTGCCCCGAGAAATAACCTTATCATATGCTTCAACGTTTAGATTGAAGGGTATGCTCTTGATCTCCAGGATATGGAGGGCTATCCATAGTGTTCTATCCTTTTGAATTCGAATTCTTCCCATGTTTGACATGCCCCTGTTTGTTATTGCTTCGAGATGTGACCCAAGTCGATTGAACCTTTAGGATGAATGCCCCTAGTTAATAGGATCCTTGATCGCATGCCCCTGTAATCCTTGAAATTTTTCCCCTGTTTAGGAGAACCCTCTGGATGTGGTTCCCCCATTCAAGAGTCTTTAGTAGAAATGATCGCCTTTGATTAACCAATTTCGAGATCTCCTTGATGCTAAGTGTATGTTCGTAGATGATGTTGTACCCTTTGAGAAGTAAATCCAATGCGATGTGTATGCAAGTTTTTGAATCGAAGTCCGTTATGAATGAGGACTGGATGATTTAGAACTGAATGTTTGAAGAAGCGTAGTGACTAGTGTGGTGTCGTTTTTTTTACCTCCCCGTTTCACTTGGGAGGACGGCACGCTAGACCCTTCATGCAAAATTTGGAAGGAGAATGCGCCCGTGGCGGGATGAATTTTGTTTCAGTTCTTCCCACGATATCACACGAACTTTTTAATTATCCTACGAGTAGGAAAGGGGAAAAAGATCTCAAATAAACCCTAGGAGTTTGCTAAGTGTGGGGATTCACCTAGACTAGAAATTCTGGAGTCCGGGAGGTCGGTTATACATAGGGAAGAGTTTAAGCACCCTACATATCCGTAGTACTCTACGGGAACCTTCTCTGTGTCTATGTGTCGTGCACTCGGTTTTTTACTACCTCTCGTGTGAGAGATACGAACTGACTCTTCTTTTGTTTTTGAGTTTTGAAAATCAGAGAGTCGCCACCGACTTTTATTTTATCCAATTAAGGAAAGGTTTATAAAAGAAACAGAAAAAGACCTTTAAGAGATTTTGGGTAAGGGGGTAGGTTATACAAAGGGAAGGTGTTAGCACCCTTTGTATCCATGGTTATCCATGGGCTCTTAATTGCTTAGCTCACTTGTTTGAATCATTTGTCTTGCCTTGAAATGCTTGTATGTGGTTTTAAAATTCATTTTGTAAATTGACTTTATAATGATCCTTGTGCGGATGTATACAAAGTGTTTTACCTTTCGAAGGATGTTTTGAAAAAAAGAACGTTAACTTCGTAATGATCCTTGTTTGGATATATACCAAGTATTGTCTTTTTTGAAAGTTTTATTTTGAAAAACAATGATATATGAGACATTTGTTTGTTTTGATTTGAGCAAGCAATTAGGAGGTCTACCCTAAGTTTATAAGGTCCTTTCCTATTTCCTTTAGAAAATTCTCCTTTTACCAAATGTAAACAAAAGTTCGATTTTGCATTTGAAACAGTAGAATTTGATTTTTTTGAAAAAGAGTAACAGAGGGATTACCCTAAGAGGTGCAAGTGTGATTGTGTTCTGATTCAGATATTTTTGTCTTTGAAGTTAGTGATCTAACGCTTCAGTTTTTATCTTTGACATACACGCAGTTTTATATGTACTGGAATTAAAATGTGGGAATGTAAAATGCGGGAATGTAAAATGCGAAAAGTAAATCTACGCTATTACATCGATTGTGCGAGAAATGTAAACTATGCTATTTACATGAATTTGACAACCTATACACTTATCTAGGAATTTAAATTGCAATAAGATAAAAGAAATATTTTTGGATTTTTTGAATGATTGATTTTAATTAGAATTAATGCATAATTAATTTAATTAAAATGCTATGCATTAGAAATAAAATTTAAACCTAAAAAATCAAGTCTAAAATATGTTCATATTGCTTGTTAATTAATTTTAAAATAAAAACTAATTTTTTGATTTTTTGAAGTTGTTTTGAAAATTAATAAGTTAAATTAACATATAATTATATAAACAATTATACAAATAATTAAAACTTAAAGAGAAAAATATTCTAAATATGTACAAAATTAGTCTATAATATATAAACTAAATTTAATCAAAAGGAACAATTTTTTTCTGATTTTTTGATTGGTTGAAATAATTAAAAAGCAAATATATAATTATATACTAATTAATTAGACAAAATATTTTAATTATTAAGAAAAATAAAATATTTTTATGTAAAAAATTAATAGATTATTTTATAAACCTAAAAGTGAAATTAAAATTATTTTTGGATTTTTGAAGGTATTTTTAATCAATTATGCAAGAAAAAACAAATTAATTAAGAAAATACTAATTTATATGATTCAGTGTGGCAAACCCTTAGGGTCTATGGTGAACCTGCAAGACAAGGAGCGTTAGATGAGAGAATTAGAATGATCTGATGGTCATAGATGCGTGGCACATGGAAATAGCCTAGTCAGCGAAGCACCAGATCTGGGGATAAAACAAAATGCGCGTAAGTATGTGTTAGAACTTGATTTAGTTCTTGACAAATCGTGGCTTATATAGCTCGATTTGTGAGGCTCTGAGGCTTGCATTTAATCTGAATATGTTCAATGGTGTTCAGGGATGATGTTTGAATGTTTAGTTTAGATTGAAACTTGCTTGAACTCAAAATTCGAATTTTAATTTTCTTTGAAAATTTCAAGTTCATACAAGCATGATACAAGTATATGATAGGCTCTGAATTCGTGTCTCCTTTGCTACTGAAATGTTCTACTCCATTTATAAGACATGGAGGGACTTAAATCTTAAGCTAACAAGCATTAAGTGCCTTTGAATTTTTGACCTTTTTTAATAATATATAGCTTTGAATTCAAGCAACCATGGCTTGATTTTTCTTCACTCTCTTGCCCTAGGCCTGCTGTACCTTCATGCTGCAGAGATTTGAATGATTCTTGGTGACTCATGCTTAAGAACAAAGCTACATAACATTATCCTTCACCATTTCTTTTTCAATTTAATTTTAAAAGAAATAAAATTAAACCAAAAAAAGAAATAAAATGTTATGGGCATTAGGTTGGTCGTGGGAGGCCCTTAGCAACATTAGAATCATGTTTGGATCATGAAAACTTGGCCCCTTTTGGAAAAAAAACATGTTTGATCAATATTGGTTTCTTGCATTTTCCCAAAATATAGCCAACTTCAACAAGGCATAAATCCCTCAATTTTTATCATATGAAGGAGTTCTTGTTCTTTTTAGAAACCTCAAGATGTCCTCTACTAGCCACTTTCGAAACTTTTTTTCATTTGGAGAAGTTATCTTGATGTTATGGCCTTTGACAAAAAACCACTTTTTGTTGACTTTGAAAATGACCTGTAATGTCTGAGCTCATATTTCTCAAATGGTGAATCCAATGACCATGGGACCAATTGCATTTGAAAGATAATTGAATTTCCTTCAAAACAAGCTTTGGTTGGAATTTTTTGAATGAACGAGGAGAGAGTTATGGGCGGTCAAAGTTCAGTTGACTTTTTAGGAGAAAACCCTAATTTTGTAACTTAGGGTTTTGTTGATTTTTGATCTTTCCTTGATGAATTATGATCAACCAATGATCAAATGATGAATATTTTGACAAAATATGGATTTTGACAAAAAATTTCATTTTTGACTGTCACTTGACTTTTCGGTCAAACTGGTCGTCTGTTGACTGTTTGAGCTGCTGACTGTGCGTCTGAGTGAATTGAAGTTTGAAAATTTGTCTGGTGGTACTTTGAGATATATGGAGATCCATGAAATACATTTGAGGTCTCAAAAAACTTGTTCTCCTGAAAAAAACAAAAACCCTAGTTAAGGACTGTTCGTGTAGGAGACAGTTGAGCGTACCTGATTTTTGTGCAGTGCTGAGTTTCTGTTGATCATGTGATGTTCAGAAGACTTCTAGAACAAAAATCTTGGAACTTTGAAATTCAAAAAAGATTGATTTGATTGATGGTACAAAACACGGAGAATTGCACTGTCAGCGGGTTTGGCTGTCAACTGGCTGTTCGGGCATTAACGTAACAGTTAAAGTGAAAATTCAACAGTTAAAGTTAATTTTTCTTTTTGTTTTTTGTTGTGTTAATGGTGAAAATTTATTTACATGAGTTTTTAGAAAAACACAAACATAATAAATAAATAAAATATACCGTACGCGAACAAAATTACTGATAATAACCTTGAAAAATATTTAATGCACAGTGAAATAAATATTTAACTGGCAGAAAACACACAAAATATTATCTGGATAATTAAAATACAGTACGACAGATAGTACGACATTTAATACTGACAGTACAAATATTACATAATATAATGAACAGTACGACAAATAAACGGTACATTATTTGAAAACAAAAGATACGACAAACTTTAAAAATGACGATTAAAAATCCATGCTATAAACAACAGCATATAGATAATCGGAAGTGTAAACATCGCAGGTCCGCATTTCTCAGGACTATGCAGACAGAAGAAAGACATGATCACCGTAGAAACAATGATGACTATAAGAAACAGTGTATCCACCCACTTTGCCATTTTTGCCGGGGAAGAAGAGAAAATAAATAGGAGGTAGAAATTTGAGGGATGAGTTGAAATTTGATGTGAGAATTTATGGAAAAATGAGAGGTATTTATAGAGTGAAAAGAAGGATAGAGACGTTGGGGAATGAAGTGATTCCGTACAAAAAGGAAAATTTGAGTGGTAGTAGGATTTGAAAGAAAGTGTGTGGTAGGGTTTGAAAAAGAGAGATGTGTAGAATAAAGTTAGGATTTGATTTTGAAAGAAAGAGATTTGAAAAGAAAGGAAAAGATTTTGAAAATAATAGAATATAGTACAAAAATTAGTGGGAAACAAAAAACTAATAATAATTTACTTGTTACCAGTACAGTCTGAATCCCCAGATTCTGCGCCTGCAAAAATTTAATTCTGTACCAATTGCGTCAGTACTATTTATCTGCAAATAAATCTCAAATAAACAGTAATTGGCGTTTGCGTAAGAATAAATTCAACAGCGAACCAAAATACCGTATAAGAAAAATTCTAAAAATCGAGTATTCATGAAATCAGGATATTTATGAAATAAAATCCAAGATTATATGAAACTCCCAATTTTTAGACAGAAGTTTGTTGCCTTCTTTCTGAAAAAGATGCGGGCAAATTTTGGGGTATAACAGTTGCCCCTATTCAATCTTCTTAAACCTGAAGAGACTGTTTGGAATCTGAAGGTAGAAGATGATTGAATATTTTAGATGCCCTGAAAATTTGCACTTACCTCCATCGAAGTGATGTTGGAAATTGCATTTGAGTGTTGTCTGAGAGATGTTGTTGGCAGATCATAACATTACCTGAGATGGGCTTTCAGATACCATCTATTGAATGTATTGATGGTTTGTTCATCAGAATGAATCCATTGATTATATCTTGATGAAGGATTTGAAAACCTTTGCGTTGACCGTTTGAGAACCGTCCGAGGTTACCGCTTTAAGTCTGGGAGGCTTATCGTTACGGAACTGTCCAAAGTTTCCGTTTTAGATTTTGAAAGTTGATCTATGAGGAACCGTCTGAGGTATCAGCTTTAAATCTTTGGAGGTTGATCGTAGTGTAACCGTTTGAGGTATCGATTTAGATCTGATGGTAGATCGTTGTGGAACCGTCTGAGGTATCGACTTCGATCTGAAGATTAATCGTCTTAAGGAACCGTCAAAGGTATCGACTTAGATCTGTAGGTAGATCATTGTGGAACCGTCTGAGGTTTCCGCTTTGGATCTTTGATGGTAGATCATTAAGGAACCGTCCAAGGTATCAACTTTAGATCTTTGATGGTAGATCATTAAGGAACCGTCCAAGGTATCAACTTTAGATCTTTGATGGTAGATCATTAAGGAACCGTCTAAGGTATCAACTTTAGATCTTTGATGGTAGATCATTAAGGAACCGTCCAAGGTATCGACTTAGATCTATGTTGCTTGTTTTTTGAGTTGATAGAAGTTTTGGAAAGAGAGATCTCTTCAGAATGAATCTTTGGCTTGACTATATCTGAGAGGAATGTTCGTCTGAATAGAAACCAGAGGAACACTGTATGTGATTGAGAACAAATCTGCTAAGGATATTCGTCCACCTGAAAAAATCAAGTTAGTGACATGCAATGTCATGATGCATGTAATGTATATGTTGAGATTCTCAAACTAAGTGAGAAATGTGCATGTTATGTATGCGTTTGTCATGAAACATTATATGCTGTGTATGAATATGCGTATGATGTATGATGTATGGACATGACTTATGCAGTTTAGAGCGTATCAAACTTCTGATTGGGAAAATAAATCCCTGCTTGCTATTTTGGAAATGAAGGCATTGATGATTGTTGATGATTTTTGCTATCTTGTTCGAGTATACTCAGCTGGGGAAATTCCTCACGGACCAGATTACTCTGTTGAGGGATCTTTGACTACCGCTTGGGGATGAAGTTAATTTGAAAGTTCTGATTTTGATGCGTCTTGAATGGGAATGAAAAAGATGCATAATCCTCCGATGCACTATTTGACCAAGCCTTGGTGTGGAGACCACACCTTCTGGGGATAGTGATCTTGAACAGCCCTGCTGGGGAATAAGATTTCTCGAACCATTTTGTTGGAGAGAAAAATCTCATAGAGGAATTTGCTGAGAAATACGTCTCTGTTGGGGAATTTTCCTCTGAAAGTGGTTTCGGGACGATGCCCAGATGATTGGGACACTACCTGAATGCTATTCCCGTTTTTCTTATAAACATCAGTCATATTCAAATGCATATGTTCATTCAAAATTATCATTGGGACGTTTACGTATTCAAAACAGAAAACGTGAAAACGTTGATTTTGAGCATGTGCTGCATTGATTTTTGAAAAAGAGCCATAATAGGCGGATTAGTACAAAGAGACAAAAATCCTAGTAGTAGGAAATTGTCATAAAGCTTTGAAAAGTACTTACAAAGAGAAATAGCTATGTGAAAACAATCCAGTCAAGTTTCAACTCTGCTATTGCCAATCTGTCTTCGAGTATCTCATCCCTCACTTGTTGGAAGAAAATGATTGGACTGATTGGTGCCTTTGATGTGTTGAACTTTGAAGGTGAGTAGGTAGCTAAACGGGACATAGTCTTACGCTTTATTCCCTAACTTTTGCCTAGGCTGCCTTTTCAGGTTTTCAGCCTACCGGGATAATATTTATTTTTTAGTCTCTAATTGTTGCCTGGATCGCCCTTTCAGGTTTTCAATCCACCGAGACGCTCATTTTTGCCTAAATCGCCCTTTCAGGTTTTCAACTTAGCGAGCTTTTCTTTAAGCGAAATACTTTTTGACTATGTCCGCATTTACAGGGTGTGGGAAATCCTCGCCGTCCATAGTGGTAAGCAACATGGCTCCGCCGGAGAATACCTTCTTGATTACAAACGGTCCCTCATAAGTGGGAGTCCACTTGCCCCTGGGATCACCTTGTGGTAAGATGAGGCGTTTGATAACCAAATCACCGGTTTGATATGCCTGACTTTTGACTTTCTTGTTGAAGGCTTTGATCATACGCTTTTGGTACAACTGACCATGACAAATAGCTGCGAGCCTCTTTTCATCAATCAAGTTTATCTGGTCCAATCGAGTCTGAATCCAATCGTCTTCGTCTAGATCAGCTTCTTTCATAATCCTTAGGGAAGGAATTTGAATTTCAATTGGAAGAACTACCTCCATACCATAGACTAAGGAAAATGGAGTTGCCCCTATTGAAGTACGCGCTGATGTGCGATAACCATGAAGAGCAAAAGGTAACATCTCATGCCAGTCTTTGTAGGTTACTGCCATCTTTTGTATGATCTTCTTGATGTTCTTGTTGGCAGCTTCCACCGCGCCATTCATCTTTGGTCGATATGGAGATGAATTATGATGATTGATCTTGAACTGTGTGCAGAGTTCAGTGATCATTCTGTTGTTTAAATTTGTGCCATTGTCTGTGATGATCCTTTCAGGGATGCCATACCGACAAATGAGATTGTGCTTGATAAATCGGGCCACCACGTTCTTGGTGACAGAAGCAAATGAAGCTGCTTCTACCCATTTGGTGAAGTAATCGATAGCGACCAGGATAAAACGATGTCCGTTGGAAGCAGTAGGCTTGATTTCTCCAATCATATCAATACCCCACATTGCAAAAGGCCAAGAAGCCGTCAGGACGTTTAACGGTACTGGAGGTACATGTACTTTGTCAGCATATATCTGGCATTTGTGACAAGTTCTGGAGTGATGATGGCAGTTTGTCTCCATGGTAGACCAGTAATAACCTGCTCTTAAGATCTTTTTAGCCATTGTATGTCCGCTTGAATGAGTACCAAAAGCACCATCGTGTATGTCTTCCATAATCTGTTCTGCTTCCTTCTTGTTTACACAACGAAGCAAAGTCGAGTCATGGTTGCGTTTGTACAGGATTCCATTACTTAGAAAGAATTTAGCAGCAAATCTTCTTAGAAACTTTCTATCGTTAATGGATGCCCCTTCAGGGTACTCTTGAGCTTCGAGATATCTTTTTACTTCATGGAACCATGGTTTTTCTTCCAATACTTCAGTATCAATCTCATTGCAATAGACTGGTTCATCTTGTCTGTAAATGGTGATCATTGGCGCCTCATTGTCCCACCTGAATTTGAACATAGATGACATGGTAGCTAGGGCATCAGCTAGTTGATTTTCTTCGCACGGGATATGTTCAAAAGTGATTTCTTCAAAGTAGGGAATCAAACTTAGCACATATTCTTTGTATGGAATTAGATTCGGGTGCTTCGTGTCCCATTCCTCTTTGACTTGATAAATTACAAGCGCCGAGTCACCGTAGACCTCTAGGAACTTGATTCTTAAATCAATTGCAGCTTTGAGACCCAGAATACATGCTTCATATTCGGCTATATTGTTAGTACAGTTGAAGCATAATCTGGCAGTGAATGGTGTATGTCCTCCTGTAGGAGAAATGATCACAGCTCCGATGCCATTGCCAAGTGCATTAGAAGCTCCATCAAAAACCATAGTCCATCAGGATCCTGGCTCGGGTCCTTCCTCCGGTCCTGGTTGTTTGTAGTCAGTAACTAGCATAATGTCTTCATCTAGGAAGTCAAAGTTCAACGCTTGATAATCATCCACTGCTTGATGAGCCAGATGATCAGCTACCACACTTCCTTTGATCGCTTTTTGTGAAGTGTACTGGATGTCATACTCTGTTAAGATCATTTGCCATCTTGCTATTCTTCCAGAGAGAGCAGGTTTTTCGAACACATACTTGATGGGATCCATTTTGGAGATCAGGAAAGTGGTATGGTTTAGCATATACTGCCTTAGTCGGCGAGCCGCCCATGTTAAGGCACAGCAAGTTTTCTCGAGTAGAGAGTATCTTGTTTCACAACCGGTAAACTTTTTGCTAAGATAGTAGATTGCATGCTCCTTTCGGCCAGACTCGTCATGTTGCCCCAGTACACACCCCATTGAATCTTCTAACACTGTCAGATACATTATCAGAGGTCTTCCTTCCACTGGTGGTAACAAGATTGGCGGTTTTAGGAGATATTCTTTGATTTTATCAAAGGCTAATTGGCATTTGTCATTCCATCTTTCCACCTGATCTTTCTTCAACAGTTTGAAGATCGGCACACAAGTAGTAGTCATATAGGCAATAAATCTGGTTATGTAATTCAGACGTCCCAAGAATCCTCTGACTTGTTTCTCGGTACGGGGTATGGGCATTTCTCGAATGGCTTTGACCTTTGCGGGATCAACTTCAATACCTTTGCTACTGACGATGAAACCTAAGAGTTTACCGGATCTTACTCCAAAGGTACACTTGTTCGGATTTAGTCGCAACCTGTACTTCTTGAGTCTGTCAAACAGTTTGTGCAGATGACCCAGATGTTCTTCTTCGGTGTTGGACTTTGCAATCATATCATCCACATAAACCTCTATCTCCTGATGAATCATATCATGGAACAGAGCTACCATTGCGCGCTGATATGTTGCTCCTGCATTCTTTAAACCAAAGGGCATTACTTTGTAACAAAAGGTTCCCCAAGGTGTTGTGAAGGTTGTTTTTTCCATGTCTTCGGGCGCCATCCTGATTTGATTGTACCCTGAGAATCCATCCATAAAGGAGAATACCTTGCATTGTGCAGTATTGTCAACAGTACATCGATGTGAGGTAAAGGGAAATCATCTTTGGGGCTTGCCCGATTCAGATCTCTGTAGTCTACACACATTCTGACTTTCCTGTCTTTTTTAGGCACGGGCACGATGTTAGCTATCCAAGGAGGATAGCTCACAACTTTTAGAAAGCCAGCATTGAATTGCTTTTCAACCTCGTCTTTGATCTTCTTTGACATATCGGGCCTACTCCTCCGCAGTTTCTGCTTAACTGGAGTGCTACCTTCTTTGATCGGCAGGCGATGAACCACAATATCCGTGTCAAGGCCGGGCATATCTTCATAGGACCAGGCGAATATCTCAACGTAGTCTTGTAACATTTGAATCAGTCTTTACTTGACACTGTCTTCTAGATCAGCCCCTATCTTGACTTCTTTCTTTTCTTCGTCACTGCCCAAGTTGATAACCTCAATTGATTCTTTATGCGGCTGTATAGTCTTTTCCTCTTGTTCTAACAGCCTTGTAAGTTCCCTTGGTACTTCACAATCTTCCTCACTTTCGTCCTCAGTTTGGTAGATCGGATTTTCAAAGTCACGACTGGCAATAGCAGAATCGTTATCAACAGGATCCAGAGTGAATGTGAATCTGCATTTATTATGTGGGTGTGTGTAAGAACACATAGCTATTTGAAAATGAATGAAAGCAAAGAAATAAAAAGGATCACAAAATTTGAATATGCAAACGTCCCATGATTTTTTTGAATGAACATGATCATGATATGACAAACCCTTATAAAAAGGACCAGTGTGCTTCGGGCAAGGCACACGGCTTTCAAGTTCATGGTTCGATAGTACAGGAACCATTTTTATCTTTGCACATATAAACAATAAAACAGGAAATTGCATTTACTCCTGATCAAAGGAGATCACATCCTCAGCTTCCCAGTTGTTCAATCCATTGTTGTGAGCAGGGAGTATCCAGCTGTTCCAGTTGCAGTTATCTTCTTCGTCTTCCACATCATTGACTTCTTTGGTGGAGAAATGAGCTGTTGATCCTTCGGGATAGGCAAGATACTCTGCTGGATACGAGAGCCCAGGCTGACATACCTCTGTTGGCTGAGCGAGATACCCGATAAGATCGTCCCATCCAGTCGGAATGATGTCTTCAAGGGAGACTTGTGCATTCTGGGGAGCAGTGTATTGCATTAGGAAATCATTCTCATTATTTGGTGTTTCCCAGACTTCTTCAGGAGCGACAGGGCTTGTGAATGTCATATTGTCTTCAAAATGATTGTCCCATCCAGTTGGGGTGATGTCTTCAATAGCGATCTGCGAGCTCAGGGGAGCAGAATATTTCACCATAAAGTCATACTTACCACTTGGTTCTCCTAGTGTATCCCAGACTTCTTTTGGACTAGGTGGACTTTGGTATTGCTCAGTGATGGAACTTGTGAAACTTTTGCAATCTTCAAACTGATCACCCCATCCAGTTGGTCTCATACCCTAATTTTTGACCCCCCTGAGATGACATATCTTCAGGATTTTTCATCAAGTCAAAGCAAGTATCCAGAACAGCCTAACATTCAATCAAGGGTGTTCAAAGACAAGAAAACTCAGGCAAAGGATCAATCAATAGAGGGATTAGTCTCTAATACAATCATAAGACTCAAAAGCCTCATTATTACACCTATGATTGATTAAGACACCCAGTCATCTAAGTACAGGATTACTCAGATCAACAGACTAGGGTTTGGAGCCTATCAAGGACTAAAATCAGGGATCACCTTTGGGAAACCCTAAAAAGCCCTAAGGGACCATTCAAAGACATCAATCATCTTCAAATAACTCTTATGACAAGATCCACTGGACATTACACCTCAATTCAAAGTCTACACTCATCATTGTCCTCTGGTCGACAATTAGGGTTTTTGACCTAATTCACCAAGATAGTTGACTTTTAATCAGGGCATGGATCCAAAACTCAAGACATGATTCAAGAATCTCTACTACCTCAATATAATCCATTTTACATCATTCATTTGAGGAAAAGATCTTGTTTCTACACAAAAGTCCAAAAATTCACTTTGTCAGGCAAAAGTCAACTGTATGGGATCACCTTTGACTTTTAAGGTTTTTGGTCAAAAAATGACTTTCAAAGATCAATATCATCAATATATGGATATTAAAGTCATTTGACCAAAGAAATTCAAAGAAATTCATCAAGGAGCAAAAAGTCGGGAATTAGGGTTTTTGAAGGCATGGTGAGAACTCAAAATTTCACCTACACAACTCAAAAAACTTCCAACATGAAAGTTGTAGATCTTGCAAAATAAAACAACATCTTACAAAGGAACTTTTTTCAAAAGATAAATCATTTATGAAGTTTTGGAAATTTTGAAGTTTAGGTCATAAACACTTAGAAATTTTTCTAAGTGTTTTAACCTAGTTTTCATCCAACTTTGGGCTCATTTTTCACAAATTTCCCAAATGATTCTGAAGAAGACATAAACTAATGATTTAAAGTAGATGTTTAGGGCTTTTCAAATTGTGTTCAACCTTCTCCAAATTCAATTTGAGCTAAGAGTTATGCTTGTTCAAAGTTGGCCTCATGAAGTAAAATTATAGGTCATGAACACTTTTGGACTTTGCAAATTTTGTGCAAATAACCTCTCTTATGGATTCTACACGACCCATAACACATCTGAAACCATGCCATGCATTCATTTTCACCATGCCATAAGAATTGAAGAAGATTCTAAAAACAAGAACATGTGATTATGTAATGATTACTTTTGTGAATTTATGGCAAATTGATGAATCACCCAAGGAATCTTCTCATCAACCAATTAGAGCTCACTTTGCATCTGAAATGTCCCCTAAGATCAGATAGAATCAATGGATAGGGGAAGCTAGCCCGAAAATGCATCATTGCATTTTGGAGATTCTTTGAATTTCTTCATGGCTAAGAAACCAAACTCATTACACTAAGCAAGCTCACCACAGCCAATTGATCTGCATCCATTTGCCTATAAATACAGAGGCATTCCTCATTCAAAATCACACCAAAGCAACCATATTCCTTGCTTTCTCTTTCTCTTCTCATGTTCATTGTTTTTCAAAGTTCTTTGGCAAGAAGAATCGATTTCTTCAAACCAGAGCTTATCTTTGGAAAGTGAGCATTCTAACATCTCAAGGGAGTTCATTTGAGGTGATCCAAGCACCTGGATCACTTCTGTAAGTGGAGGAACACCATTGTTGCTCTCACTTTGGAGCATTTGCAGTTGGAGGTCCATGGAGTAATTCAGGAGGTTCCGAGCCAAGCCAATCATCCAGACACATTCCTCAGGTCATAGTGAAGCTAACCAGATGGCTGCAGCTCATCTGTAACTCCAAATTCAACAACATCCATGTTCACTTGAAGCTGAAATCGAGGGAGGTCCATAGAGCAATTCAGGAGGATTCAAGCTCCAATAAGCATCCAGTTAGCATCATTGAGTCTCAGGGAAGCTATTGAGATCATTCATTCAAGCCCAGGTGCTCTCTACCATCCTCACGACCTCCATTTTCAGAGGTAAGTTTCTGAACCTCACCTCTCTAATTTAAGCACTCTTTGTGAAATAGCTCGATTCTATCTTGTTCAGCATCATCAGAGGATTGAAAACCCTCTATCATCATTCATTTATATTTCAGTATAGTCATTTAATTTGATTTTGAAATTTTAGGGTTCTTCACGATTTCTGGTAAATTAGTTAGATGTAGTTAATATTAATCCATGTTAGTTACATATTCAAAATCGTGAGTGAATTTAGAGCAAGTTTCATGTTTACATTGTTGCAAATAGTTGAGAAACGAGTGAGTTCAGAAATTCAAAAATGGAGAACTTGAGGTTGAAGACGAAGATGGTGAAGCGCGCCATTTTTGAAATCTCAGGGCAAAGTTTATTTTATTTTGAGTGATAGGCGTTTTATAAACGACTGAATAACTTGCCCCAGTGGCCACACATGCGCTCTTAGTCTCCTCATGCCCAAGGTCTGGGGTTCGAATCCCCCTCGCCCCAGACTTTTTGCTTCATTTATTTTTCAATGTTTTGCCACTTGTTTGAAAATATAATAAGTTGGATGTGCATCTTAAACAAACTGCGCGCGTAGCCCAGATGGTGGGTGTTTTGGCCAATGACTTGGAGGGCGTGAGTTCAACCCCTCTAGGTGACAAAACCATTTTTTTTTATCACTTTTCACACTAAATTTCTTCACAACTTCACACAATTAATTCACCTATCAAATTAAATCATTCTCACTTCATTTTTCATACACCTATTATTTAATATATCTATTTTGTGAATAGTCAAAAAAATCATAAAAATTTTATTTATTTCTTGAATTTTAATTAGGTTTAAAATAGTATGTTTTTTAAGTGTTTTCTTAAATACTTTAAATATATATTATCACTTTATTTTAACCTAATCACTTTGTAAATAATTTTATGATAAAACCCTAATTGTTTAGGTCTTAATTAGTTAAAAAGTCTTTATTTTTACCCTAATTAAGTTGACTTTTGTCAATTTTCAAAACTGTTTTCAATCTCCGAATAAATCAAATGATTAAGGTTTTCAAACAACAAAACCTTGTATCATTCAAAATCATTTTCAAATTGCTCTCATAACCAGTACTGTAAAGTACTGGGCCTCTAATAGAGTGTAAGTCCCAAAAACCTTCTCTTCTTAGCTTGTTTTCAAAACTGTATTTTCAAAATCTTCTTTCTGTTTTCAAAACATTCTTCTGGTATTTGAAGGGCATTATTCCCGGTGAAACTCTTCAGATACCTATGTGACCTTTGTCCATCTTCACTTCTTCTGTTTTCAAAAACCGTTAACTGTTTATAATAAATATTCAACTGTCATCAACAAAACAACAATATTGTTAAGGCTCTGTACATACTTCTTCAAAGGCCTCCACTCCATCCAGGTTAGGCTTTACAAGCTTTCAATTTACAGTCTTTATTTAAATTACTGTCAAACATAAATTGTGCATATATATTAGTTTAGAACTACGTTTGAGTATAAACCTTAGGACAGTTAAACTATATATATATTATAGGAATATGACCTAGGATTGAGAATGTCTTCCCGGTGAAGGCTCTTTCCTAATTAGAGATCTGTAGTTCAAACCCCCAAGATGAATTATTCCCGGTGAAACATCTTGGCAAAAACCTTAGAATCCAAATAATAGGACACATCCACCCAAAGAGGAATTATTCCCGGTGAAACCTCTTACCCATTTGCTTAGAGCCAAAATAAGTTCAAAACTACATAGCTTTCTCTTGTGCTATAACAAGGACCCTCGATTAGCCTCCTCTTGGGCTTTGTACAAGGACCCACAGGCTTCTTAAAAGCATTTCCAGCTTCCTCTTGAGCTTGTATACAAGGACCCATCAGGTTTCTTATAAACATAGGAACAGGTCTTTAGTCACCTTTTAGCCTACCCTGGAGAGTTTCTTCCAATTTAAACCAGACTTTAAACAAGCTAAGTTTGTCTCAATTTTGCATTGAGTACACTTTTTGGAATGAGAGACATGGACAGTCTCTATCACCCTTATCTCCATCAATCTTCCTTAGCAGAGTCTAGGATCTATGTTTATTTTCTCCTCAGCATGTGTCAGCCTTCATCTTTGGCTTTAAACAAGAAGTCTCCACTAGATAATCTTTCTGCCAATCATTTCAATAAAATTCCCTGGAAAGGGTTAGCTTCCACACATTCTTTCATTTTTAATATAAATCCCTGGAAAGGGTTAGCTTCCATACATTCTTTCATTTTTAATATAAACCCCTGGAAAGGGTTAGCCTCCAAAGTCAATTAAAATCAACTTCCATTTCAACAAATTCCCTGGAAAGGGTTAGCTTCCACACATTCTTTCATTTTTAATATAAACCCCTGGAAAGGGTTAGCCTCCAAAGTCAATTAATAAATAAATAAAGATTCATTTCTCTTAGGAGATAATTTCCCCAAAAAAGTCAAAACCTCTGGAAAGGGTCAGCCTCCAAAAAACATGATAAAGTCAGTCTTTTACCAAATAATTTCTCTAGCTGAGTCAAAATCCCTGGAAAGGGTTAGCTTCCAAAGAAAAACAGTCTTTCAATAAATAAAATCTCCTCAGTAGAGTCAAAACCAACAAAAACAGTTAGCCTCAACCTTGGGCTTCATACAAGGCACCCAAACAATAAAACTCCCCTGTCAAGAGTCAGCCTCAACCTTGGGCATTGTACAAGGCAGATAATAGAGTCTCCCCAGTGAGTTCTTCATCTTTCAGTAGCCACAACCTTGGGCTTTGTACAAGGCAGTTTAAACCATACTTTCATGTGTCAAAGATTCCTAACACCTAGGATCTTTTCCCCATAGAGTCATCCATACTCAGTTTATTTAAGAGTCTGCCACAACCTTGGGCTTTGTACAAGGCAGAAAATAATGTTTTCCCTAGCTAGAGTCAGCCACAACCTTGGGCTTTGTACAAGGCACATAAAATAGAGTCATTCATTCAATTATCCTCAACAGTCAGCCACAACCTTGGGCTTTGTACAAGGCACACAAATAGAGTCTCCCTAAGTAGAGTCAGCCTCAATTCTGGGCTTTGTACAG
Source organism: Vicia villosa (assembly GCF_029867415.1). NCBI lineage: Eukaryota > Viridiplantae > Streptophyta > Magnoliopsida > Fabales > Fabaceae > Vicia > Vicia villosa. Next base: position 218,457,618 of record NC_081180.1, on the reverse strand, counting down.
AACACCAAAATATCCTGTAATTAATCCCCAATGGAGTCATCTCCCAGAGTCAATAATAATTAATTAATTAATCAAAAAGCCTCAAGTTTGGGCCTCATACAAGCCAGCTAAATTCAAATCTTTTATACAGTAGATAGACATAGCTTATCTCTATAGAGAGATATTTTTACTACTCTACCACATTCAAACAAACAAACATTTCAATTTCAATTTCATTCAAAGTCTCCCATTTAGGACTCTGAAAGACATGCTCTGGCACATCCCCAGACTTGCACACTTTCCCTAATTTGGATGAGCATCTTTCTTTCATTTTAGAGGCACGATGGCTGTCATACTTGATCAACCAAGTAGACTCCCCTCTTAATGAAACATCATTTTTTTTAGCTTTTCTGTCACTTTTAAAATGTTTGTGGTAGAATAGTACAAATACCTCTCTGTAAAGATGATTTCATGTCTCTTTACTGTAAACAGAGATTTAATTCAAGCTTCAACCTTGAGCTTCAAGCAAGGCACCAAAAACAAGTAATTTCCCTAGTTAGTTCCCGGAACTACATTAAGCTCTGACTTCCACTAGGGATATGTAGGCATGAGGTTCACAAGGGATCTCAGCGAGCTAATAAAATACCAAAAATAGTCAGTCTGTCTATCTGTCTGTCTTTCTTTAATCAATTCAATTCTCTCTCCTAACACAAAGGAGAAACTTTCCCAATCATTAGCAGTAAACACAATCACAATGACACAGAGAAGGTTCCTGTAGAGTACTACAGATATGTAGGGTGTTTAAACACTTCCCTATGTATAACCGACCCCCCGGACTCCAGAATTTCTAGTCTAGGTGAAATCCCCACACTTAGCAAACTCCTAGGGTTTAGTTGAGATCTTTTTTCCCCTTTCCTACTCGTAGGACCAATAAGAAAGTTCGTGTGATATCGTAGGAAGAACTGAAATAAAATTCATCCCACCACGGGCGCATTCTCGAAGAGAAATCTGCTTTCTCTTGGTGAATTCGACAAGAAAGGATATGTTTTCCAAGGAGAGAAAAGTATCCTAAGAGTCATGAAGGGTTCGAAGGAAGTCTTGAGAGGCGTGAAGAAACAAGGCTTGTATACCCTTGAGGCTGAAGTTGTAAGTGGTTCGACAAATGTTGCATCCACGAAACCTTTGTCGAAAACAGAAATCTGGCACATGAGATTGGGCCATGTCAGTGAAAGAGGTCTGGTCGAATTAGGGAAACAAAATCTGCTTGGTGGAGACAAAATCGAAAAGCTGAAGTTTTGTGAACCCTGTGTACTTGGAAAATCTTGCAGAGTGAAGTTCAACAAAGGCAAACAAAGAACACATGGATCCCTTGATTACATTCATGCTGATCTTTGGGGGCCTGCAAGGTGTCCATCACATTCAGGAGCAAGGTACTTTCTATCCATAGTAGATGATTATTCCAGAAAATTATGGGTATTCATCCAGAAGACTAAGGATGAAACTTTTGAGAATTTCAAAAGTTGGAAGACTCTGGTTGAAAATCAGACTGGCAGAAAGGTCAAGAGGTTGAGAACCGACAATGGCCTTGAATTTTGCAATGAGGCATTCGACAGTTTTTGTGCTGCCTCTGGTATTGCAAGGCATAGAACTACTGCAGGTACTCCACAGCAAAATGGTTTGGCTGAAAGGTTTAATCGAACTATTTTGGAGAGAGTCAGATGCATGTTGACTAGTGCGGGGTTAACAAAGGTGTTCTGGGCTGAGGCTGTTTCGACAGCAACATATCTGATAAACAGATGTCCTTCGACAGCGTTAGATATGAAGACACCTGAAGAAGTTTGGTCGGGACATCCACCAGATCTCGACAAACTGAGAGTATTTGGATGCGTAGCCTATGCTCACATTAGGCAAGACAAGGTCGAACCTAGAGCTCTGAAATGCATGTTCATGGGATACCCTGAAGGAGTCAAAGCTTATAGGCTATGGTGCCTAGAGCCAGGTCACAGGAGGTGTATCACCAGTCGAGATGTAGTTTTCAATGAAGCTAAAATGGCTTTTAAGAAAACTGATGATGTTGGTCGAAGTACAGAAACATCTGACGAAGAGCTGGAACAGGTAGAGATTCCTGTTGAGGTGGAGCATGTTGATGCTGAATTGCATATCCCAGATGAAGTCGAAGAAGAAGCAGAAGATGCTGAAGTTGAGGAAACTGACGATGACTACCTATTGTCGAGAGATAGGTCGAGAAGAGTCATCAAGCCACCTTAAAGACTTGGATATGCAGATCTTATAGCTTATGCCTTAATCTCTGCAAGTGAGGTTCTAGACGAAGAACCTAGAGACTATAAGGAAGTTATGAGGAGTCGAGATAAGACTGAATGGCTGAAGGCCATGGATGATGAGATAAAATCTCTTCATGATAATCATACCTGGGAACTGATCAAGAAACCTGCTGGGGCAAGGTTAGTCAGCTGTAAATGGATTTTCAAAGTTAAGGAAGGAATTGAAGGAGTGACGTCGAAAAGATACAAGGCAAGGTTAGTTGCAAGGGGTTTCACTCAGAACGAAGGTGTCGACTTCAATGATGTGTTTTCTCCTGTTGTGAAGCATAGGTCCATTCGAATGTTGCTTGCCATGGTGGCACAGTTCGATCTTGAACTGGAACAGATGGATGTGAAGACTGCGTTCTTGTATGGTGATCTAGATGAAACGATCCTGATGAGGCAACCTGAAGGGTATGTCGAAAAGGGGAAGGAAGATTATGTGTGCAAGTTAAAGAGATCTTTGTATGGGCTGAAAAAATCTCCTCGACAGTGGAATAGGAGATTCGACAAGTTCATGGCACGCATAAGTTTCATTAGAAGTCAGTTCGACCACTGCGTTTACTTCAGATTTCGACCTGGTAATTCATTTGTTATTTTGTTGCTTTATGTGGATGATATTCTCATAGCAAGCAACAATGTTGAAGATGTGATGAGGGTGAAGGCTGAACTCAATAAGGAGTTCGATATGAAGGATCTGGGAGCTGCTTCCAGGATTCTTGGAATTGACATTCGAAGAGATAGAAAGAAGTCGAAGTTATATCTATCTCAAGAGGCATATCTACGGAAGATTCTTGAAAAGTTTGGTATGTCGAATTCGAAGCCAGTTGTGACTCCAACAAACCCTCAATTCAAGCTGAGTATTGATCAGTGTCCCAGTACTGATGTTGAAAGAGCCTATATGAATAGCATCCCATATGCTAATATAGTCGGTTCTTTGATGTATGCTATGGTCTATACTAGACCCGACATAGCATACGCAGTAAGTCTTGTAAGCAGGTACATGATGAATCCTGGAAAGGCTCACTGGCAAGCATTGAAGTGGATTTTAAGGTACATAAATGGGTCTCTGAATAGAGTCCTAATTTATGGTGGAGCCTTGGGTGAAGATAGTAAAGCAGTAATAGAAGGATATGTCGACTCTGATTATGCAGGTTGTATGGATTCCAGAAAATCTATTTCTGGATATGTTTTCACTATGTTTGGCACTGCAATTAGTTGGAAAGCAACACTTCAGAAGGTTGTTGCTCTATCAACCACTGAAGCGGAGTATATTGCCCTAACTGAAGCTGTGAAAGAAGCATTGTGGCTTGAAGGTTTTGCGAAGGAGCTGAAACTTCAAGGTCGAGGTATCACTGTTAAATGTGATAGTCAAAGTGCAATACACCTGTCGAAGAATTCAGCCTATCATGAGCGAACTAAGCACATTGATGTGAGGCTGCATTTCGTCAGAGGAGTAATCGAGCGTGGAGAAGTCCAAGTGCTGAAGGTTTCGACTGAAGACAATGCTGCTGATATGATCACCAAGACATTGCCGAGTTGCAAGTTTTTCCACTGTATGCAGTTGATAAAGCTGCATGAAGAAAGCTAGTCTGTTCCTTGACGTTGTAGAGTTAGGTCCAAGGTGGAGATTTGTGAGATATTGGATCGAACTCTAGTATTGTCGAAGGGTAGCTTCTTGGTTCGACAGTTCGACAGAGTTAAGCATGAAGTCGAAGGATTGTTCACATGTTGGTGTCGAAGTGTGCATGCTGTAGTCGAAGATGGGTCTAGCATGCAGATGTCGAAGATGCTAGGGTTGTTAGCATGTTAAATTAGGTTTTAGTGTTTAAACCCTAATTTGTTAAGTTAGCTTGTTTATTAAGTTGGCTTGTGTAATGGGCCTTGCTGAAAAAGCCCATTAGTTAGTATGTTAGGTTTTATTATAAATAGCATACTAGTCTCTCATCATTGCTAAGCTGCAAATCCTAATTTAGGGTGAGAGAGGTTATTTGTTATTCTTGTAAACTTGTAATCTTGTTTTAAGAGAAAGTAAAAGAATAGCAGTTATAACCAATTCTTGTGTTCCTCTTCTTCCTTGTCCTTTATTCATCCCTTATTTTACACTTTGTTCGTGGAATTGAATTCACAACAATAAAAGTTACACCTCATTTCATCATCTAATCACATAGGTTATTTCATAGGGTTCGCCCTGCTCGAAACGGCACTAAAAACGGACATACGGTTTGAAAGTTATGGCTTTTATAAAATATTTTATTGTTCAAAAACAAACAGTGGTAACCGATTACCCAAACACCAGTAATCGGTTATTGATATTCAAAAACTCAGATTTCTGTTTTTACTATGGGTAATCGGTTACTGCCATTTCAGTAACCGGTTACTGCCTACCAAGACAGTTCGGTAACTGGTTACCCAAACCCCAGTAACCGGTTACTTCGTACTAGTAACCCCAAAATTGCCATTTTACAGCACCCGTACCATTCTACATTCCATCCAATGTGTACCATGACATGTTAAATCACCAAACAGTACAAGAATACACCTTTTAACACAACTTTAGCACGTTTTAATGGTAATCTAACATCATACATAACATTATTCAGTCAATTCATCAAATCTCCCAAAACCCCAATTATCCCAAAACCTAACACATATCACAATCGACATAAACAACATACTCATTCAATCCCACCATCTATAATCTCATAATAGATGCTAAATGGAAGAGTCCCCCTTACCTTAAGGTTGATCTTGAGTCTTCCTCTCTTCGCGTTTCTTCACGTTCTCCGCTCTTCTCACGTTCTGAACTTTTCTTCTCCTTTGCTTCTATTCTCTCCTTTTCCCAGTTTTCTTATTTTATGAAAATAAAGCAAAATAACTTTAGTAATAGGGCCTACCAATCACACCCCCTCCATTACTAACCACAACTTGGCCCAATAACCTTATTTATTGACAATTTCCAACTTAAGTCCAATTTAAATACCAATAATCCAATAAATCAATTTAAACTCCAATTAAATTAATAAATATAAAATATGGGGTGTTACAACTCTCCCCCACTAAAAGAGTTTTCGTCCTCGAAAACATACTTCAAGCGAAAAGTTCCGGATAGGAGTCCTTCATCTGACTCTCTAGTTCCCAGGTAACATTTCCCTAGTCGATCCTCAAAATTCATCCGACATAACCAACAGAAAGCACGTCTCATGCATTCAATCTCTGCTCTTACGTCGCATTTGACCAATCCAAAGGTGTAGCACTCGCTATATCTCCAAAAGGTTAACAACAATAGAACATTGAGGTACAACCCTTACAATGCTCCCAATAACCGAATAATATAATTACACAATTCGTGGTATGATCACACCTGATCAACACTGCAGTAATGCATTCTATCTACTTAATGTACCACCCTTAGACACACTTTTCCATTTGAGCGATAAAATAATACTTACACTTTTCACCAACTGTTTCCTTCATGAAACTCAATAATGATATTCCTATACCATTGAATTTCAACTATCTGACTCCTCTCAAGTCACACTAGCAATTATCCAACACGTTTACATTCCGCCTTGGCTGCACTATTCTGATTACTCATTACAATCATCATTACCAATTAGATTTCTGAGTTTTACCAAATTATGGCTCTCTACTCATTCATTCAAGAATCATTATTTACCATCCATGGTACTAATTTACCACTCAGCAATGCTTACTCGCATCCAAAAACAAATCCTTGATTTACTTCCTCCATTTAAACATCCTAACAATCAGAACGAGTACACGCAAGTAATCATAATCGCACTCGTTAGCCTCAATATACCATTGCTTACAAAATAGCTCAAACTGAGTTCCGCCCTTCTCTAAGAACTAAATCGACTTCGTCCTTCATAGAGTATAATTCCTCATTATATCTGGAAATCTACAATAACATCTTATAATAGCACAAAATTATTATAGCATTATATGGTATCAACTCATCGTCTTAACTTCGCCGAATACATACTCGTTAACTACGAACAACCACAATGACATATTCATCATCTCGGAAATTATTCAAAAGGGTTCTAATTCTCCGGTACAACATCCTTACATCCACTAGATCCTAAATCCAACATATAGATCAATACATGTTCTCTAAGTAGGCTCCCGACATATTAATTCCTCACTGCCCACAAGTAGTGCTCATAACACTACTCCACATCACACTTTCGCTGTGCGACTCTGATTACCCGTCTTAAGTCATTTGTCCATCATGTTGCACTCTTTTATATTCACTTCTTCATAAGTTCACACAACATGGTGAGTGATTATTCTCACGGTTTAATATCCATCACAACTTATACCATTAAGGTAACAAAACAAGCTTATCTTATCGATATGATTTCGTCTACTACCAACAAGAGATTAAGGGTGATCAAGTCCTCAATTTGTCAATAGATAGTCGACAACCATATTTAAGCATAAACCGTCGTTACTACATAATAGTGTCTTTTCCGAGATTGCACTCAAACTCATTAACATCGTCATAGCCCAATAATTCATTTTGAGTATTTACAACTCGCACATTCCCTCCTCATTGGATCTTGCCGGTGAGACACCAACGTCCAAACATTTTACACAATCCGCTTCATAGTCCCTTAGCATCACACACTTGTTAAGTACTCTTCAACTTCAGAATCACTAATATACCCATACATTACTATTCATCTCGTTCCAAATCAAAATCTCAATCTTAGTTAAAGACCACGACAACATTCATAACTCGTGGTTTTACTCCCAATCCCAAGATGTCTTTCGCATCCAAATATATTTCATTCGGAATCTCAACAAAGTCTTCCTCACATCAATAGGTGTTAGAAATTCCCTACAATTCTTCTTTTATACCTGTCGTTACTTTGGCATCACAAATAAAACTCCAACCGTTCTAAAGTTTATTTCACCTTTTCTACTAATTCACTTCTCACTAAAATCCGTCGTTACTCAAATCATCTTTATGACCGAACATCTCATCAACTTATTCATCAACAACATGTTCTACTCAACTTCGTTTCAATAATCGCGGTAGAAGGCATTCCTAATCAACATGTTTCACGCTTCCATAACCGACTTTAGAACCTCTCCTCATAGGATCAATCTACTGTATTTATAACTCTCCCATAATTTAGAACATAATCTCTCCTCTTCGGCGGTTCAAACGGCACATTTATCTGACACTCGGAACTCAAGATATGAATTTTCCACTGTCATCTGAAATGCAACATCGATATCATGCAGCGACACTCTAAGCGATATCTCCAAAATCCCTCAAATGGTACACTTAATTTCTAAAATTACTTCTCAACAATCCTTTAATTATTCCTTCAATCCGTTCAACTCTAACACTGACATCCCGTGCAGTACCCGCGAACAAGTCTAGTTCTAAGGACAAGCGTAACCGTAACTTCACATCTTTCCAACGTCATCCTGTCACAATTAAATATGTTACAGCTTATGGAACCATTTTTATAACAAAGTTCATCTCTTTATCTTTCCTACACTTCAAACGGAACTCAAATCGGATGTCCAGAACTCCAGTTATGAATTTTCGAAGTTTTATAACGATTCAACAACTTTCCTGCGTTTTTCTTACGGAAATTCCGCTCCAAAACTCATCATCTCTAAATCAATCACACAAACACCAACAAATCAAGCAAGGAATCCAGCAAGAAAACCCTGTCATTACTCCCTCACCAACAAATCTAAACCCACCTGAAATTCCACTACCAAAAGAAAAAGGTATCAACCACTCTTTCTGAACTAGAAGTTTCACCTTTATCAGGAAATAATCCACCATTCCATGTTGAAAATGTCTGTTCAGAATCATCTGAAATCAGACCTCAACCTATAAACCAAAATGCAAAATCTTATGAGTGGTATAAAGGATCATGGAACATTCCTGGGATTACCAGCCCCTTAGCAATAGTATTACCCAATGTTCCATACATATAACACCATTGTTGAATCAATCACACAAACACCACCACACCTAACTAGAACTACTTCACTTCACTCATACCCAAAAGACTTTGTCTGTCCATCCTCACCTGAAGTTCAAATCATCTCAGCTTCACCTTCACCACAAAATTCACCAATTCACATATCAAACTTACCCCAAATAATCTCAGAAGTTTCAACTCCAGCCACTGAACCTCAAAATGAACAAACTACTGAACCGGAACAACAAGAACAAGAGCAATCCCCCAACCAACAACAAGAACAATCCATGGAACCTGAACCTGAACAAACCTTTGAACCAGAACCAAAATCTTCCCATCAACCTCATTATTCTGAACTCCTCCCAACAAATGTTGACATATTATTCAAGAATTTTGAAACAGAAATTCAAGGATGGATTGCAAGATTAAAAGCTGACTGTGCAACAAATGGAAGTCCAGTGACCTCATATTTAATTATTTAATTAATTATTTATGATTATTGGTGAATTGTGATGAATTATATGACGTATTGTGTGGTTTCATTGATATATGTTATGGAGTATGACGATAAGTTGTGGAGTATTAGTGAGAGGCAAATATAATTAGAGTTATTTAGATTTAAATAATTTTAATTATATTTTGTGGGATTTATAATAATAATAATAATAATAATAATAATAATAATGATAATAATAATAATAATAATAATAATAATAATAATAATAATAATATAGATTGCATTATTTGGATTATTATTATTTAAAATAAGGGTGAGTAGAGGTTTTAAGGGCAAGTTGGTAAAATTGTGAAGGAATAACTGTGAAGGAATAACATAAAAAGGGTCTTAAGGACAATATGATAATTGTGAAGGAATAACTGAGGATATTATATTGAGAAATCATTATTAAGAGTCTAATAAGAATAGAAAATGAGAAATTATTTCAATATTCTGATTTCACGTATTTTGGTGAGAAGAGCTCTGAAGGGGAAGACTGAAGAAGGCTAGGGCTCAGGAAGGATTGCTGCAGAATTCAAGAGAAGAGAATTCAGATTTCAATCGTAAGGTGTATAACTTTCATTACGATTGATATAGAATTTTGAATATAGATAGGTTAGGGTTTTATGGGGTTTTGATGAGTTCTTGATGAATTGGGTAGAAAGTGATGAATTTAGGATGTATGTTTGATTCGGAATGATATATATGTACCCTGTTATTATGTTATTGATGTTTTGATTGATGATGGAATAGTGTATTTCGATAAGTTTTGTTTTTGGTTAGGATTAGTGAAAACTAGAAACTTTGGTGCAAAATTCATCGTCGCGAAAATTAGTTTTTATGCTACCAATGAGTTCTAATATGTATAACTAAGTTAAAATAAGAGTTTCGCGAATTAAATCGAAGTTTCGGATGGATTTTTTGGCAAAAAGTGATCAAACCCGTAGCTATGTTAGTGCTGAATTTTGGAAACTTAAAAAATTCATAACTAGAGTTCCGGGAGTTCGATTCGCGCACCGTTTGAAGCGTTGGAAAGCTAACGTAACGAACTACCTGATAAAAATAGGTTTTGTGACAGTAGATGATTATTTGATGCTGTTTATGATTAATTTCTTTTTCGAAGGTTTATGCGGTGTTTGGTATAATTCGAAAAATGTAATCGTTGCGGTTGTTGTTTGATGAAGTTGTTATACTGCTATGATATATGTTGATGTTGCTGTAACACTATTGTTAAATGTTATACGATCTACGATGATTGTTTAATGATATAATTGTTAAATGTATGCATGGTGTAAGAGAATTGTGTTGGAATTGTTATGCCGATAGTTGCATTGTTGTTGTTGATATGTTATTGTTGTTAAACTGCGAAGTTGCAGGTGATGGGTATATGTTGTGTTGTCTCTAATAATTGGCAAGAATTAAGTTGTAGGCCTATGGCCATTGTTGAATCGATGATGATTTACCGCTATTTATTGGTAACAATTGTGATATAGGCTTATGCCTTTGCGAAGAATGATTGTTGTTGTGAAGTTAATGATGAATTATTTGTTGATGTCGTGTTGTTGTGATGTTGCATGTGTCGAGTCGCATGCATTGCATATTTTGCAAAGGCCTGAATTGGCAAACTGAGATGAAGGCTTATGCCTTGGCCTTGATGGAAAACTGTGACGAAGGCTTATGCCTGGCCTTGATGGAAAACTGTGATGAAGGCTTATGCCTTGGCCTTGATTGACAATTTTTAAGCTGGCAGTTCTGCTCCAATGGTACCACATGCATATGCATTGTAATTGAGTCGCATTCTATGTTGTATCTTGAGTTGTGGTGATGATATATTAGTTGTTGCATTATGTTGTTGACTTGTTGTGACATGTATTATCTAAAAGCTGTGAAATAGTTGTTATGTCGTGTTGACAATTTTTGTTGTGATATTAATGCTTGCTGTCCCATTGCATGTATATGAGTTGATTGTTGATTGATGTATGTGTTTTATTGATGATGTTATGATGATGATGTTGTTGTCCTATTAGTATTCTTTCTTTTATATCTTTTATAATGAATTGTGAATACTCACCCTGCCTATTGAATGTTCCCCCTATCTGAGCAACACGCGGGGGGCTCAAGAATAGCTGAAGAAGTTTGAGATAGCTTATTGGAGTTTTAGTTGTTTTATTCCGCATATAGAGGGTCTTGCTCTGATATGTAACATCGGGGTCTTTGGGATCGTTTGAACTAGATTATATATTGACAATGATGTATAGAGATGTTTTATCTCGTTTTAAATTGTTTAAGCAAGATTTTTGAATTGTGAAGTTTGACGGTAAAATCTTTATTGAAGTATTTAAGAAAAGTATTTTTGTGATAATAATTCCGTTGTGATGTTTGAAGTTTTATGAAGAAAATTATAAAGTGTGAAAGTGATAATTTTGAGAACCCGCGTTACGGAGCAGGATTACGTTTTATGAATTTTTATTAAGAAAAGTGACACCTCTCTGTGTTGTACTCTGATATAGTTTATTTAAATTATAGCGTATTTTCTATGGGATTAGAAGGGTGTTACATATGCCTCACTCATGCTAATGAGAAAGTTTCTGAGTATCTAAATATGGTCATCACTCTTGTGATGGATCTCTGGGCGCTAAAACCTCCTCTAGTAATCAGAAACAATCCCTGTCCAACATCTTCTGAGCATATGGATGTTGATGATGATCAAAAAAATTCCTTGGCCTTGATAAAGCAAATTCCAATTGAAGTGCCTGAAGACATTTGTGAAGGAAGAATACCAACCTGGAAAGTAAATGCAAATCAGTTGTCTCCCAAAGTTCTCACGGTTTCCTCTGTGCTTGCAAGTGTTGCTAGTGACAAATCTGATAAGATGCTTGAAACGCTAAATGAACTTAAGAAGGAAAATGCCGAAGTCAGAAAACGGCTAGCCAGGAAGGACGCAACCAATAGGGAATTCAAATCCTGGATGAGGAGGCAGGAGGAGTCTACAAATGAAATCAAAAATCTTCTGCTTTCTCTTGTCCCTAGGCAACCTTAAGATTCTGTTTCTGTTCGAATTTCTGATATAGTCATAGTTTTATGTATATTAATACTTTGTTTATTGTGTGGATTGTTTTAATCACTGCTTTATGAACATCCGTGTGTGCTTCATTTTATGCTCCTTGATTATTGTTTGCAATCAATTACAGCATTAATAATCTTATAAGTAACCGTATAGGTGAAATATTAGAAATTGTGAAGTTAGTTCTCTTGTTAAAAGTTATACTTCAAAAAGGAGGAGAAACTTGAAAATTGACATGATATTCCTAGACAAGTAGTATCTGCCTTGAAAGTGTGCAGGAAAATCTAAATCTTCAAATCTTCTAGCTGAAGAGTACATACATAGCTAAACATATGTCAATCTTCTGAAGAAACAAACTGAAGAAATCATTTCAGAGGGAGCTATAAATTAGATATTAATTCATAGGGTTATCTAATTCAGGGGAGACTATACATCTCAGGGGAAGAAAATTATTCCTATGTCTGATTAATCTCATCCAACCCTCTTAAAAGCTTTTTGATTATGACAAAAATGGGGAGAAAGAATAATAGATTTTGATGAATAAGTTGTTGAAAAATAAGTTTCTTGATTGAACATATAAAAGTGGATGAAATATACTTGCTTAATTATGATCACCTCATAAAATTGTTCCATCAAAATACATAGTTTTTGTCATCATCAAAAAGGGGGAGATTGTTAGAACAAGATTGAGAATCTATGTTTAGAATCTGGTTTTGATGATAACAAACATATATTTTGTGAGTAACAACTTTATTACTAATGATTTCATCGAGTGTGCCGATACTATATTATAAAGTCTTATACGACAACATCAGACAGACATAACATCAGAAGTTCTAGTACAAAGAGCAAGAATTCAACAAGACAAGCTTCAAGGATTTAAACAGATATATCAATATACGTGAAGATCCGTTACAACAAGAAGATCACATGAATAGATGATCAGAAGTTCTGATAGAGTAACACAGTGACATACAAAAAGCTACAACAGCAAAGGCACACGTGGACTAGAAAAGAAAATACAATTTCAGCCTAAAAAAGTTCAGAATCAAAAGAAAAGCCGTTACAAACATCATCATTAGCAAAACGGTTGCAACAAGTTAATGGAACAACTCCCGAGGTTGATTGAAGAAAGCAACCCACATGCAGCTTGTTGGAGAAAAAAAAGTAAAAAGCAACACGCAAGCATTTAATGTGCTCTCTAAAGATCAAGATAACGGATACAATCTAAAGGGGTACAAATAGAAGAAAGATTCAATATGGAAAGTGTGGGTTCAAAAAGATGTAGTGCTCAAAACTGAAAAATCACTAAAGTGATTAAAAGCTTAAACAGAAGCAATCTGAAACAATTATCTTTGTAGAAACTATCAAATAACTGTCTTAATCTGCTTGAAGAGAAGAATAGAAGATCAAAACAAGAAGCATCCTTGAATAAGAACACTTGTTCTTAATCTGCTTGAAGAGAAGAATAATAGATCAAAACAAATAGCAATTCTGAATATATACTATGTTCACAATCTATCTTTAAAGAAGAATTAAAGATGAAGATCAATTTGAAAAAGCTCTCAACAACTGAAGCTATCGTTCTTACTCTACCTACTCATACCAAGCAAGGATCTCGTCAGAAGATGCAGACAAGAAGACTCCAACGATTATTCACTTAAAAGTGATTACTTGTTATGTAGTTTGTACTTAGAATATTTGCTTATGAAGAAGCACTGTATTGAAACCAATTTAGTTTGGTGATGATGCCTTGAGCGATCAAGTAAAGGTCAGAAGCTTGAGAAGACAATGATGGTGTTCATTGTAGAAATTCTCTTGGAGACCAAGTGTAGGTCAGAAGTCCAGGAGTAAATGGATGTTATATCTATGGATCAGATCACTGAATAGTCCATTGCAGTTAGTCACGAGTAGTTGGTGTAACACCCGTAATTTCGCGAATTAATTTAATTGAATTTAATTTAATTAACCTGGATTTATGTAATTACGCGGTGATTAAAATAATAAAATTGGAATATATGGTAATGGGCCAATGATGTAATTGGTGAGAAAGGGGGTGCAAGAAATAAGGCTTTTACTAAAGTTGCGTTGTGTTTACATAAAACAAGAGTTTTATTGGAAGAAGAGAAAAACAAGTGCATTTGGGAGAACACAGAAAACGTGAAAGTGCGACAGAGGAGAAGAAGAGGAAGAGAGCTTCGAAGATCCCAAACTCTAAGGTAAGGGGGGACTCTTCTGATTAACCTTTATTATCGGGTTATAGATGATAGGATTAAGATTTGTATGGTATTGACTCAATAGAGAAGTATGTTCTAGGTTAGGGTTTTGACAATTAGGTTCAAATTAATAGATTTGTGTGATGATACATGTTTGCAATGTTTGTGGATGTTATTGGTGTTGTTGGAGTTATGAAATAACATGTAATAATTGGGAATTGACTCTCTTTTCCGTGTATAGTCGAAATGATTCGATTAGGTTTATGTTGGATGAAAATAAGTTGCTGTCAAAAGTGTTTTTTTGCTGTTACAGGTGATGTAACCGGTTACGTTCGGGCTTGTAACCGGTTACGGTTGTGAAAAATGAGGTTTTTGGACTGGTTGCGAGTTTGTAACCGGTTACGATGTTGTTTGTAACCGCTTACATCCGAAACTAAAATAATAGCGAATAGAGTTGCGTCAAGCATAATCGGTTACGATTTCCTTGTAATCGGTTACGGCTGAAGCTTTTTTTGAAAATTTTTTTTCGTAACCCGTTACGCTTTTTCTGTAACCCGTTAAGCTGTAGCTTTTGTGAAAAATATTTACTTTCAAAAATTCGTATCTTTTGAACCGTAAGTCCGTTTTGGATGCCGTTTTGGGCGTTGAGTCGATAATTTTATTTTCTATATATCTAAATAATTCAAAGAGCAGTAGCTCAATTTTATTATATAACTCGATATTTCTTTGGAAATGATGAATTGTATTGGATGTGTTGGGTGTGGTATGAAATGATGTAAATACCATATTGTTGTTGTGTTGTTTGATGTACTTGGTACATTACGGTGAAAGACATTATTGTCGTATGGACTATGTGATAGATTGTTTTGTTATGGTGTGTTCATATGATTAAAATGGTGGTTAGCATGTGATAGATGATGCATGCATTTTGTAATCATATGGTGGCTGAATCCCGACGTAGATGGATCAGTGGTCGCTAATTCCCATCGTGTGGAATTAGTGAGAGGAAGTAGCCGTATCCTTGATGATGGTGGATCAGTGAGATGAGTAGAAACTCATGATTGGTACCACATGCATATAGTTGCACTGCATTAGGTGTGTGAATCATTATAACACGAATGGAAGTGTTCCAATGTTATAATGTTGTGTGTGATTGATGATTGTGATTGGTGAATGTATGGATAATCTGAATATATTTGATATTGGGTGAATATTATACAGTTGATGTTTTATCGTTTCTGAACTGATAACACTGTTTAATTGTGAATGAGACTCACCCTTACTGTTGTTATTTTTTAGATTGAAGTGTAGTCGTACTTGCTTGGTGAGGATAGCTCGTAGGCTGTTTTCGATAGCTTTAGAGTCGTGTCATACTTTAGTCTTGTAACACTAGGGAACGTTTGTTTTAGAGTTGGATATTAACTCTCATTTTGGTTTTATTGTTGAATAATGTTGTTTGTGCCTTGAGTATGGCAGATGTTGTTTTGATTATTCAACCGAATGAAGTATTTCGCTATGTTTGAAACATGTTTGAAGTTATTTATGTTCCTTGGAATAGCATGACAGGTGTTTTGTTTTATATGAAGTAGTTGTAACGCTCTTGATTGCATGTTTACTCTGAAAATATAATTTAATTTAATTGGGGTATAGAAGGGTGTTACAATAGTGGTATCAGAGCATAGTCGGTCATTTGAGTCAGAGTCTTAGTGTTAGTATTTCCCTTGTATGCGACTAGTGTAAGGTAGACACTGTCGATACCCTTTATTCTGACTGAATTGTTTTGTGAATTAACAGAACAATGGCTGGACGAGGTGGAAGAAACGATGACGCAATTGTTGAGGCTCTGGGCATGATTGTCGGTGTGCTGGGAGGGAATGCCAATAGTGCTGTGATTGGTGCTAATAGACAACTAAACAGTTTTCAGAGGAACAATCCTCCGCTGTTCAAGGGCACTCACGATCCCGAAGGCACTCAAAAATGGCTAAAGGAAATTGAAAGGATTTTCCGAGTGATTGATTGCGTTGAAAATCTGAAGGTGAGGTATGGTACTCACATGTTGTCTGAGGAAGCTGATGACTGGTGGGTTGCTAGCAGGGCTGAACTTGAAGCCGCGAGTGTAGCAATTACTTGGGCCGTGTTCAAGAGAGAGTTCCTGAGGAGGTATTTTCCGGAAGATGTTTGGGGCAGGAAAGAGGTTGAGTTTTTGGAGCTGACACAAGGTAACATGACGGTACCGGAGTATGCTTCCAAATTCGTTGAGCTGGCTAAGTATTATGTTCACTATAACAATGATGAAGCGAGTGAATTCTCGAAGTGTGTTACGTTTGAGAATGGTCTCTGTGACGAAATCAAGCAGGGTATCAGATATCAAAGGATTCGTAGATTTACTGATTTAATGGATTGCAGTAGGATCTATGAAGAGGATAATATCAAGCTGAAGTCACCTCACTCTCGCGAGTTAGTTGACAAGAAAGAGAAGAAGCCTATGGATAAGGGTAAACCGTGTGGTAGAGGTAATCCAAAGACTGGTGATTGGAGGAAGCCTAGTGGGGGAGATTCTGGTGCTCCTGTTAGGTGCTATAAGTGCGGTGAACCTGGACATCGTATCCATGAATGCAAGAGTGAAGAGAAGAAATGCTATAGGTGTAGGAAGGCAGGACATCTCGTTGCGGATTGCAAAGGGAAGGCTGTGACTTGTTATAACTGCGGAGAAGAAGGTCATATTAGTCCACGGTGTCCTAAGCCGAAGAAGAATCAGGCTAGTGGTAAAGTGTTCGCTTTATCTGGTTTTGAGACAACTCCTGAAGATCGATTGATTAAAGGTACATGTTTCATTCACGGCACACCATTAATTGCAATTGTAGATACTGGAGCAACTCATTTTTTTATTTCTATGGATTATGCTAAAATATTGAATTTAGAAATATCTGATATAAATGGAAGTATGGTTATTGACACTCCTGCGTCGGGTTCAGTGACTACTTCATTTGCTTGTTTGAACTGTCCGATTGATATTTTTGGTAGAGAAATTGGAATGGACTTAGTGTGCCTTCCGTTGGAACAACTCGATGTTATTATGGGAATGAATTGGTTGCAATTCAACCGGGTTTATATAAACTGTTTCACGAAGACGGTTATTTTTCCTGAAGATGTCAGTGTTGGGGACTTGGCGATGACTGCTAGACAAGTGGATGAAGCAATGAAAGACGGGGTGGCCGTGTTTATGTTGATTGCAGCTATGGAAGTGAAAAGGGAAGCAGTGAGTAGTGAATTACCGGTAGTATGTGAATTTCCCGAAGTTTTTCCAGAAGATGTTAGAGAATTACCACCTGAGAGAGAAGTGGAATTCACTATCGAATTAATTCCGGGAACTAGTCCTGTGTCGATGGCACCTTATCGTATGTCGGCATCTGAGTTGGCTGGGTTGAAGGGTAAATTAGAAGAGTTATTTGAGAAGGAATTTATTCGTCCTGGTGTTTCGCCATGGGGTGCACCGGTGTTGCTAGTAAAGAAGAAAGAAGGTTTGATGAGACTGTGTGTGGATTATAGACAGCTGAATAAAGTTACTATCAAGAATCGGTACTCGTTGCCAAGGATTGATGACTTAATGGATCAACTAGTTGGGGCTTGCGTGTTCAGTAAGATTGATCTGAGATCGGGATATCATCAGATTCGTGTGAAGACGAACGATATTCATAAGACTGCATTCTAAACAAGGTTTGGTCATTACGAATATACTGTGGTGCCATTTGGAGTTACTAATGCACCTGGTGTTTTTATGGAATATATGAATAGGATCTTTCATCCTTATCTCGACAAGTTCGTAGTGGTGTTTATAGATGATATTTTAATATACTCTAAGAATGAAGAAGAGCATGTGGATCATCTTAGAATTGTATTGGAATTGCTGAAAGAGAAGAAGCTTTATGCTAAACTATCGAAGTGCAAATTCTGGTTAAGTGAAGTAAGTCTTCTTGGTCATGTAATTTCCAAGAATGGTATTGCCGTTGATCCAGCGAAGGTGGAAGCTGTGTCTCAGTGGGAAGCTCCGAAGTCAGTTTCCGAAATCCGTAGCTTTCTCGGTCTTGCAGGTTACTATAGAAAGTTTATTGAAGGTTTTTCGAAGTTAGCGTTGTCGTTAACTAAGTTGACTAGGAAGGTTCAAGCGTTCATCTGGGATTCGAAATGTGAAGAAGGATTCCAAGAGTTGAAGAAGAGGTTGACTAGTGCGCCGATCTTGATTTTGCCGAATCCGGCAGAATGTTTTGTTGTTTATTGCGATGCTTCATTGATGGGATTAGGTGGCGTACTAATGCAGAATCAACAGGTAGTAGCTTAAGCGTCGAGACAACTCAAAATTCATGAAAGGAATTATCCAACCCATGAATTAGAGTTGGCAGCAGTAGTTTTCGTGTTGAAATTATGGAGACATTATCTGTATGGTTCAAGGTTTGAAGTATTTAGTGATCACAAGAGCCTGAAGTATCTTTTTGATAAAAAAGAGTTAAATATGAGACAAAGAAGATGGTTAGAGTTTCTCAAGGATTATGATTTTGGGTTGAATTACCATCCGAGTAAAGCAAACGTTGTTGCCGATACTTTGAGTAGGAAGTCCTTGCATATGTAGATGTTGATGGTAAGAGAATTGGATTTAATTAAACAATTCAGAGATTTGAGTTTGGTATGGGAAGGTACTCCTAATAGTGTTAAATTGGGTATGCTGAAGCTGACTAGCGGTATTCTGGAAGAGATTCGAGAGGGTCAGAAAACTGATGTTGAGTTGGTTGATAAGTTGACTCTAATTAACCAAGGTAAAGGAGGCAAATTCAGAATCGACGATAATGGCATAATGAGGTTTGGCGATCGTGTTTGTGTTCCTGATGTTGCCGAATTGAGAAAGAATATTCTTGAGGAAGGACATCATAGTGGATTGAGTATTCATCCTGGTGCTACCAAGATGTATCATGACTTGAAAAAGCTGTTTTGGTGGCCTGGAATGAAAAAGGAAATAGTTGAGTTTGTTTATTCATGTTTGACTTGCCAGAAGTCGAAGATTGAACATCAGAAGCCGTATGGACCTATGCAACCGTTATTTATTCCTGAATGGAAGTGGGATAGTATATCGATGGATTTTGTTTCTGGTTTGCCGTGAACGGTGAAGAATTGGGAAGCTATTTTGGTTATTCTGGATAGGTTGACGAAGTCTGCTCACTTTATACCGATGAGAATGGATTATCTGATGGAAAGGTTGGCTCAGTTGTATATTGAGAAAATAGTGAGTCTGCATGGTATTCCTTCGAGTATCATATCAGATAGAGACCCGAGGTTTACATCTAAATTCTGGGAAGGTTTACAGAAAGCTTTGGGTACTAAGTTGAGATTGAGTTCTGCTTATCATCCGCAGAATGATGGTCAGACAGAGAGGACAATTCAATCATTAGAAGATTTGTTGCGTGCTTGTGTATTGGAAAAAGGAGGTGTTTGGGATAGTTATCTACCTTTGATTGAATTTACCTATAATAATAGTTTCCATTCGAGTATTGGAATGGCTCCGTTTGAAGCTTTGTATGGCCGGAGGTGTAGGACGCCTTTATGTTGATATGAGTCTGGCGAAAGTGCTGTAATTGGACCAGAAATCGTTCAGGAGACGACGGAGAAGATCAAGATGATTCAGGAGAAGATGAAGGCTTCTCAAAGTCTTCAGAAGAGTTATCATGATAAGAGACGGAGAACACTTGAATTTCAAGAAGGAGATCACGTGTTCATGAGAGTTACTCCTATGACTGATATCGGGCGAGCTCTAAAGTCAAGGAAATTGACTCCGTGTTTTATTGGTCCGTTCTAGATTACGGAGAGAATAGGAGAAGTGGCTTATCGCATTTCACTGCCACCGACGCTTGCAAATTTACACGATGTATTCCATGTATCTCAGTTGAGGAAATACATTGCGGACCCATCGCATGTGATTCAAGTAGATGATGTGCAAGTAAAATATAATCTGACAGTTGAAGCCTTGCCCATGAGGATCGAAGATCGGAAGTTGAAACAATTGCGTGGCAAGGAGATAGCATTGGTCAGAGTAGCTTGGGGAGGACCAGCAGGTGGAAACATTACATGGGAATTGGAAAGTCAGATGAAGGATTCCTATCCGGAAATCTTTGCCTAAGGTATGTTTTCGAGGACGAAAACTCTTTTAGTAAGGATTCCTACTCGTAATTTCGCGAATTAATTTAATTGAATTTAATTTAATTAAACTGGATGTATGTAATTACGCGGTGATTAAAATAATAAAATTGGAATATATGGTAATGGGCCAGTGTTGTAATTGGTGAGAAAGGGGGTGCAAGAAATAAGGCTTTTACTAAAGTTGTATTGTGTTTTCATAAAACAAGAGTTTTATTGATCTTGTTTTATTGGAAGAAGAGAAAAACAAGTGCATTTGGGAGAACACAGAGAACGTGAAAGTGCGACAGAGGAGAAGAAGAGGGAGAGAGCTTCGAAGATCCCAAACTCTAAGGTAAGGGGGGACTCTTCCGATTAACCTTTATTATCGGGTTGTAGATGATAGGATTAAGATTTGTATAGTATTTACTCAATAGAGAAGTATGTTCTAGGTTGGGGTTTTGACAATTAGGTTCAAATTGATAGATTTGTGTGATGATACATGTTTGCAATGTTTGTGGATGTTATTGGTGTTGTTGGAGTTATGAAATAACATGTAATAATTGGGAATTGACTCTGTTTTCCGTGTATAGTCGAAATGATTCGATCAGGTGATGTAACCGGTTACGTTCGGGCTTGTAACCGGTTACGGTTGTGAAAAATGAGGTTTTTGGACTGGTTGCGAGTTTGTAACCGGTTACGGTGTTGTTTGTAACCGGTTACAGCCGAAACTAAAATAATAGCGAATAGAGTTACGTCAAGCATAATCGGTTACGATTTCCTTGTAATCGGTTACGGCTGAAGCTTTTTTTGAAAATTTGTTTTCGTAACCCGTTACGCTTTTTCTGTAACCCGTTAAGCTGTAGCTTTTGTGAAAAATATTTACTTTCCAAAATTCGTATCTTTTGAACCGTAAGTCCGTTTTGGATGCCGTTTTGGGCGTTGAGTCGATAATTTTATTTTCTATATATCTAAATAATTCAAAGAGCAGTAGCTCAATTTTATTATATAACTCGATATTTCTTTGGAACTGATGAATTGTGTTGGATGTGTTGGGTGTGGTATGAAATGATGTAAATACCATATTGTTGCTGTGTTGTTCGAGGTACTTGGTACATGATGGTGATAGACATTATTGTCGTATGGACTATGTGATAGATTGTTTTGTGATGGTGTGTTCATATGATTAAAGTGGTGGTTAGCATGTGATAGATGATGGATGCATTTTGTAATCATATGGTGGCTGAATCTCGACGTAGATGGATCAGTGGTTGCTAATTCCCATTGTATGGAATTTATGAGAGGAAGTAGCCGTATCCTTGATGATGGTGGAACGGTGAGATGAGTAGAAACTCATGATTGGTACCACATGCATATAGTTGCACTGCATTAGGTGTGTGAATCATTATAACACGAATGGAATTGTTCCAATGTTATAATGTTGTGTGTGATTGAAGATTGTGATTGGTGAATGTATAAATAATCTGAATGTATTTGATATTCGGTGAATATTATACAGTTGATGTTTTATCGTTTATGAACTGATAACACTATTTAATTGTGAATGAGACTCACCCTTACTGTTGTTATTTTTCAGATTGAAGTGTAGCTGTACTTGCTTGATGAGGATAGCTCGTAGGCTATTTTCGATAGTTTTAGAGTCGTGTCATGCTCTGGTCTTGTAACACCGGGGAACGTTTGTTTTAGAGTTGGATATTAACTCTCATTTTGGTTTTATTGTTGAATAATGTTCTTTGTGCTTTGAGTATGGCAGATGTTGTTTTGATTATTCAACCAAATGAAATATTTCGCTGTGTTTGAAACATGTTTGAATTTATTTATGTTCCTCGGAATAGCATGGCAGGTGTTTTGTTTTATATGAAGTAGTTGCAACGCTCTTGATTGCATGTTTACTCTGAAAATATGATTTAATTTAATCGGGGTTTAGAAGGGTGTTACAGTTGGCTTGTGCAGGGTTACTAGATTGTTGAACGTTATATCTCGCTGAAATCACTGAACGGTTTAGTCATTTAGGGGTTAGTCACTCGTGGGTAGCCTGCGCAGGGTTAGTCAGTGTACTTGGCTGTGCAGGTTGTTAGTCACGACGGATGATCGTGCAGGTGTAATCAAGTTTGGTTTTAATGGATTAAGTCCCTTTGTTGAGAGGCAAATCACCTGAGGAGGGTGGAATGGAGGTAGGCTTATTCAGAAGGTGAACCAGGATAAAATTGAATGTAACTTTTACTTTCTGCACAATTCATTTAACTCAGAACATTCATGCAGAATATCTTCAGAACCGTACTGAGACAAGTCAGAAGTTCTGATGATATAAAGAAGTTAAAATGATATCTCATTGGTTATGCAACTCCATTCCAAGCATGCTTCCGCAATATTAAAGCATATCCAAAAGATGAGATACTAAGAGAAAGAAAAGAATTTGAAGAAAGGGAATTTTAATTGATAAAGAACACAATTCAATCCCCCCTTTTCTTGTGTTTTTGTCCACCTGTATAAATAGTTTTTATTTTCATAAATTTCTCTACATTTTTAAAAGCCTTTTCCCATCCTTTTTGCTAATGACAAAAGGGGAGAAGATATATATGTGTATGTGTATGTTTGTCTCTAACTATTGCAGCCTAAAAGAAAGATGCAAAAATCTATATGAATCAAGGGAGAGCTTTGATCAAGGTGGACTTATCAAAGATAGGGGGCATTCACATAAGAGATTCAAGTTTTTCAAGAGATCCAAACATTCCAAATTTCAATGGTTTGTCAACATTAAAAAGGAAGTCAAGACTCTCTGTCTATTTTGTTTTGATGAAGACAAAGTAATAATCAAATGATCATGGCAAAAGTATGGAAAAAGCCTCAAGTGCATTTCATCAAATCAAGCACTCAAGATTCATCATGTGTAAAAATTAGCATCAAAGAATGCAAGAATTATATTTTGAAGACTAGCATTGATCTTGATTTATTGAGGTATAAGCATGAAATTCATATTGATTAATTAGTGCTCAATATTTTCCATAATTCACTTGCATGCATAAGTCATTTATGTTAAAGTTCTCAAATTATCATATATTAAAATATTTGACTCAAATGCATAAAATGCTTATTTTTATCATGTATTGTAAAATTTATTTCTCATGTTTGAACTATTTTAAATCACTTTCAAATGTATTATTTTTCATGTTTGAACCATGTTAAATCACTTTCAAATATAATATATTTACTTGGATAAATTAATAGATGTTGCATTAGGTTGTTTCAAATAATTAGACAAATTAACATGCATAAAAATCCTTGATTCAAATGCATAGTAAAATAAAATAAAATAATTTTTAAAAAAAAGCTGTCAGCACTTTTTAAGTCAGGTATGGTTAACTGACTTAACAAAATCTGATGCTGTTTAAAATTTAAATAATTATTTGAAATTTAACAATGCTGCGAACTTGTTAAGTCAAGTATCAGTTTGAACCGACTTAAAAAGTCTTGTACGGATTTGAAAAAAAATAAACTTCTTAACACCTTTTCATGAATCATTTTTCTTTTAACATGGCATGTGTTCATGATATTTTTTCATGAACTCACCATGATTCATAAAAGTGTTATGCTCTTATAAATACATTATATTTCAAATTAAAAATCACCTCTTCCATTGCAATTAACATCATTATATTCATTCATTTTCAAAATCAAGTGTTTTGATACTTCAACTTTTATTGAGAATTTTTTTACATGTGTTCTTCATATTATTTCAGACAAAATTCTCTCTCATTCATAAACACTTGAGCACTAATATATCTTTATAAATCGATTGTTTGGAAGGAAGATCAATCTTAGTGATTGATACATATTCATCAATTTTATTACTCAAATATAATTCCAGATTTTGGCTATTATTGACTTGCTATCTAGGATTGTTGGAAGCAAGGGTTTTTTATTAGTGAGATGATTGTTCTCATAATCAAGTTAATAAATCTTGTTGTCCTGGATTGTTAGAAACAAGTGAGTCATTAAGGGAGAATTGTTCTCTTAGTGTACTTAGTGAAAATTCAAGAGAATTGTTCTAGGTGTTTGTGTAGGTCTTGTACAAGTCAGAAACTATAGTAAAATCTCTTTCGTGTTGAAAGGGGACTATAGTACTCTCGAATTGTGAGGGGAACCCGTATACATCATTCTGTTCTTTACTTTTCCGCATTTAACGCTTTCATCACAAGTCAAAAACCAGAAAAGAAAGAAACATATGTATAAACTCTTGCACCAAACCAGAAAAGTAAGAACAAGTATTCTAAAACCGGATAATTTTTCAAAGTCCTAATTCACCCTCCTCTTAGGCGCACTTTTACACTTACAATTTTTTTCTACAATCAAAATAAATTAGATTTAGTTTATTTTCTTTAAAACATAAGCACCCTAGAAAAGAACAGATGAAAGTAATAGCAAAACAAAATTCCAAATTTCATCTTCTTACCTCTCATTCATTTCTTGGAATCTCCAAAATTCCTGTTCGTCCAAGACAATAGCATGTGCACACAAAGGGTTCTTGCCGGCTTATTACCACTTCTAGTAGACCGTGGTTGTAAGTAACTCATTTACAACCACACACTACTTTACCACAGACCATAAATCGTGGTTATCTCTCTTTCAGAACCATTATGAAACATGTTATTCGTAGTAGAGTCTTCTTTTTCTTTGTGAGTATCGCATGTATTGTGGGGAATTGAAAGTTGGCAAGATAGATCAGCTGCTGCATTGCACAGCTTGTCCATCCTACACGACCGATTTGTCACCATACGCTTTGTGTTAGAACAAGATTTGTTCTGATCAATATTCTTAGTTTTGATGATAACAAGGATATGAATTTTGTGTGAGATAATGTGGTACTCTAATACATTGCAATTTCCCTTTTCAGGAAATATATAAAGAGTATGCACAAATCAGCGCTCAGAAGCTTTGACTCATAAGGTTCAGCATGCAACATCAGAACATGGTCTGGCAAGACATCAGAAGATGGTCAAAGCAGAATCAGAACATGGGTCTATGGAAGCATCAGAAGAACTTGAGTTCAGAAGCAGAAGCACTGAAGTTCTCATGGTATCACGCTCAGAAGCACTTCAAGGTCAGAAGACAAGAAGATGCTATGCACCAAGCTGTTTGACTCTGATGATATTCAACCGTTGTATACACAAACCTCATATCAGAAGCAAGTACAAGATGGCAGGCTACGCTGACTGACAAAAGGAACGTTAGAAGCTATTAAAGGCAACGTCAGTAAACACAGCGTGAACAAGGCTCGAGGTAGTTGACAAAAGCGTGAAACATTAAATGCAATGCTGTACGGAATACGCAAAGCATTAAATGCTCCCAACGGTCATCTTCTCAAGTGCCTATAAATATGAAGTTCTGATGAGAAGCAAGGTTACCAATTCTGAACGAACTTATTCTGAAAAACTTGCTGAAACGCTGTTCAACTCAAAGCTCAGAAACTTCATCTTCATCAAAGCTCACTACATTGTTGTTGTAATATATTAGTGAGATTAAGCTTAAACTTTAAGAGAAATATCACTGTTGTGATTATAGCTTTTCAGAAGCATTGTAAAACTCTTATTTGATTACATTAATTTGTAAGTAACTAGAGTGATCAAGTGTGATCAGGATACTCTAGGAAGTCTTAGCTTGTGTCTAAGCAGTTGTAACTAGAGTGATCACGTGGTGGTCAGGATACTCTAGAAAGTCTTAGCTTGTGTCTAAGCAATTGTTCCTGGAGTGATCAGGTTGTGATCAGGATACTCTAGAAGACTTAGTCGCGGACTAAGTGGAAAACCATTGTAATCTGTTGCGATTAGTGGATTAAATCCTCAGTTGAGGTAAATCACTCCGTGGGGGTGGACTGGAGTAGTTTAGTTAACAACGAACTAGGATAAAAATAACTGTGCAAATTGTTTTTATCGTTCAAGTTTTTAGACTACACTTATTCAAACCCCCCCTTTCTAAGTGTTTTTCTATCCTTCAATTGGTATCAGAGCGCCGGTTCTAAGGTTCAAGCACTTAACCGTGTTTAGAAAAGATTCAGGAAGAGAAAAACGCTTCGGTAAAAGATGGCTGGTGAAATTCCAACAGACCCACCTGCATCTACATCTGGCTCTGCTGAGCAATACAATGGTAACAATGGTTATACTAGACCACCGGTATTTGATGGTGAAAACTTTGAATACTGGAAAGAAAAACTGGAAAGTTACTTTCTTGGTCTAGATGGTGAACTATGGGATCTTCTGATGGATGGTTACAAACATCCAGTGAAAGCTAGTGGCGTAAGGCTTACAAGGCAAGAAATGAATGATGATTAGAAGAAGCTTTTCAAGAATCATCATAAATGTAGAACTGTTTTGCTGAATGCTATCTCTCATGCTGAGTATGAGAAGATATCTAACAGGGAAACGGCCTATGATATATATGAGTCATTGAAAATGACCCATGAGGGAAATGCTCAAGTCAAAGAGACTAAAGCTCTTGCTCTAATCCAGAGATATGAAGCCTTCAAGATGGAGGATGATGAAAACATTGAGAAGTTGTTCTCAAGATTTCAAACGCTAACTGCTGGATTAAGAGTTCTGGATAAAGGCTACACCAAGGCTGATCATGAAAGAAGATTATCAGAAGCTTACCCAGAAGATGGGGTCCAATGGTAACAGCATTCAAGATTGCAAAGAATCTGAATGAAGTTTCTTTGGAAGAGCTTATCAGTGCCTTGAGAAGTCATGAAATAGAGCTGGACGCAAACGAGCCTCAAAAGAAAGGTAAGTCTATTGCATTAAAATCTAATGTTAAAAAATGCACTAAAGCTTTTCAGGCTAAAGAAGAAGATTCTGAAGAATCAGAATCAGAAGAAGAAGATGAACTGTCCATGATCTCCAGAAGGGTAAACCAACTATGGAAGAGCAAGCAAAGGAAGTTCAGAGGCTTCAGAAGTTCAAAGAGATTTGAACGAGGAGAATCTTCTGGTGACAGAAGATCTGACAAGAAGAAGGCTGTCTGCTATGAGTGCAATGAGCCTGGACATTACAAGAACGAGTGTCCAAAACTTCAGAAGGAGAATCCCAAGAAGAAGTTTCATAAGAAGAAAGGTCTTATGGCAACATGGGATGATTCTGAATCAGAATCAGAATCAGACTCTGAAGGAGAGCAAGCCAACTTCACGCTGATGGCTACAGAAGATGATGGATCAGAATTTACATCAGAATTAGATTCTGAAGAGGTATTTTCTGAACTATCTAGAGAAGAGTTAGTTTCTAGTTTAACAGAACTTCTGGAACTCAAGGCTCATCTTAGTATCAAATACAAAAAGCTGAAGAAGCAGTTTGAATTTGAAACTAAGAAGCTGGAATTGGAAAATTCTGAACTGAAGGAAAAAGTTTTAAATCTATCCAAAGATAGTGGATCTCCTTCTGAAACAGAAAAATCCATTCCTAGCATGAATCATATTCTGAAAGAATATGACTCGAGCTTCAGAAAGTTCTTATCTAGAAGTATTGGCAGAAGTCATCTTGCTTCTATGATATATGGTGTTTCTGGAAACAGAAGGTATGGTTTTGGCTATGAGGGTGATACCTCACATAAATTTGAACCTATTGATGATCTGAAGATCACATACAAGCCATTGTATGATCAGTTCAAATATGGCCATGCACATGATATTAGGATCACTTCACATGCACAGAGTTTTAACACTATTCACACCAAGAAGCATGTGACACATCCTAAGAAATATCATGCTGACAAACCTAAAGAATATCATGATGTTCCTCCTGTTAAATATTTTTCTAAACCCAAGTTCAATCAGAACTTGAGGAGAACTAACAAGAAAGGACCCAAGAAATTGTGGGTACCTAAGGAGAAGATAATTTCTGTTGCAGATATCCTTGGCGGCAAAGAGGACAAAAAGCAAAATGTCATGGTACCTGGACTCTGGGTGCTCGCGACACATGACGGGAAGAAGGTCTACATTCCAAGACCTGGTGCTTAAACAAGGTGGAGAAGTCAAGTTTGGAGGAGATCAGAAGGGCAAAATCATTGGCTCTGGAACCATAAGTCTTGGTAACTCTCCTTCCATAACAAATGTACTTCTTGTAGAAGGATTAACGCATAACTTATTGTCCATAAGTCAATTAAGTGACAATGGTTATGATATAATCTTCAACCAAAAGTCTTGCAAGGCTGTAAGTCAGAAGGATGGCTCAATCCTATTTACAGGCAAGAGAAAGAACAACATTTATAAGATTGATCTTTCTGATCTTGAGAAGCAGAAGGTGACTTGTCTTATGTCTGTTTCTGAGGAGCAATGGGTCTGGCACAGAAGATTAGGACATGCTAGTTTGAGAAAGATTTCTCAAATTAACAAACTAAATCTGGTCAGAGGACTCCCAAATCTGAAATACAAATCATATGCTCTTTGTGAAGCATGTCAGAAGGGCAAGTTCTCCAAACCTGCATTCAAGTCTAAAAATGTTGTGTCTACCTCAAGGCCGTTAGAACTCTTGCACATTGATCTGTTTGGCCCAGTCAAAACAACATCTGTCAGAGGGAAGAAATATGGATTAGTCATCGTTGATGATTATAGCCGCTGGACATGGGTAAAGTTCTTAAAACACAAGGATGAGTCTCATTCAGTGTTCTTTGAATTCTGCACTCAGATCCAATCTGAGAAGGAGTGCAAGATCATAAAGGTCAGAAGTGATCATGGTGGCGAATTCGAGAACAGATTCTTTGAGGAGTTCTTCAAAGAAAATGGTATTGCCCATGATTTCTCTTGCCCTAGAACTCCACAACAAAATGGAGTTTTAGAGCGAAAGAATAGGACTCTACAAGAAATGGCCAGAACCATGATCAATGAAACCAATATGGCTAAGCACTTCTGGGCAGAAGCAATAAACACTGCGTGTTATATTCAGAATAGAATCTCTGTAAGACCTATTCTAAATAAGACTCCTTATGAATTGTGGAAGAACAGAAAGCCCAACATTTCATATTTTCATCCTTTTGGATGTGTGTGTTTCATTCTGAATACTAAAGATCATCTTGGTAAGTTTGATTCTAAAGCACAAAAGTGTTTCCTTCTTGGATATTCTGAACGCTCTAAAGGTTACAGAGTATACAATACTGAAACATTGATTGTAGAAGAATCAATCAATATCAGGTTTGATGATACGCTTGGTCTTGAAAAACCAAAGCAGTTTGAGAATTTTGCAGATTTTGATATTGATATATCAGAAGCAGTAGAACCAAGAAGCAAAGCTGCAGAAGCTGATAGTTTCAGAAGCAATGGATCAGAAGATCAAGTTGCTGCATCTTTAGAGAATCTCAGGATTTCTGAAGAGCCAACAGTCAGAAGATCACCCAGACTTGCATCAACTCATTCAGAAGATGTGATCCTTGGGAAGAAAGACGATCCCATCAGAACAAGGGCATTCCTTAAGAACAATGCAGACTGTCAATTAGGTCTTGTTTCTTTGATCTAGCCAACTTCTGTTGATCAAGCTCTAGAAGATCCAGACTGGATAATTGCCATGCAAGAAGAACTCAATCAGTTTACAAGGAATGATGTATGGGACTTGGTTCCTAGACCAAAAGGATTTAATATCATCGGCACTAAGTGGGTATTCAGAAACAAGCTAAGCGAGAAGGGAGAAGTGGTAAGAAACAAAGCCAGACTGGTTGCTCAGGGCTATGGTCAGCAAGAAGGGATTGACTACACAGAAACCTTTGCACCAGTGGCCAGGTTAGAATCTATTCGTCTATTAATTTCTTTTGCCACTCAACACAACATCACTCTTTATTAGATGGATGTCAAGAGTGCCTTCTTAAATGGTTATATAGATGAAGAAGTTTATGTCCATCAACCTCCTGGTTTTGAAGACTCCATGTCTCCAAATCATGTTTTTAAATTAAAGAAATCATTATACGGACTGAAGCAAGCTCCGAGAGATTGGTATGAATGTTTAAGTTCTTTCCTTCTGGAAAATGGTTTCACTAGAGGAAAAGTGGACACTACTCTCTTCTGTAAAACTTTTAAAAAGGATATTTTAATATGTCAAATATATGTTGATGATATCATCTTTGGAACATCTAATGCTACACTTGGAAAGGAGTTTGTTGAGTCTATGCAGGCTGAATTTGAAATGAGCATGATGGGAGAACTCAAGTATTTCCTTGGGATTCAAATCAACCAAACTTCTGATGGAACCTATGTTCATCAAACGAAGTATGTGAAAGAACTTCTGAAGAAGTTTAATCTTTCTGAAAGTAAAGAAGCCAAAACTCCTATGCATCCAACATGTGTCCTAGGTAAGGATGAGGTAAGTAAGAAGGTAGATCAGAAGTTGTACAGAGGTATGATTGGTTCTCTTATATACCTAACTGCTTCTAGACCTGACATTCTCTTTAGTGTTTGCTTGTGTGCTAGATTCCAATCAGATCCGAGAGAATCTCATTTAACTGTTGTTAAAAGAATTCTGAGGTATCTGAAAGGTACTACTAATGTTGGCTTAGTCTACAGAAGATCCAAAGAATACAACTTAGTAGGATTCTGTGATGCTGACTATGCTGGAGATAGAATTGAAAGAAAGAGCACTTCTGGAAGTTGTCAATTTCTTGGAAGTCATCTGATCTCATGGTACAGCAAGAAGCAAGCTACTATTGCCCTCTCAACAACAGAAGCAGAATATGTTGCTGCTGCTGGTTGTAGCATACAAATGCTCTGGATGAGAAGTCAGCTAGAAGATTATCAGATATATGAGAGTAACATTCCTATCTTCTGTGATAATACTTCTGCTATATGTTTATCAAAGAATCCTATCTTACATTCAAAAGCTAAACATATTGAGATTAAACATCATTTCATAAGGGACTATGTTCAGAAGGGCGTTATATCTTTAAACTTTGTGGATACAGACCATCAATGGGCTGATATCTTTACAAAACCCCTTTCTGAAGATAGGTTTAAGTTCATTCTGAAGAATATCAGTATGGACTTGTGCCCAGAATGAGAAGATGAGAAGATCCTTGTATGAGTACCTTCTAAAATGTGGTAAGACTAGGCAGCCATAAGAAGTTCTGAGTTTAAACAATTAGAAGTAATGATCATGTTATTACTAACGTTTCATTGTCTAAGTTGATTCAGAAGCTCCTTTAAAGCAAAACAGCTGTCACCAGTCTCTCCAGAAAATGAACACGTATTCACTATCTCTGGAAAACCATGCGTGCAGTTGAGGGGACGCCTAGTTAGGTAAGTGTGCTAATCACTTCTTTTGTCATTATTATCTCTCCTCACGTCACGTAACATTAAATGTCATTCATCATTTCAGTTTATTTTTTTTCTTTTTATACTCTTCAAACGTTTCATTTCCCTCTTATATTTCTCTCTCTTGCATTCAGTTTCTTTTTCTCTCATTATCTGCATTTCGCATAAACCCTAGTTTATTCATCTTCAACCTAGCATTCACCATGAATCCGTCTTCAAGTTCCTCTCAACGAGCATTCAACAGACAAGAGGTTTCTCCACTGAAAACTTGCTCCATTCCTCCACCAGTAATGGAAGTTTTGTGTAAATCTCATGTGGACGCTGATGATTTGGGTGCTTATGGTTTCAACCCAGATGCGAAGGCGAAGGCTCAAGGGTGGTCGATCTATTTGAATAGAACGGTTGGAAGGGTTGATTGGTTCAAGGTTGAGAAACAAATCTCGGGGATCGCTTACATTGATTTCAAGACGGATCTCAGAAGAGACTCAAGATTCCAAGAAGTCTCAAGCCAGATCTCTTCTGTGATGCTGTTATCAACATTTATCCAAAGGAAGAAGACTTTCTTGAGATATTGGATGAAGTTAAGCATCATGTACTTGACTTCTATGTTAAGGGAAAGCCCCATTTGAGACATTAGCTTTCTTCCTGTGAACTGTCTCTCACTTCGTCCTTGGATTCATGTATTCTCTTCCCGTAGAGCTTCTCGTCTGGACAGGCATGCAGTGTCTCAAGCTCTTATGGCTAGACAAACTGAGAACGACGCAGGGATTCATGTTATGTTAGCTAAGATTATGTCTAAGCTAGGGTTGTAGTCCTTGAGTCCTTGTAGTTTTCTTTACTTGCAACATACTTTTGTTTGCATATTTTTTTGTGTAACTCTGTTTGTTTGACCAATGAAAAGTTCTTCTGTTTGTCGTTTTCTTCATCTGCATCTTTTATGTTTTTGATGTTATGACAAAAAGGGGGAGAAAATGTGATAAATGATCTGACTAATATTATCAGTTACCGGGTAAAAAGGCCCCACATTTCTAACAGAACTTGCAAAGTTCTATGGTTTTTGAGTGTGACTTGCAGGAATTGAAGATTCTCTTTAAAGCTTAACATGAGAAGCAAAATCGTGAGGAGAAGCAATTCTAAAGAATCAAGCTCTTGGATTCTTGAAGCAAGCTGAGTGCTATGAAGCTTCAGAATCAGAAGCAAGAAGGAAGAATGTTCAGATATTCTGATGATAGAATATGCTCTGAAACTATGCTCTGAAACATTATGTTTAGATATTTTGATGATAGAATATGCTCTGAAATATGCTCTGAAACATTATGTGGCTCTGATACATATTATATGTTCTAACTCATTCATGCTGACTTTTGTCGTTTAGTTTTGTTCTGTAACATTTCAGGATGTAGAGATGCTCTGATGATGCTCTGGTACATTCAACAATGTTCTGATACAATCTAGCATGAAGTGATGTAAGAAGAAATTCAAGCTCTGAAGTTGTCCGATGGAAGCAGGAATCAGAAGCTGTGAATGTTCTGAAGATCAAAAAAATTCAAGTTCTGAAGCTGTCCGATGGAAGCAAGAATCAGAAGCTCTGAATGTTCTGAAGATCAAAGAAATTCAAGTTCTGAAGCTGTCCGATGGAAGCAAGAATCAGAAGCTGTGAATGTTCTGAAGATCAAAGAAATTCATGTTCTGAAGCTGTCCTATGGGAGCAAGAATCAGAAGTCATGAATGTTCTGAAGATCAAGCACTGTGAACGTCTCTACTGAAATACTTAGGGAAGTCTTTTATTATTAAAATTCTTCTAGTATTAATTTCAGGGGGAGATTATTCATCTCAGGGAGATTGTAAATCTCAGGGGGAGACATATTCACATGCTTATGCTTTAGCTGTGTAATTGTCTTTAGCCGTCTGCTCTTTCTGATCGCAAATTCATATTATTTATATATGTTTTTGTCATCATCAAAAAGGGGGAGATTGTTAGAACAAGATTTGTTCTGATCAATATTCTTAGTTTTGATGATAACAAGGATATGAATTTTGTGTGAGATAATGTGGTACTCTAATACATTGCAATTTCTCTTTTCAGGAAATATATAAAGAGTATGCACAAATCAGCGCTCAGAAGCTTTGACTCATAAGGTTCAGCATGCAACATCAGAACATGGTCTGGCAAGACATCAGAAGATGGTCAAAGCAGAATCAGAACATGGGTCTATGGAAGCATCAGAAGAACTTGAGTTCAGAAGCAGAAGCACTGAAGTTCTCATGGTATCACGCTCAGAAGCACTTCAAGGTCAGAAGACAAGAAGATGCTATGCACCAAGCTGTTTGACTCTGATGATATTCAAACGTTGTATACACAAACCTCGGATCAGAAGCAAGTACAAGATGGCAGGCTACGCTGACTGACAAAAGGAACGTTAGAAGCTATTAAAGGCAACATCAGTAGACACAGCGTGAACAAGGCTCGAGGTAGTTGACAAAAGCGTGAAACATTAAATGCAATGCTGTACGGAATACGCAAAGCATTAAATGCTCCCAACGGTCATCTTCTCAAGTGCCTATAAATATGAAGTTCTGATGAGAAGCAAGGTTACCAATTCTGAACGAACTTATTCTGAAAAACTTGCTGAAACGCTATTCAACTCAAAGCTCAGAAACTTCATCTTCATCAAAGCTCACTACATTGCTGTTGTAATATATTAGTGAGATTAAGCTTAAACTTTAAGAGAAATATCACTGTTGTGATTATAGCTTTTCAGAAGCATTGTAAAACTCTTATTTGATTACATTAATTTGTAAGTAACTAGAGTGATCAAGTGTGATCAGGATACTCTAGGAAGTCTTAGCTTGTGTCTAAGCAGTTGTAACTAGAGTGATCACGTGGTGGTCAGGATACTCTAGAAAGTCTTAGCTTGTGTCTAAGCAATTGTTCTTGGAGTGATCAGGTTGTGATCAGGATACTCTAGAAGACTTAGTCGCGGACTAAGTGGAAAACCATTGTAATCTGTTGCGATTAGTGGATTAAATCCTCAGGTGAGGTAAATCACTCCGTGGGGGTGGACTGGAGTAGTTTAGTTAACAACGAACCAGGATAAAAATAACTGTGCAAATTGTTTTTATCGTTCAAGTTTTTAGACTACACTTATTCAACCCCCCCCCCTTTCTAAGTGTTTTTCTATCCTTCACTTTGTTCTTTGCATTCGTTGTGTTCATATGAGGGTAATGGTACGAAAGATAAGAAATGGAAGGAATATGCTGATTCTCATGGGTTTAAAAGTGTTAGATAATCAAGAATCATGTGATCCAATATGTCACAAAACTCTAGATGAGGCTGTCTAGAAAAGGACCCCTTTGGAAAAAATGAAAAAAGTTCCAAACTCTTAGAAAAAATTTAGAGAATCTTGTGTGAAAGTAAGATGAATCCAATGTGAAAGATTTATCTCCTATTCTTTTCAAGTATAAGGCAACAATATATGGCATGATAGAATTTGTCTCTTGCTGATCAAAGATTGCAAGAAAAAGAAGAAGATACTCTTAGGATTTTATTATGTGTTTAAGAATGTTTAGCTTAGGAACTAGTGTTGATGTATGTACTGAGCTCACTAAAAGCTAAACTATCTTATTTTAGGCAATGTGAAGTTAATATGGTTTAATCTTTTATGCCATTTGATGTGATATTAGTAACTGATTTTATCATGCATTATATATTTTATAAATATGATTCTTTGGCTGACCATCTTAGAAAAAGATAAAAGCGTAGTGATGTGAAGAATCCATCAACAAGTGAAACACGTGATAAATATGATTGAAAATAATATGATAGGTATATTTACTATATTAGCGGATAAAGAGCTACAATCATATGGGGAAATATGGAAAGAAACTAGACATGAATTAAAGTTAAATGTGAGGTTTAAAATTTTTTCCCCTTGCTTTCTGGCATATGTTTATGATGTTGTAGGAATACACCATAAGATCACGTTATGACCTCGTCAGATACGACATATCACATCATATTCACAGATTAGATAAATTATGTATTAATGAATCATTGCCCAACATATTTTCCATTACTGATTTCACTAATCAAAACCAAACTCAGTTCCATCACTGTTTGCATAAAAACTGAACTTGTAACAACCATCCTTTATTTTTGCTCATGCTTATTCACAACAGATAGTTTTGCAAATCAATATCTAAGTTATTTCACTCCCTGTAAGAACTATATTCTTACTTTTATCACTTGCTACTATAAACCGTGTATACTTGTGCGTAATTTAGTTTTCAGCCAACACTTATCAATAAAAGTGTATCCTAAAGTATACATTAGATATCGCTTATTAGTATATATCAGACAACTATTATTAATAGAAAGCACCGTCTTAAAATTACCCAGATCAGCAAAGCACTGTCTTACAATTACTCAGACCAGCCCTTTGAACAGAAAGCGCTGCTTAACGATGCCTTACGCCATCACTTTTATCAGAAAACACTCCTAAAGACACTTACGCCAAAGCTTTCAACATAAAGTGTTGTCTATGATACCTTACGCAACACTTTTATTAAAAATTACTGTTTAAAAGGAATTATGTCAGCGCTTTAAACAGAAAGTGCTGTCTAAAGTGCCCTTATGCCAGCATTTTTACATAAAAATTGCATCGCCTATATCTACAACAGCGCCTATTTCTACAACAGCGCCATAATAGAAAGTGTTGTCTAAGGTAAAAAATAAGATCTTCTTTAACATAGTGGAATATCTTAAAAAGAACATTATTTGATATATTACTTTATTATACCTATAATAACAACCACTTTATTATTATGACAACTCTATTACATCATTGACTATGAATCTTCAATATCTTTCTATTTATATTTTATATATGTTTCACAACTTTGAACAAGAGAAATGACATAACAAATTCTAGAGTCACAAAACCTTAAATTTTTTATTTTTTTGAAATAGCAAAGTAGAAAGAAAACAATTATAAAAAAAGTACAAAGATTCATAAAGAGAAACAGAGAGCACTTGTAGTGCGCTAAAACAACAAAAGCGGACAAACCAAAGACATAAGCCAAACGAAAAGAGAAGAACCACCAATTAAAAACAACTGCTAGACAAAAAATGCAAAAAATACAGAGCTTATAACCTACTAATATGATTCAAACTAAGGCCACGAACACAATAGACCTTCGGAGAGAACAAGGTGAAGGAAGGAAAACTCGAACAATGCCAGAGTAAAAGGAGGGCAGTTGACCACTCAAATTGAGCAACTTGGGCGGGATCCAGTCCCAATTAACTTAATTCTATGCTCATTTCTTTTTGTTTGGGTATGTACCCCACGCATTGATTGCACAAACTCCATACTTTTTATCAGTGTTCCTTCTGATAAACATGTAACCCTCCATTCCCCAATATTTGCCATACGAGTTTTTTACTATCCAATAATCTTGTCCTTCATGAGTGGCATAACCCACTATTAACATGCAGTGAGTTAT
This sequence comes from Vicia villosa, assembly GCF_029867415.1. Classification (NCBI taxonomy): domain Eukaryota; kingdom Viridiplantae; phylum Streptophyta; class Magnoliopsida; order Fabales; family Fabaceae; genus Vicia; species Vicia villosa. The sequence continues at coordinate 218,420,601 of NC_081180.1, read as the reverse complement.
ATCCGTAGAATCCACAGGACAATCTTTACCTTGAAGTATTCCCTGCCAATGGATATACATATATGTTCTTCATTAACAAATATAATAGTACTAAAAAACTTGTTTATATAAGCAATAAAGAAAGACTTACGTTGTAATAATGTTGATATTCTTGTGTGGCTGCATAAATACAGATACTAATCGGTTGTTTAGCAACTGCACACAATAGCGCCTTCTCTGATTTGTCCACGTGATAAAACGAATCAATCTTACTACTTGCGCTGTTTGGAATCTATATTTCATGAAGAAAGGAGTTTGGTAAATTAATATAACACTCTAAAAATATATATAATAATATTGATAACAATTAAGAACCTCTTTGTTTTTGCAAGAACCCTCCACTGCAGTATAAGGATATTTACTCTCCAATGCAACCCCTTTGTTGTTCAAAACCCATTGTAGCGCCTGGTATACATATACCCCACGACAACCATTACCTACACAATCAACAAGCTCTTGTGCTGAAAGGTCGAGAAGCTTCCCTGTCACTATTGCAACTATTCCTTCAATGGCGCCTACAGCTGAGAATGACGCGCAACTACCTAATAAAATAAAATAAATTCAATATCGTCATTTTATTTTATTTTATGGCGTATAATATGTATACACAACAAACTTACCACAACTGCCTTGAGTCTTAACCGAAGTGACAACTTTTTCTGTCCTCCAATCCCAGGTTAGAGGTGGATTACTACATGTTGAAACAGGAACATCGCCATTGCTCACAAGTCACAATATTCATGGTGTCCTTGTTCATGGTCATGTATTTTTCTTTGAACTCCTCGAAGCTCCAATCAGCAAAGTTGGTCAGACCAAGAAGAACGCTATGAGATGAATCTCTCTTTGCGTTATTCTCTGTGATATACTTCAAATTTGTAACAAATATGTCAAATTTCTCTTCCGTCTCCTTTTGATCATTGTAGACTCGTCCATGTTCTTTCTTCCAGAGTTGAAATAATTTTTTAGCATCATTTTGATTAGGAAGCTTATCAAGTTTATGACCCAATATAGAGGAGTACTTATTGGTTGGGATCTCAAAACGTGAAGATATTTTTACATCTTCATTAGTTTTTTTCTTTAGAAAGGTAAAGTATATAAATAAGCAAGCAGTGAATATGATGAGGAGGCGAAATGAATTTAAGCCGTAGGAAATCCTCATCTTTTATTTGATGTAATTAGTTGGAGATAAAATTTATATGGAAAACTGTGTATTTCTTAAAAGTAGTTCCACATATTTATAGAATATAAGTTGAGATGTCAAGTTCTACTTAATGGTTTATACTTTTTGGTATCACGAAGTCAATTGTTAAACAATTTATTGATCTATTATGCAGTCTTATTTTATTCTTTGATGAAATGCATAGTCCTTTTTTTTACTCATAAAATACATAGTCTTATTTTATTCTTTGATGAAATGCATAGTCCTTTTTTTTACTCATAAAATACATAGTCTTATTTTATTCTTTGATGAAATGCAGTTTATTTTACTCATAAAATGTATAGTCATATTTTATTGTGTTTAATGAGGGAATTTAATCAATTCAAACTATTTATTTTGTTGATAGAAAAAGTCAATGGTTCCATTATGTATCAAATATTTAAGTTGTCACCTTGCAGCAATTAAATAGACTGTACTTTTCAAGAAGAATAATGCCTACGTGTGAAGTGTGAACTACGCAATTGGTTGATGTATCAAAAATTTGAACGTTGTACCAAAGAGGAAGAAGAAAAAAACATCACAATTTTAATTTATGATCATGTTTTTTAAATCTGAACAATTGCTTGTACTCTCTGTATGTTACATCTTCTATCTCGTTTATCTTTTATTCATTAAAAGAAAATATTTGAAATTCGTCACTATAAGAAAAAAAATTTCTTTAGCCACCTCCCTATGGGTCACCCCCAGCGAAAAACCCAAATTACCCCTGCTTCGGAAATGAACTTCCGAAGCATTTTTTTTTTAAAAAATTTCCACAATTCAGAAGTGCATCTCCGAAAACACCTCATGGGGGGTGTTTTCGGAGATGAACTTCCGAAAACACCTTTGTTCAGATTTTGGGGGGTTTCGGAAATGAACTTCCGAATTATGCAGAAACTGTTTTTTTTTTTATGTTTTTCTTAACAGTCTCGTATTTTTAATTAAAGGAAGCTGGGAAATAAAATAAGCGACATATAAACAGAAAAAACTAATATGATAAAAAAAGTAATATATACAAGCCGATCCAAATCCAAATAAAAATAGTGTGCTAAAGATACAATCTGAAAACAAAAAATAAATAAACCCGACCACTACTGGGTGTGCCTAACCCTCTCTCCCTGGGACCTCCTCTGCCGCCTGTATGTCGCCGCACGGCCCGCATCAGTGACGATCATCTCCATCACGGCGACTGCCTCTGGACCACCCTGATGAACGACACCTCGATCCAACGCGTCCCGCCCAAGCATCTCTATCCGCTGGCAGATCGGCATGAGATCAATGGCGTGGTCATCCTCGGCCTGCTGTTTCTCCAGGATCTCCTCGTGTGCTGGCCTAGGAGCGCCGGGAACGTCGGGTCTCAGCAGAGGATGTGACACCCGGTAGAACCATGTGACGTATCCCTCCACACTGTGCCAGTCCTGTGTGACCCGAGTGCGACGGTACTCCTGCGGTACCACATGATGCTGTCAGTCCTCCCATATGACAGTGAGCTGCACTCGGGTCATTGTGTCGGGAGCAGCCTCAAAGGGTGACCTGGGTATCTGCTGCACGAATCCGAACTGACGCATGCACCGCTTAGGGAGATACCGGACCATGATGCCGGTCCCGCATGCCACTTCTGGTAGAGGTATGCCAGAGTAGCTGCCCCCCAGTTCCACTAGTGAACGGTATCCAGGTCCATGAAGTAGCGGAGGTAGGTCACGTCGACGTACCTTGCACTCTTGTCCACAAAGCATGCAACGCCTACCACAAACATGTACCAGCACCGGAGAGCGCAGCCGCGGTGATACTGTGTGAATAGATCGTCACCCGCCTCCTCGGCATCGGCCGTCGCGTCCAGGTGGTGCTCGAAATAGCGGCTCAGTGTGGTGAACCGGATATGAGGCCCATTTGTCGGGATGCACTCGAAGTCAGCAACTTCGGGCTCCATGCCCAAAAAGAGCGCCATCCACTGACTGGCCTCGACCCTCTGGATCCGGGAGTGGGTCAACAGCGGCCCCCTGATGGGCAGGTGGAGAAGACACTGCACATCATGCAAGGTGATCGTCATCTCCCCAACCGGCAAGTGGAAAGAAGACGTCTCCTTGTGCCAGCGCTCCACAAATGCCCCCTACATGTCGTGGCTGATGGTGGTGTACCCCGTCATGCAGAGCCCGCTAAGCCCTGAACCTCGCACCGCGTCGTTAAACCACTCAGCTGCTGGTTTAAACAGACTGAAAATCTTCCGGGCGTGGTTCACCATTTTCAAAGGATCTCTCTCCTGTTACAAAAAAAAACAAATAAAAGCATATGTTAAATAGACCGTTAAGAAAATATCGAATAAACGTCTAAATTATAAATGATTAAATTAAAAAAAATACCTCTCCCTCCCAGATACGCCGAGCGACGTGATCGCGGTAGGATATCAGCACGGAAGTGTCAAAGGGCCCTCCCGGGTAGCTGTCCTCCAGCTCATCCTCCTCCCCGAATGGAGGGTCAACATCCGGTACCCTCTCCGGCTCGTGGTATGGCATTGCCACCTCCTCCTCCTGCTCCTCCTCCTCCTCTCGCTGGCGGGAAGAAGATACCCGAGCCAGCCGACTCCTAGATCCAGATGAAGAGGTACCCTCTCCCACGTCTACGGGAACTCGCACACGTCGTCCCCGGCCCTGTCCCCGTCCCTGTGTCGACGCCAGCTGCGCCGCCGCCCGCTCGCGTCTAGCCGACGCAGTCTGGGTCTCTCTATCCTGTCTGATGCGTGATGGTTGGTTGCCTGACATATTCCTGTAAACAATTGAAATCGATTAATATGCGAGACAAAAGAAAAACCTAAAAAAATTGCACTTCTGATACAATTCGGAAGTTCATTTCCGAAACTGGGATGGAGGTGTTTTCGGAAATGAACTTCCGAAACACCCCTGCGCAGAACTTCTCTGCAACCTCCAATGACAGACCCCAAAATCAAACTTCAAAACAACCCATAATGCTTCTAAACAACCTAAATACTACTAGCAACCTACCCCTATATCATTTATGCAATTGAAAACAACCCTAACATGCATTTGAAATATGGATCTAACAAATATAAAACTTACAAATTGAGTGATTGGAGGGCTTTTGAATGTAGTATAGCAAGGTGATTGGAGCCTTTGATGCAGCCTTGGAAGTGGGTTTGCAGAAAATCTCAGAGGAGTTGAGTTTGATATTGGTTTAGGGTAAATGATTTGGGGGGAGGGGGCTGTTTTGCTTAATCTGCAAAACGTGCAATATTTCGGAAATGAACTTCCGAAATGGTGTTTTCGGAAATGCATTTCCGAAATAAGTCAAATTTAAAAAAAAAGGCGCTTTCGGAGATGGAACTCCGAAAACACCTTTTTCTTGCATTTCGGAAATGCATTTCCGAAGTCAGGGGTAGTTTGGGTTTTTCACCAGAGGTGGACTAGAAGGTTGGGAGGTGGCCAAAGAAATTTCCATAAGAAATACTTTTCTTGGGGACTTTAGCAACATTTTCGATTGAAATAAGTTTCCTATGAATTTTCCTTTTGATATTAGTTCACGGCTATAAGATTCTATGGTAAATTCCTAGGTAGTAGAAAATATCCGTAGTTAAACTTAGAATTATTTCCTCATATAAAACTTAAGGTATTACTATAAGAAATATACGGTTTATCTACTATAAGAAATATACAGTTTATCTACGGAATTTTTTATTGAAAATAATCCGTAGATATACCTGCGGATTTTCTTGCAATTTTACAAAATAAAATAAATTTTTCTACGGAACATGTTTCCGCAGGAATACCTACTAATTTTACTGTAGAAAAATATATTTTTAATAATAACTCGAATTACATTACAAAATCCGCAGGTAAATTCGCAGGAAATTTTTCTGTGGATTTTACTACAAAACTATTATTTTGAACAAAAACCATATTTCATTACAAAATCCGTACGGATTTTGATGCTTAACTATTATTATGGACAAAAACCATATTGCATTACAAAATCTGCCAATAATTTTGCGGATAACTTTTCTGCGGAATTTTCTACAGTTTTTTTATTATATTTTTTAAATTATAAAATAATATAAATTTATTTATTTTAAATAAATATTTTTTTGCAAAAAAGTTTTAAAGGTTTTAATGTTTTCTATAAATACTATATATTTATTTTTAAATTTTTAATTCTTCAATTTATATTTTAATCTTATTATATTGATATTGAACACTCCAATTCATTAACTTGTTCGTTTTATTCAATGTGACTGTGCAACCAATGATGAATTTGTAGAACTACTAATTTGTTAAGTATGTTTTGTACCTTCATAATCATGTTTATAAAGTATGTCATCTGAAAATATCTACCATATAAGAAAGATAATACATCTGGAAACACCAATACTACCCTTATCATTACTATTGAACCAACTCGGTTGATCCAACTAGCCCTTTATACCAAACTGCACATGTTTTATGCTTATTTGGAACTAACATAATTATTTGTTCTAACTATTTTTCAGAAACTGCATGCTGCCCTTTATGCTTTTCAAATGAGTCAGACTTTCTGCTTTTTGCACGCTGCCCCAATAGGTCACTTCACCACAACTGGGTTTGTTCTACAAGCCTACTATCTCACTTCCTTCATTTCCTTCTCTCGACAGATTTCCTTCTCTCTCTACAGGTTTCTTTCTTATTTCTTCTCCTTCTACATGCCTTATGCTTCATTCTTCCTTCTCCCTCTCCTTTTTCCTTCTCCATCTTCTTCTTCTTCTTCTTCTTCTTCAGTTCTTCCTCTTCTTCACAATGAAAATGGAAAGATATGAAATTTGAATCTACCGATGGCGGGATGTGTTAAGGTGGTGGTGTGGTGAACTTGTGGTGGCATGGGCGACGACTCGAAGAGGACACGCGGATGCGGTGTCAAGCAATTTTCATGACAACTTTGGAGCATGGTGGATTCGAAGCTCTTTCTATGTTCGTCTCTCTTAAGTTTTAGATAAAAAATACCATTTTTCAATGTCTGATTATGTTGTTGTTTTTTCAATGACACAGATTTCCGATCTCGAACCCGCTACTACGGCTGGAAAACGTTTGAGGTATAGGTCAAAGGTATGTACCATGAAAAAGATATTGTCGAAACACACTAAAGAACATGAAAGTTTCATCATAAAGGTCTCTTTTATGATTTTACAATTTGGGTATTTCAATGTTAGAAAAAGTTTCAATATTGAAGTGTTTTTTGTTGTTTCTTCAGATATATAGCTAAAAGATGTGTTTTGTTTGTGTTCTGATCATATATTGTTCTGTATCTAGTGATATATGTTATGGTGAATCGAAATAGTTTGATAATCGTTTTTGCTTTTGAATCAGTAGTTTTGTTTTTGTTATAAAAGTTATTATGTATCGTTAATGATATTTTTTGGTTGATTTGATGATTTTGTGGTTTTTTTTCATGACTTAGACTGGATCGAGTTTTACACTGAATTTTGAATCTAACTAGGTATGGGCTTAAAATTAAACTGGAAAATTTCTTTTAGAAGCTATAACCAGAGAGCTTTTATCATTTTCATAATATTTTCTCTAATTGTTATGATTCTTATTAGGTGGATAAGATAAGGAAGAAAGTACAAGATGTGATCTAATTATTATAGATCTAACATTTTTATTATAGATATGAAAACTCACTCAGTTGGTTGGTATCAATTCTTTTTGTTTGGGTACTTTTTCAATTCATGTGTTACTTGAACCGTTCTAATTTGTTTGTTTGTTTTTGTTACTTGAAGGATAGACACACTTTAGCATATGATAAAGGATGGAGGGTATGTACAGACTTCAAGCAGTATCAAGTTTTAAAACAAAATCCCTTCTGATGATGGCCAAAATCTACTCGAGTTACAAAGTTATATGGTAGATTATTATATTATTTTAGCTTATCTTAGAATTATATTCTCATTAATTATCGCAAGTGATGGCCATAAAACTCATGCTGTAAAACATCAATGAATTCCATCCAATGTTTTTTCCTGTTTGTTTCGTATATTATAGCTTTGAACCAACATAAACTTTGGACATTTGTGCTCCAAAATGGTTGTTGTTGTTTTGTATTTTCTGTTTTTTGCTACAGGTTTGGAGTGTTTTCTATGGCTTTTTCTTTGTTTTGTTTTCTGAGCACACTAATATTGTTATAATTATGCATTTTATGGCAAATAAAAATTTCCTACTTCGTGATTCTCAGTGGCGGATCTTGGAAGAAATTTTGAGGGGTGCCAAAAATGAAAAAATATATAAAAATTATTTTAGAAAATTACTATTTGTTATTAGTTTATGTGGCAATTATTTTATGTTTAAATTTTTATAAACATGAAGGTTCTTCTACTGTTTTTTGGAAAAAATATTACAAAATTAGTGCTAGCAAGAGTTGAACTCTTCACCTTTGGTAGAAAAGAGATAACCTTTTCCACTTGGCCATAGAAAGTTGAGGGGTGCCATGGTCCCCTCCAGCTCCCATATAGATCCGCCACTGGTGATTCTTTTGACGAAACTGTTCGTGCGTGTGATTTAATACGTTGTCGAAATTAAAGGATATTTACCACCCCTTCTTTAAGAAAATTTGTGTCTTTGGATGAGCATTGTTTCAGTTGATGTGATGCACGTACATAAAGTTGGCTTGATGGATGGCATATCACGAATCTGGTGTGTGAGATTGGTGGGTGGGAGATTATCATCTCGTCATTACAATAATGCATTGGTTTTGTTTCTTTTTGCAGTGAAACAAATGAAAGAGAATCCGTAATCATATCTTTCACTGCCAATCTGCTGGTATCATCATTAATAATTGGTTGCCTTAGTGGTAAAGGAGATCTACTATAACTTAGATGGGCAGTGGATGCAGCGTGATTCTGATACGCGGTTGGGGGCTAATATATTATAACTAATATATTATACTAGAATATAATTTAATTAGTATATATATTGTTAAATAATATAAAAAATATAAAAATATTCAATTACCTCTCACAAAGTTAATATTATTTATATATATTAGCGAGATCACACCAATAGTCGTTCGCAAGCACGGATAAAACACCAATATCCTGTGAAGACAAGTAACTATACCAAAATTCTTGAGAACACACGAGTAACACACCAGTACCGTGTAAATGCACAGGTAACCATATTAAAATTCGCGCGAACGCACTGATATAATATATAGTAAGTTAAAATATATATTATTGATGTAAAACAATTTTGGATTTCGATCCCACGAGTAGCACACCAGTACCGCATGAACGCACGAATAATCATATCAAAATCCGTGCAAACCCATAGGTTTTTATATTTATTTTACAATTAAAAAAATTAAAATAAAACTTATGCCACTTGTACTACTGACTTTTCATTTTTTTTATATATTTTAAACCATAGTTTAAAATTTAATAAATACAACATTAAATTTAATTCTCATAGATCATTCACATTTTTTTACTAATAAACAATTTTGGATATTTATTTATCTCATTTATTAAACTTTATAAACTCTTTTATTATTACAACTCTATCAACCCTAAAAAAATATGTTTTTTTTTTCTATTTTTCACAATTATTTTTTTTACAAAATATGTTCTTAATAGTTTTTCTTATTAATGGTTGTTTTCTAAAACTAATATAATTATCTTTCAGTCCATTTTTCTGATAATATTTTGATATTTTCTTATTTTGTTTGAATTTTTATGAAAAATGGTGACAGTTATTTTTTAAAAAGTATGTGTTTAAACGTTTTTCTTAACAATAATTGTTTTTATATACTTAAACAATTATCTTCTAATCCATGTTTTCCTTTTTCCAATAATATTTTGATTATTTTTATTTGTTTGATTTCGCATGACTAACAGGTGACATATCGCACGGGTTTCACTCTAGTTAGTATACAAAGCTTCTCACATTCCTATGTGAGTTAGCTCAAACACCATCACAACCTTAAAAATCTACGATAGCCCAAAAATACAAGAGATTGTTGTTAGAACAAGATTTGTTCTGATCAATATTCTTAGCTTTGATGATAACAATGTATATGAATTTTGTATGATATAATGTGGTACTCTAATACTATGCAAATTCCATTTCAGGAATTATATAAAGAGTATGCACAAAATCAGCGCAAGAAGCACTGACTCAGAAGGTTCAGCATGCAACATCAGAACATGGTCTGGCAAGACATCAGAAGATGGTCAAGCAGAATCAGAACATGGTCTATGGAAGCATCAGAAGGACTTGAGATCAGAAGCAGAAGCACTGAAGTTCTCATGGTATCACGCTAAGAAGCACTTCAAGGTCAGAAGACAAGAAGATGCTCTTCACCAAGCTGTTTGACTCTGATGATATTCAAACGTTGTTTACACAAACATCAGATCAGAAGCAAGTACAATATGGCAGGCTACGGTGACTGACAAAAGGAACGTTAGTAGCTATTAAAGGCAACGTCAGTAGACACAGCGAAAGCAAGGCTCGAGGTAGTTGACAAAAGAGTGAAACATTAAATGCAATGCTGTACGGATTACGCAAAGCATTAAATGCTCCCAACGGTCATCTTCTCAAACGCCTATATATTGAAGTTCTGATGAGAAGCAAGGTTACGAACTTTGAACAGAACAATTGCGCAAATATACAGAAACGCTGTCAAATTCAAAAAGCTCTCAAACTTCATCTTCAACCTCACTACATTGCTGTTGTAATATATTAGTGAGATTAAGCTTAAACTTAAGAGAAAATCACAGTTGTGATAATAGCTTTTTAAGAAGAATTGTAACTCTTAAAAGAATTTGTTTACATTAATTTGTAAGAACTAGAGTGATCAGGTTGTTGATCAATATACTCTAGAAAGTCTTAGAGGGTATCTAAGCAGTTTGTTCCTAGTGTGATCAGTATACTCTAGAAGACTTAGATGTTGTCTACGTGGAAAACCATTGTAATCTTGTGTGATTAGTGGATTAAATCCTCAGGTGAGGTAAATCACTCCAAGGGGGTGGACTAGAGTAGTTTAGTTAACAACGAACCAGGATAAAAATCATTGTGCAAATTGTTTTCATCTTACAAGTTTTAAAAGCTACACTTATTTAAACCCTTCCTTTCTAAGTGTTTTTCTATCCTTCAATTGGCATCAGAGCGCCGGTTCTAAGGTGCAAGCACTTAACCGTGTTTAGAAAAGATTCAGGAAGAGAAAAACACTTAAGTCAAGATGTCTGGTGAAAATCCAACAAATACATCTACATCTGGCTCTGTTGAGCAATACAATGGAAATGGTAACAATGGTTATACTAGACCACCAGTATTTGATGGTGAAAACTTTGAATACTGGAAAGATAAACTTGAAAGTTACTTCCTTGGTCTAGATGGTGACTCATGGGATCTGCTGATGGATGGTTACAAACATCCAGTGAAAGCTACTGGTGTAAAGCTTACAAGACAAGAAATGAATGATGATCAAAAGAAGCAATTCAAAAATCATCATAAGTGTAGGACTGTTTTGCTGAAAGCTATCTCTCATGTTGAATATGAGAAGATATCTAACAGGGAAACTGCCTATGATATATATGAGTCATTGAAAATGACCCATGAAGGAAATGCCCAAGTCAAGGAGACTAAAGCTCTTGCCTTGATCCAGAAATATGAAGCCTTCAAGATGGAGGATGATGAAAATATTGAGAAGATATTCTCAAGATTTCAAACGCTAACTGCTATATTGAGAGTTCTTGACAAGGGATACACAATGGCTGATCATGTCAAGAAGATCATCAGAAGCTTGCCAAGAAGATGGGGTCCTATGGTGACTGCTTTCGAAATTGCCAAGAATCTGAATGAAGTCTCTCTTGAAGAACTGATCAGTGCTCTGAGGATTCATGAAATTGAGCTGGATGCTAATAAACCTTAGAAGAAAGGTAAGTCTATTGGGTAAAAATCTAATTATAAAAAATGCACTAACGCTTTTCAGGCTGAAGAAGTAGATTCTGAAGAATCAGAATCAGAAGAAGAAGATGAACTGTCCATGATCTCCAGAAGGGTAAACCATCTCTGGAAGAGCAAGCAAAGGAAGTTCAAGAGCTTCAGAAGTTCAAAGAAGCCTGAAAGAGGAGAATATTCTGGAGGCAGAAGATCTGACAAGAAGAAGGTCATCTGCTATGAATGCAATGAGCCAGGACACTTCAAGAATGAATGTCCAAAACTTCAGAAGGAGAATCCCAAGAAGAAGTTTCATAAGAAGAAAGGTCTTATGGCAACATGGGATGATTCAGAATCAGAATCAGAATCAGAATCAGACTCTGAAGGCGAGCAGGTAAACCTTGCACTGATGGCCACAGTGGATGACGGATCAGAATCTACATCAGAATCAGATTCTGAAGAGGTATTTTCTGAACTATCTAGAGAAGAGTTAGTTTCCAGTTTAACTGAACTTCTGGAACTCAAGGCTCATTTAGTATCAAATACAAAAAGCTAAAAAAGCTATTTGAATTTGAAACTAAGAAGCTGGAAGTGGAAAATTCTGAACTGAAGGAAAAAGTTTTAAAATTATCCAAAGATATTGGATCTCCTTCTGAATCAGAAAAATCCATTCCTAGTCTCAATCATATTCTGAAAGAATATGACTCGAGCTTCAGAAAGTTTATATCTAGAAGTATTGGTAGAAGTCATCTTGCTTCTATGATATATGGTGTTTCTGGAAACAAAAGGATTGGCGTTGGCTATGAGGGTGATATCCCACGTAAATTTGAACCTGTAGATGATTTGAAAATCACATACAAGCCATTGTATGATCAGTTCAAATATGGCCACTCACATGATATTAGGCTCACTTCACATGCCAAAAGTTTTAACACTACACACACCAAGAAGCATGTGACACAACCTAAAAAATATCAGGCTGCCAAACCTAAAGAATATCATGCTGTTCCTCCTGTTACTTATCATGCTAAACCCAAGTTCAATCAGAACTTGAGGAAAACTAACAAGAAAGGACCCAAGAAACTGTGGGTACCTAAGGAGAAGATAATTTTTGTTGCAGATATCCTTAGCAGCAAAGAAGACAAAGCACAAAATGTCATGGTACCTGGACTCTGGGTGCTCGCGACACATGACGGGAAGAAGGTATATGTTCCAAGACCTGGTGCTTAAATCTGGTGGAGAAGTCAAGTTTGAAGGAGATCAGAAGGGCAAGATTATTGGCTCTGGAACCATAAGTATTGGTAACTCTCCTTCCATAACTAATGTACTTCTTGTAGAAGGATTAGCGCATAACTTATTATCCATAAGTCAATTAAGTGACAATGGTTATGACATTATCTTCAATCAAAACTTTGCAAGGCTGTAAGTCAGAAGGATGGCTCAATCCTATTTACAGGCAAGAGAAAGAACAACATTTATAAGATTGATCTTTCTGATATTGAGAAGCAGAAGGTGACTTGCCTTACGTCTGTTTCTGAAGAGCAATGGGTCTGGCACAGAAGAGTAGGACATGCTAGTTTAAGAAAGATTTCTCAGATTAACAAACTAAATCTGGTCAGAGGACTCCCAAATCTGAAATACAAATCAGATGCTCTTTGTGAAGCATGTCAGAAGGGCAAGTTCTCCAAACCTGCATTCAAATCTAAGAATGTTTTCTCTTCCTCAAGGCCGTTAGAACTTCTGCACATTGATCTGTTTGGACCAGTCAAAACAGCATCTGTCGGAGGGAAGAAATATAGATTAGTCATTGTAGATGATTATAGACGCTGGACATGGGTAAAGTTCATAAAACACAAGGATGAGTCTCATTCAGTGTTCTTTGAATTCTGCACTCAGATTCAATCTGAGAAGGAGTGCAAAATCATAAAGGTCAGAAGTGATCGTGGTGGTGAATTTGAGAACAGATTCTTTGAGGAGTTCTTCAAAGAAAATGGTATTGCCCATGATTTCTCTTGCCCTAGAACTCCACAGCAAAATTGAGTTGTAGAGCGAAAGAATAGGACTCTACAAGAAATGGCCAGAACCATGATCACTGAAACCAATATGGCTAAGCACTTCTAGGCAAAAGCAATAAATACTGCATGTTATATTCAGAATAGAATCTCTATAAGACCTATTCTAAATAAGACTCCTTATGAATTGTGGAAGAACAGAAAGCCCAACATTTCATATTTTCATCCTTTTGGATGTGTTTGTTTTATTCTGAACATTAAAGATCATCTTGGTAAGTTTGATTCTAAGGCACAAAAATGTTTCCTTCTTGGATATTCTGAACGCTCTAAAGGCTACAGAGTATACAATACTGAAACATTGGTTGTAGAAGAATCAATCAATATCAGATTTGATGATAAGCTTGGTCTTGAAAAGCCAAACCAGTTTGAGAATTTTGCAGATATAGATATTGATATATCAGAATCTGTAGAACCCAGAAGAAAAGTTTCAGAAGCTGAAAATCTCAGAAGCAAAGAATCAGAAGATCAAGTTGCTGCATCTTTAGAGAATCTCATAATTTCTGAAGAGCCAACCGTCAGAAGATCTTCTAGACTCACCTCAGCTCACTTAGAAGATGTGATCCTTGGAAAGAAAGATGATCCTATCAGAACCAGAGCATTCCTTAAGAACAATGCAGAATGTCAATTAGGTCTTGTTTCTTTGATTGAGCCAACTTCTGTTGATCAAGCTCTAGAAGATCCAGACTGGATAATTGCCATGCAAGAAGAACTAAATCAGTTTACAAGGAATGATGTATGGGATTTGGTTCCTAGACCAAAAGGATTCAACATCATTGGTACAAAGTGGGTTTTCATAAACAAGCTTAGTGAGAAGGGAGAAGTGGTAAGAAACAAAGTCAGCTTGGTGGCTCAGGGATATAGTCAACAAGAAGGAATTGACTATACAGAAACCTTTGCACCAGTGGCCAGGTTAGAATCTATTCGCTTATTAATTTCTTTTGCCACTCAACATAACATCACTCTATATCAGATGGATGTTAAGAGTGCCTTCTTAAATGGCTATATAGATGAGGAAGTCTATGTCCACCAACCTTCTGGTTTTGAAGACTCTAAGTCTCCAGAACATGTTTTCAAACTTAAGAAGTCATTGTATGGATTGAAGCAAGCTCCTAGAGCTTGGTATGAGAGATTAAGTTCTTTCCTTCTGGACAATGGTTTCACTAGAGGACAAGTGGATACGACTCTCTTCTGTAAAACATCTAAGAAGGACATTTTAATTTGTCAAATTTATGTTGATGATATTATTTTTGGAACATCTAATGCTTCACTTAGAAAGGAGTTTGCTAAGTCTATGCAGGCTGAATTTGAAATGAGTATGATGGGTGAACTCAAGTATTTTCTTGGAATTCAAATCAATCAAACTTCTGGTGGAACTTATGTTCATCAAACGAAGTATGTGAAAGAACTTCTGAAGAAGTTTAATCTTTCTGAAAGCAAAGAAGCCAAAACTCCTATGCATCCAACGTGTGTTCTAGGTAAGGATGAGGTAAGTAGGAAGGTGGATCAGAAGTTGTACAGAGGTATGATTGGATCTCTTCTATATTTAACTGCTTCTAGACCTGACATTCTATTCAGTGTTTGTTTGTGTGCTAGATTCCAATCAGATCCTAGAGAATCTCACTTAACTGCTATTAAGAGAATTCTGAGGTATCTGAAAGGTACTACTAATGTTGTTTTAGTCTACAGAAGATCTAAAGAATACAACTTAGTAGGATTTTGTGATGCTGACTATGCTGGAGATAGAATTGAAAGGAAGAGTACTTCTGGAAGTTGTCAATTTCTAGGAAGTCATCTGATCTCCTGGTACAGTAAGAAGCAAGCTACCATTGCCCTCTCAACAACAGAAGCAGAATATGTTGCTGGTGATGGTTGTAGCACACAAATGCTCTGGATGAAGAGTCAGCTAGAAGATTATCAAATATATGAGAGTAACATTCCAATCTTCTGTGATAATACTTCTGCCATATGTTTATCTAAGAATCCTATCTTACATTCCAAAGCTAAACATATTGAGATTAAACATCATTTCATTAGGGACTATGTTCAGAAGGGTGTTCTCTCTTTAAACTTTGTGGATACAGACCATCAATGGGCTGATATCTTTACAAAACCCCTTGCTGAAGATAGGTTTAAGTTCATTCTGAAGAATATCAGTATGGATTTATGCCCAGAATGAAAAGAAGAGAAGATCTTATGTATGGTTATTCTCTGAAATGTGTTGGGACTATGTGTTTATAAGAAGTTCTGATAATGATCAATTAGAAGTTCTGATTCTGTTATTTCTAACGTTTCATTATCTAAGTTGATTCAGAATCTCTTTTAAAGCAAAACAGCTGTCACCAGTCTTTCCAGAAAATGAACACGTGTTCACTATTTTTGGACAAGCATGCGTGCAGTTGAGGAGACGCCGCCCTAGGTAACTGTGCAAATCATTTCATTTTGTCACTTTATCTCTCCTAACGTCATATCTCATTAAATGCAAATTGATGTTATGTTTTTCTGAAATCATTTCATTTAAACCATATTGCATTTATTATTTTCTTTTATTCAATCTTTTAAATACCTCTCTTCATCTTCATTTCATCCTTTTCACTCTCTCTCCTCATTCGTCTCACTTTTTGCATTCATCACATAAACCCTAGCTTGTGTCTGCAACTTAGCATCTCATCATGAATCCTTCATCAAAATCTTCAAACCAAGCAGAAATGTCTTTCACTCAAGTGGTTTTTAACAAGCATGGGTATGCTCCATTGAAGACCTGTTCCATTCCTACATTAGAAATGGAAGTTCTTTGTGAGTCTTCGGTGGATTTTGAGAATCTGAAAGCACATGGTTTCAAACCTGACGCAAAGATAATGGCACAAGGGTGGTCAAACTATTTTGATAGATTGGTTGGACCAATTTATCCGGCTCTTGTGAAAGATTTATGGGCTCATGCAACAGTTACTCCAACTGCAATCATCTCCTTCGTGTTAGGGCATGAAGTTGTGATCTGAGAAGTTGATCAGGAATCTGTACAACTTGGATGAAGAAGAAGGATGCACTGGTCCTCTTCATGCCAGAGTTAGTTGGCTACAGGTTGAAAGACAAATATCGTATGCTACTGGTATTGAATCTCATAAAACTGGTACATTGAGGGCGTTCTATCAAGTTTGGGCTGAGATTATTCTAGGTTCTCTCCATCACAGAAGAAGATCGTTCTCCTCCTCTTACATTAGTCCTGATCACAAATATACTCTTTTCTGCATTGGAAGAAGAATTGAACTCAACATCTCCAACATTCTTTTTCAGAATCTGAAGATGGCTATTGAAGAGTCAAGAGATGAAGAACGTGAGAAGTATCCTCATCTTCCAAGAAATGCTATTCCTTTCGCCAGAATGATATCAGACATTCTGATAGAAAGTGATTTGATGGACTCTCTAAGGACTATTGGAACGTCCAAATTCTTTGGAGTCATTCAAGGTCATGTCTTCAATGGTTTTGATCTGCTAAGATTGCAACTTATCAGGGAGTTAACTTCTGTTCCTGTAATCTGCCTAGATATTCTGACCAGAAGAATTCCGGTTGAAGGCTTTGCTACCGTGTTCCAAGCAGAACTTCACAAGGCTGTTAAGCATTACTTGGAAGCTTGTGTAAGAACTCAATCTTCTGTTGATCCTGCGTGGATTCGTGGAATAGTGCTTCCTTCTCTGGATGACCTTCAGAAGAAGGATCAGAAGAAGCAAGAAGCAAGGCTGAAGAGAAAGGCTCAAGAAGAAGAAGCCAAGAAAGCCAAGAAGCAAAGGGTCACCTTTGATCCTGTCAAAGTAAACTCCCAAGAATATCAAGATCAGCGCATCAGGGAATCTTTCCATAATAAAAGTACTACAAATTTTCCCAGGCAAGTATACCAACCACCTCCTTCTGAACCTCAATCTTCTATCCAACCTCCTCCTTCTGAACCTCACAACACCTTCACCATTCCAAATCCTCCTCAACCATCTCTTTCTACACTTGTTTTGAACCCCACTCCACTAAATGTCTATCCTCCCACACCCACTGATATACCATCCTCATCAACCATCTCCACAGATATTCCATCTTCTTTAACCACAGCAGTTCCACCTTCTCTATCCCATCCCTTTCCTACCAAAAAATCTAACCCATACTGCCTTCTCTACCCTGACTACAAATTCACCTTCAATCCTCCTGAACCTGAACCTCATATCTACCTGGAGTTGTTCAGACATGAAGTTATCAGTAGGCTGGATCTCTTGAAAGATGCCTTCTTCAATGATCTTGATGATGTTTCTACTAGAAATCTTTGGAGAAGTTTTCGCCAAGATTTTCAGGTTGGAGCCATGGCTGTTCAGAAGAGACTAGTGGCTGTTGCACCTGGTTATGCTGGATATCTTCTTGAAGTTGATGATGGAAAATATTATCATCCTATCAGAAACAGGAGAGTTCTTGAGGAGAAGATGTTTGTTGATGAGTTGCTAGACAATCCTTATAGGGATATTGTGGTCTGGAGACCTAAGTATCTAGTTCTGACTAGAGACTTCAAATCATTGTTTGACTTTCTGAGGGAAAATCCTTCTGAGGAAGACCCCAATTTGGTCATTCCAGAAGTTGTTGATCCTCCAGAAGTTGAAGGTCCTTCTGCTCCAAGGAATCTTGCTGCCATTCTTCAAGCTCTTGAGAATGGAGATTCTGATCTTCCTGCTCCTGAGTATGAAGAAGATGCTTATATGGGAGAAGTTGATGCTAAAGATCATCCTGCTGAGACTATTCCTGTTGAGGAAAATCATGTTGATGATCTGACAATGGAAGCTGCTGGTGAGATTGCTGTTCCTCTGAACAGAAGTTATGAAGCTTCTTCTGGTGAACCCTCTCTTCTGGTGAAGACTCTAGAGGTTATTCAGAAGAACCAAGCTGAGCTAGCTTCTCGTATGGACAAGCAAGAAGACACCAATGCTGAGTTCCGCTCTTTCATGGAGAGGCAGACTGAGAGCGATGTTGGGATTCATGACATGCTGGCCAAGATTATGTCTAAGCTAGGGTCGTCTTAGTACCTTCTGATAATTCTCTTTTTGCAATCAATGAAAATTATCCTTCTTTTCTCTCATATTGTTTTGTTTTTCATCTGAATCTTTTGTGTTTTTTGATGTTATGACAAAAAGGGGGAGAAAACTGTGATAAATGATCTGATTTATTTTATCAATTGCTGCGAGAAAGTCTCCACATTTCTAACAGAATGTGCAAGTTCTATGTCTTTGAGTGTTTTGCAGGAAGTGAAGATATTCTTAAAAGCTCAACATGAGAAGCAAAGACATGGGGAAAAGCAATTCTGTATGGAAACAAGCTCATGGAAATTGAAGCAAGCTGAGTGCTGTGAAACTTCAAGATCAGAAGCAAGAAGGAAAAATGTTATGATATTCTGATGATAGAATATGCTCTAACACATTCTTATTCCTTATATGTTCTGATGCATGTTTTAGTTCTAAATATGCTCTGAAACATTATTGTTTTTGCTCTGATACATATTATATGTTCTGATACATATTTTATGTTCTGATTCATTCATGCTCTGACTTTTGTCGTTTAGTTTGTTCTATAACATTTCAGGATGTAGAGATGCTCTAATGATGATCTGGTACATTCAACAATGTTTTGATACAATCTAGCATGCAATGATCCAAGAAGAAATTTAAGCTCTGAAGCTGTCCTATGGAAGCAAGAAGTAGAAGCTATGAATGTTTTGAAGATCTAAGCATATCTGATCGTCTCAACTGAAATGGAAAATACTCAGGGAAGTCCTTTATTTATAAATTTCTTCCAGTATTTATCTCAGGGGGAGATTGTTAATCTTAGGGGGAGACATATTCACACACTATGTCTACATGCTTATGCTATAGCTGTGTAATTGTCTTTAGCCGTCTGATATTCTGATTGCAAATTCATATCATTTATATATGTTTTTGTCATCATCAAAAAGGGGGAGATTGTTAGAACAAGATTTGTTCTGATCAATATTCTTAGTTTTGATGATAACAATGTATATGAATTTTGTATGAGATAATGTGGTACTCTAATACTATGCAAATTCCATTTCAGGAATTATATAAAGAGTATGCACAAAATCAGCGCAAGAAGCACTGACTCAGAAGGTTCAGCATGCAACATCTGAACATGGTCTGGCAAGACATCAGAAGATGGTCAAGCAGAATCAGAACATGGTCTATGGAAGCATCAGAAGGACTTGAGATCAGAAGCAGAAGCACTGAAGTTCTCATGGTATCGCGCTAAGAAGCACTTCAAGGTCAGAAGACAAGAAGATGCTCTGCACCAAGCTGTTTGACTCTGATGATATTCAAACGTTGTTTACACAAACATCAGATCAGAAGCAAGTACAAGATGGCAGGCTACGCTGACTGACAAAAGGAACGTTAGTAGCTATTAAAGGCAACGTCAGTAGACACAGCGAAAGCAAGGCTCGAGGTAGTTGACAAAAGAGTGAAACATTAAATGCAATGTTGTACGGATTACGCAAAGCATTAAATGCTCCCAACGGTCATCTTCTCAAACGCCTATATATTGAAGTTCTGATGAGAAGCAAGGTTACGAACTTTGAACAGAACACTTGCGCAGATATACAGAAACGCTGTCAAATTCAAAACTGTGCATTAGGCTATCATGCAAAGCGAAGGAATATGTAGATATGTGTCACATGTAAATTTATGCATTTGGAATCAGCATGTGACTAGTATTTGACAGTTAGGAGTAGACAACACAATAGTAATAATAAAGCAGTCAAATAAAACATAAATCGTAAATAGCAGAACAGATACTAAAAATGA
Organism: Vicia villosa; assembly: GCF_029867415.1. Taxonomy (NCBI): domain Eukaryota; kingdom Viridiplantae; phylum Streptophyta; class Magnoliopsida; order Fabales; family Fabaceae; genus Vicia; species Vicia villosa. The sequence goes on along the minus strand of NC_081180.1, from coordinate 218,400,541 downwards.
ATTGGATTATATGATAAACAGAGTACTGACTGCAGGATAAAATAGTAGGAAAATAAAAATATTGCAGAATAATAAAATTCTAAGAGTACTAAACTGAAATAAAATAATGCTGAAAAATTCTAAAAACTAAAACGATAAAAATTTCCTCGGAGATCTTCATCTTCAGCCACGGTTTTGATCTCTTTTATGTGGGTCAATAAAGTAGATGTGTTGGAACACATCTTCAAACTGTGCATTCATGGTATCCATAAATCTAATAAGATCTAAACGCACGGATTGATTTTCTTCTCGCACATGCTGAAGTTCATGTTGCAGTGCATCAATAGCTTGGCCATGACTTATCGGGTGATAAGCATGGTCTATTGGGAATGGAGCATTTCTCGGAGCAGCCGATTCAGCAGATGCAACAGGACGCACAAGAGGATCGGGGCGCGGGGGAGAAGCTACTTCATAGTAACCGGGGGGAGTTTCAGGTTCATATTCAGGTTCAGTCTGAGCATGAGAGGCTACGTCATGATAACCGAGAGGAGTTTCAGGCACATATTTAGCTTCAGTCATATCTTCATCAAAATGCTCATAGGTTTGTGGAGTCTCGGGAGATGGTTGTCTTTCTGGAATCTGACCATAATAGAGCCAATTTTCTGGGTTATGCACACTTGTTCTTGGATTAGGCAAAGTGGACTGGTCCATGACTTGGTTATCAATTAGCAGCTCAAAGTGATCGGGACTAAGGTTTCCAATAATGCCTCTGTTAAAGTAGAATCCAATATCCATGGATTGGTAGGTACCAAGTGGTGTCAGCCCAAGTAGTGGTTGTCTCAAACCTATAGCATTTTCTATCATCGTTACTAATCCTCCGATTAAAATAGGTGAAACTTCTTCTTGCATGATACGCTCGAAGTTTGCTAGCATGGAAGTCACAGCATTAACCGAACGATTTTGTGAAGCACATGACATGATAAATAACTCTTCTCTTGAAACAGCAGAAATGTTTTCAGTCTTTCCAAAAATATAGTGAGCTTAGATCTTGTGGAAATATCTGAAGGCAGGATTATGAATATTTTCAGATTTAAATTCATGCTCTTCAAGATCATCATTTCCAGTAATACTTCCCCAAAAGCGCTCGAGCTCATGGTATGCAAAAATTTCCTCTTGAACTACAGTAAATGCATCCAATCCATTGGGAAGTCCCAACAAAGCAGCAAAATCATGGATATTAAAATTATACTCAAGTTCAAATAGTCTGAATGCGTTTTTCACCGGCGGCAATATAATTTAAATTTAATGTTTTAATAGCCCAATAGGCCATATGTTCTAAGTCCACCAGGAGATGACAAGATTTACTGTAGACGAGTTTAAAAGGAGTAGTTCCTATGGGAGTTTTGTAGGCGGTTCTATATGCCCATAGAGCTTCGTTCAGCTTGGAGGACCAATCCTCCATAAACGTAGCGACAGTCTTTTCTAAAATTTGTTTAATTTCTCTGTTCGATACTTCCACTTGTCCACTAGTTTGCGAATGGTAAGGTGTTGCTACTCGATATTTTACTCCATACTTAAGAAGAAGTTTCTCTAGAATTTTCGAGATGAAATGGGAGCCTCCATCACTAATTACTAGTCTTGGCATGCCAAATCTTGGAAAAATCAAATTTTTAAAAAGTTTGATTACCACTCGTGTGTCATTTGTGGGAGAGGCTATAGCCTCAATCCATTTTGAAACATAATCGACTTCTAAAATACCCTTTTAAGGAATTTCGTCGTGCCTTGAAAGGTTTCTAGCGCGTTGACATCGATCGCATTTTATAATGGAAGCATGTACATCTTTCCACAGGTTAGGCCAATAGAGTCCAGATTGTAGAATTTTTGCGCAAGTTTTAGATGTACTTGCATGGCCAACATAGGGGGCTGAATGGCAATGCGTTATGATGCTTTCTACTTCTTCTTTGAGTAGAGGGTCGTCCCAATAGTAGTGCTTTAGGTCATGGAAGAATTTCTTTGTTGGTAATTTAAGCCAGGAGGGAGTACACCGGCGGCTAAATAATTTACGAAATCCGCATACCATGGTGTGTTAGTAATGGCTAGGGCGGCAGCTGTTGGTTCGTCATTTGTGACTCCTTCCAGTTGAGCGATAAGTTTATCGTATGGAAAATCGTCGTTAATTGAGACCTCTATTGCATTGACTGCCCCAACATGAAGGGGCATAGGCGTGGGCGTAGACGTAGGTACGTAGTTTGTATAGTGACGGGCTATCCTCTCTCCTTTGTCAAGCTCATTTGAATATCCAATGATAAATCTCCTCTCTCCAAGTTTAGGAATCTTCTCGAGTTTATTCACGAGTCTCGGGAAATCAGCTAGCATAGCAAAGATTGGATAAGGGCGAAGGTGGAGATGCAAATGCGAATGTATGAATGTATGAAAATGCGAATGCATGCGTATGCAAAAGACTCCTCTTTTGTGTATATTATGACTACTTGTATGTAATGAAATGCAGACGTGCGACAGATATTGTTAGAACAAGATTTGTTCTTATCAATTATCTTAGTTTTGATGATAACAATAATATGAATTTTGCTTAAGATAATATGGTACTCTAATCCAATGCAATTTCCCTTTCAGGAAATATATAAAGAGTACGCATAATTCAGCGCTCAGAAGTTGTGTCTCAAATGGTTCAGCATGCAACATCAGAACATGGTCTGGCAAGACATCAGAAGATGGTCGAAGCAGAATCAGAACATGGGTCTATGGAAGCATCAGAAGAACATGAGATCAGAAGCACTGAAGATCAGAAGATGGTATCACGCTCAGAAGCACTTCAAGGTCAGAAGATCAGAAGATGCTATGCACCAAGCTGTTTGACTCTGATGATATTCAAACGTCGTATTCACAAACATCAGATCAGAAGGAAGTACACGTGGCAAACTACACTGACTGACAAAAGGAACGTTAAAGCTACTAAAGGCTACGTCAGTAGACACAGCGTGAACAAGGCTCGAGGTAGTTGACAAAAGCGTATAACATTAAATGCAAAGCTGTACGGAACACGCAAAGCATTAAATGCATTCAACGGTCATCTTCTCAACGCCTATAAATATGAAGTTCTGATGAGAAGCAAGGTTAACGATCCTGAACAAAGACAATTCAAATTAACTTGCTGAAACGCTGTTCAAATCTAAACTCAGAATCTTCATCTTCATCAAAGCTCACTACATTGCTGTTGTAATATTTTAGTGAGATTAAGCTTAAACTGTAAGAGAAATATCACAGTTGTGATTATCGCTTTTAAGAAGCATTTGTAAACTCTTGAATTGATTACATTAAGTTGTAAGGAACTAGAGTGATCGTGTGATCAGTATACTCTAGGAAGTCTTAGCAGTTGGCTGAGCAGAAAGTCTTAGGAGTGAACTAAGCCTAGAGTGATCGTGTTGATCAGTAGACTCTAGAGAAAGTCTTAGGAGTGAACTAAGCCTAGAGTGATCGTGTTGATCAGTAGACTCTAGAAAAGTCTTAGAGGGTATCTAAGCAGTTGTTCCTGGAGTGATCAAGTTGTGATCAGAAGACTCTGGAAGACTTAGTTGCGGCTAAGTGGAAAACCATTGTAATCCGTGCGATTAGTGGATTAAATCCTCAGTTGAGGTAAATCATCTCTGCGGGGGTGGACTGGAGAAGCTTCGTTAACAGCGAACCAGGATAAAAATAATTGTGCAATTTATTTTTATCGTCCAAGTTTTAAAGTCACACTTATTCAATCCCCCCCTTTCTAAGTGTTTTTCTATCCTTCAATTGGTATCAGAGCGCCGGTTCTAAGGTGCAAGCACTTAACCGTGTTTAGAAAAGATTCAGGAAGAGAAAAACGCTTCATTTAAAAGATGGTTGATGAAAGTGAAAGGACTACACCTACACCTGCATCTACATCTGGCTCTGCTGAGCAATACAACGGTAACAATGGTTATACTAGACCGCCGGTATTTGATGGTGAAAACTTTGAATACTGGAAAGATAAACTGGAAAGTTACTTTCTGGGTCTAGATGGTGATCTATGGGATCTTCTGATGGATGGTTACAAACATCCTGTAAATGCCAGAGGTGTAAAGCTGTCAAGGCAAGAAATGAATGATGATCAAAAGAAGCTTTTCAGGAATCATCATAAATGCAGAACTGTTTTGCTGAATGCTATCTCTCATGCTGAGTATGAGAAGATATCTAACAGGGAAACGGCCTATGACATATATGAGTCCTTGAAAATGACTCATGAAGGAAATGCTCAAGTCAAGGAGACTAAAGCTCTAGCCTTAATCCAGAAGTATGAAGCCTTCAAGATGGAGGATGATGAAGACATTGAAAAGATGTTTTCGAGATTTCAAACTCTGACTGCTGGATTGAGAGTTCTTGACAAGGGATACACCAAGGCTGATCACGTAAAGAAGATCATCAGAAGCTTACCCAGAAGATGGGGTCCTATGGTGACTGCATTCAAGATTGCAAAGAATCTGAATGAAGTTTCTCTGGAAGAGCTTATCAGTGCCTTGAGAAGTCATGAGATTGAGCTGGACGCAAATGAGCCTCAAAAGAAAGGTAAGTTTATTGCATTAAAATCAAATATCAAGAAATGCACTAACGCTTTTCAGGCCAAAGAAGAAGATCCTGAAGAATCAGAATCTGAAGAAGAAGATGAACTGTCCATGATTTCCAGAAGGGTAAATCAACTCTGGAAGAGCAAGCAAAGGAAGTTCAGAGGCTTCAGAAGTTCAAGGAAATTTGAACGTGGAGAATCTTCTGATGAAAGAAGATTTGACAAGAAGAAGGTCATGTGCTATGAATGCAATGAGCCTGGACACTACAAGAATGAATGTCCAAATCTTCAGAAGGAAAGTCCCAAGAAAAAGTTTCATAAGAAGAAAGGTCTTATGGCAACCTGGGATGAGTCAGAAGATGATCCAGAAGATGAGCAGGCCAACTGTGCGCTGATGGCGACAGAAGATGACGGATCAGAATCTACATCAGAATCAGATTCTGAAGAGGTATTTTCTGAACTTACTAGAGATGAGTTAGTTTCCGGATTAACTGAACTTCTGGAACTCAAGTCTCAGATTAGTCTCAAATACAAAAAGCTGAAAAAGCAATTTGAATTTGAAACAAAGAAGCTTGAGTTGGAGAATTCTGAATTAAAAGAAAAACTTTTAAAATTATCCAATAATGTTGGATCTCCTTCTGATTCAGAAAAATCCACTCCTAGTCTAAACCATATTCTGAAAGAATATGATTTAAGTTTCAGGAAGTTCTTATCTAGAAGTATTGGCAGAAGTCAGCTAGCTTCTATGATATATGCTGTGTCTGGAAACAAAAGAGTTGGCATTGGTTATGAGGGTGAAACCCCATACAAACTTGAACCTGTTGATGAAATGAAACTCACATACAAGCCATTGTATGATCAGTTCAAGTATGGCCACTCTCATGATATTAGGCACACTTCACATGCACAAAGTTTTCACATTACACACACTAAGAAGCATGTGACACAACCTAGGAAATATCATGAAACTCATATTAAAAATTATCATGCTGTTCCTCCTATTGCTTATAATGTTAAATCCAAGTTCAATCAGAACTTGAGAAAATCTAACAAGAAAGGACCCAAAAAGATGTGGGTACCTAAGGATAAGATTATTCCTATTGCAGATATCCTTGGCTGCAAGAAGGACAAAGCACAACATGTCATGGTACCTGGACTCTGGATGCTCGCGACACATGACAGGAAGAAGGTCTATGTTCCAAGACCTGGTGCTTAAGTCTGGAGGAGAAGTCAAGTTCGGAGGAGATCAGAAGGGCAAGATAATTGGCTCTGGAACTATAAAGTCTGGTAACTCTCCTTCCATCTCTAATGTACTTCTTGTAGAAGGATTAACACATAACCTCTTATCTATCAGTCAATTGAGTGACAATGGTTATGATATAATCTTTAATCAAGAGTCTTGCAAGGCTGTAAATCAGAAGGATGGCTCAATCCTATTTACAGGCAGGAGGAAGAACAACATTTATAAGACAGATCTGCAAGATCTTATGAGTCAGAAGGTGACTTGTCTTATGTCTGTTTCTGAAGAGCAGTGGGTCTGGCACAGAAGATTAGGTCATGCTAGTTTGAGAAAGATTTCTCAGATTAACAAACTGAATCTGGTCAGAGGACTCCCTAATCTGAAATTCAAATCAGATGCTCTTTGTGAAGCATGTCAGAAGGGCAAGTTCTCCAAACCTGCATTCAAGTCCAAGAATGTTGTTTCTACCTCAAGGCCATTAGAACTCTTGCACATTGATCTGTTTGGCCCAGTCAAAACAGCATCTGTCAGAGGAAAGAAATATGGATTAGTCATCGTAGATGATTATAGCCGCTGGACTTGGGTAAAATTCTTGAAACACAAGGATGAGACTCATTCAGTGTTCTTTGATTTCTGCATTCAGATTCAATCTGAAAAAGAGTGTAAAATCATAAAGGTCAGAAGTGATCATGGTGGTGAATTTGGGAACAGATCCTTTGAAGAATTCTTCAAAGAAAATGGTATTGCCCATGATTTCTCTTGTCCTAGAACTCCACAGCAAAATGGGGTTGTAGAACGAAAGAATAGGACTCTTCAAGAAATGGCCAGAACCATGATCAATGAAACCAATATGGCTAAGCATTTCTGGGCAGAAGCAATAAACACTGCATGCTATATTCAGAATAGAATCTCTATCAGACCTATTCTAAATAAGACTCCCTATGAATTGTGGAAGAATAGAAAGCCCAACATTTCATATTTCCATCCTTTTGGATGTGTATGCTTTATTCTGAACACTAAAGATCATCTTGGTAAGTTTGATTCCAAAGCACAAAAATGTTTCCTTCTTGGATATTCTGAACGCTCAAAAGGCTACAGAGTATACAATACTGAAACATTGGTTGTAGAAGAATCAATCAATATCAGGTTTGATGATAAGCTTGGTTCTGAAAAACCAAAGCAGTTTGATAATTTTGCAGGTTATGATATTGACATATCAGAAGTTGTTGAGCCAAGAAGCAACGCATCAGAAGCAGAGCTTCTCAGAAGCAAAGAGTCTGAAGATCAAGTATCAGCTTCTCTGGAGGATCTAAGTATTTCTGAAGAACCATCTGTCAGAAGATCATCCAGACTCATCTCTGGTCATTCAGAAGACGTCATTCTTGGAAAGAAGGATGATCCAATCAGAACAAGAGCATTCCTTAAGAACAATGCAGACTGTCAATTAGGTCTTGTATCTTTGATCGAGCCAACTTCTGTTGATCATGCTCTAGAAGATCCAGACTGGATAATTGCTATGCAAGAAGAACTGAATCAGTTTACAAGGAATGATGTTTGGGATCTTGTTCCTAGACCAGATGGATTCAACATAATTGGTACAAAATGGGTCTTCAGAAACAAGCTCAGTGAGAAAGGTGAAGTGGTAAGAAACAAAGCCAGATTGGTGGCTCAGGGTTATAGTCAGCAAGAAGGGATTGACTATACAGAAACCTTTGCACCAGTGGCCAGGTTAGAGTCTATTCGTCTATTAATTTCTTTTGCCACTCAACATAACATCACTCTCTATCAGATGGATGTTAAGAGTGCCTTCTTAAATGGTTATATAGATGAAGAAGTTTATGTCCATCAACCTCCTGGTTTTGAAGACTCTATGTCTCCTAATCATGTTTTTAAACTTAAGAAATCATTATATGGATTGAAACAGGCTCCCAGAGCTTGGTATGAACGCTTAAGTTCGTTCCTTCTGGATAATGGTTTCACTAGAGGAAAAGTGGACACTACTCTCTTTTGTAAAACCTTTGAAAAGGATATTTTAATTTGTCAAATATATGTAGATGATATTATTTTTGGAACATCTAATGCTACACTTGGAAAGGAGTTTGCTAAGTCTATGCAGGCTGAGTTTGAAATGAGCATGATGGGAGAACTCAAGTACTTCCTTGGAATACAAATAAATCAAACATCAGAAGGAACGTACGTTCACCAAACCAAGTATGTGAAGGAACTTCTGAAGAAGTTTAATCTTCTAGACTGCAAAGAAGCCAAAACTCCTATGCATCCAACATGCATCCTAGGTAAGGATGAGGTAAGTAAGAAGGTAGATCAGAAGTTATACAGAGGTATGATTGGATCTCTTCTATATTTGACTGCTTCTAGACCTGGCATTCTGTTCAGTGTTTGTTTGTGTGCTAGATTCCAATCAGATCCTAGAGAATCTCATTTAACTGCTGTTAAGAGAATTCTAAGGTATCTGAAAGGTACTACTAATGTTGGCTTAGTTTACAGAAAATCTAAAGAATACAACTTAGTAGGATTCTGCGATGCTGATTATGCTGGAGACAGAATTGAAAGAAAAAGTACTTCAGGAAGTTGCCAATTTCTTGGAAGTCATTTGATCTCCTGGTACAGCAAGAAGCAAGCAACTATTGCTCTATCAACAACAGAAGCAGAATATGTTGCTGCTGCTGGTTGTAGTACACAGATGCTCTGGATGAAAAGTCAGTTGGAAGACTATCAGATATATGAGAGTAACATTCCTATATTCTGTGATAATACTTCTGCTATATGTTTATCTAAGAATCCTATTCTTCATTCAAAAGCTAAACATATTGAGATAAAACATCATTTCATAAGGGACTATGTTCAGAAGGGTGTTATTTCTTTAAACTTTGTGGATACAGACCATCAATGGGCTGATATCTTTACAAAACCCCTGGCTGAAGATAGGTTTAAGTTCATTCTGAAGAACATCAGTATGGATTTATGCCCAGAATGAGAAGATGAGAAGTTCTCATGTATGAGTATCTTCTGAAATGAATGAGGAACATTTTTTTTTGTCAGAAGTTCTGATTAAATTCTTTTAGAAATTATGATTCGGTTATTACTAACGTTTCATTGTCTAAGTTGATTCAGAACCTCTTTTAAAGCAAAACAACTGTTACGTTTTATCTCGGGATGGTAAACCTGTCGTTACTATTCATGGATAAGCGCGCGTGCAGTTGAAGGGACGCCGACCATAGGTAACTGTGCTAGTCACCTCATTTGTCTTTATTATCTCTCCTCACGTCACGTAACATTAAATGCTATTCATCATTCGTTTCACTTTATTTTCTTTTAAATACTCTTCAAAATGGTTTTTTGGCCTCCTATCTTTTGTTTTCCTCTTAAAAGTTTTTTCTTTCTCTCTCTCTCTCTCTCTCGTTTTTCATTTCTTCTCTCAAAACCTAGCGTTCACTCTAAGCCTGTTGAAGCTCCATGACTCAAAGGCGACAGATCTCTGTGCATCTCGGGATGGCTCTTCTAATACCGCTCAAGTCAGACTCTTCTTTGATGTTGTTATCAACTTTCATCCAAAGACAGAAGACTTTCTTGAGTTGTGGGAAGATATACTCAACTTCTATGTTGAGTTTCTTGACCGAATGTTGTATTTTTTTTAATTTTTGTAGTCATTTCCTCTTTGGAAATTCTACTTTGTAGTTTTCTTTTCCTTGCTGCTTCTGCTTGTTAAACATAGGAACCTTTTGTAATATCTTTTGATTATCAATGAAAAAGTTTCTTTGTTTTACATTCCAGTTAATATTTTCTTTTGTCGTTTTATACATCTGATCTTTTTAAATATTCTTTTTGATGTTATGACAAAAAGGGGGAGAAAGATAAATGATAAATGATTTGATTAAATCTATCAGTTGCTGGGTAAAGGCTCCCACACATTCACTAACAAGAACTGCAAGTTCTATATGGTTTAAGTGTTTTGCAGGTACAGAGAAGTGAAGTGCATCTTCAAAGCAAACACTAGAAGCAAAACCATGGAAACTGAAGCAAGCTGAGTGCTGTCAAGCTTCAGAAATCAGAAGCAAGAAAGAAGAATGAATCAGAAGCACTGATAATAGAATTTGAATATCATTGTCTATCCTGTTCTGACAAAATTCTATTTGCTTTGATACATATAATGTTATGGCTCTGATACATTATTTGCTCTGATACACGTTTTTAGCCTAAATGCTCTGATACATTTGGCTCTGATACATATCATGTATTTGAATATACATTTTATGTTCTAACTCGTTCATGCTGACTTTTGTCGTTTAGTTTTTGTTCTGTAACATTTCAGGATGTAGAGATGCTCTGATGATGCTCTGGTACATTCAACAATGTTCTGATACAAATCTAGCATGAAGTGATGTTGGTAGACATTCAAAGTTCTGAAGCTATCCGAGGGAAGCAGAAATCAGAAGATGTGAATGTTCTAAAAGATCCAGAAATTCAAGTTCTGAAGCTGTCCTGAATGGAAGCAGAAGTCAGAAGCTGTGAATGTTCTGAAGATCAAAGAAATTCAAGTTCTGAAGCTGTCCTGAATGGAAGCAGAAGTCAGAAGCTGTGAATGTTCTGAAGATCTAAAGAAATTCAAGTTCTGAAGCTGTCCAATGGAAGCAGAAGTCAGAAGCTATGAATTCTCTGAAGGCAGAAGCTTATATGATCGTCTCTACCGAAATAATCAGGGAAGTCTTTTATCAAAGTTCTTCGAGTATTTATTTCAGGGGGAGATTATATATCTCAGGGGGAGATTGTTAATCTCAGGGGGAGACATATTCATATGCTTATGCTATAGCTGTGTAATTTGTCTTTTGCCGTCTACTCTTTCTGATCGCAAATTCATATCATTTATATATGTTTTTGTCATCATCAAAAAGGGGGAGATTGTTAGAACAAGATTTGTTCTTATCAATTATCTTAGTTTTGATGATAACAATAATATGAATTTTGCTTAAGATAATATGGTACTCTAATCCAATGCAATTTCCCTTTCAGGAAATATATAAAGAGTACGCATAATTCAGCGCTCAGAAGTTGTGTCTCAAATGGTTCAGCATGCAACATCAGAACATGGTCTGGCAAGACATCAGAAGATGGTCGAAGCAGAATCAGAACATGGGTCTATGGAAGCATCAGAAGAACATGAGATCAGAAGCACTGAAGATCAGAAGATGGTATCACGCTCAGAAGCACTTCAAGGTCAGAAGATCAGAAGATGCTATGCACCAAGCTGTTTGACTCTGATGATATTCAAACGTCGTATTCACAAACATCAGATCAGAAGGAAGTACACGTGGCAAACTACGCTGACTGACAAAAGGAACGTTAAAGCTACTAAAGGCTACGTCAGTAGACACAGCGTGAACAAGGCTCGAGGTAGTTGACAAAAGCGTATAACATTAAATGCAAAGCTGTACGGAACACGCAAAGCATTAAATGCATTCAACGGTCATCTTCTCAACGCCTATAAATATGAAGTTCTGATGAGAAGCAAGGTTAACGATCCTGAACAAAGACAATTCAAATTAACTTGCTGAAACGCTGTTCAAATCTAAACTCAGAATCTTCATCTTCATCAAAGCTCACTACATTGCTGTTGTAATATTTTAGTGAGATTAAGCTTAAACTGTAAGAGAAATATCACAGTTGTGATTATCGCTTTTAAGAAGCATTTGTAAACTCTTGAATTGATTACATTAAGTTGTAAGGAACTAGAGTGATCGTGTGATCAGTATACTCTAGGAAGTCTTAGCAGTTGGCTGAGCAGAAAGTCTTAGGAGTGAACTAAGCCTAGAGTGATCGTGTTGATCAGTAGACTCTAGAGAAAGTCTTAGGAGTGAACTAAGCCTAGAGTGATCGTGTTGATCAGTAGACTCTAGAAAAGTCTTAGAGGGTATCTAAGCAGTTGTTCCTGGAGTGATCAAGTTGTGATCAGAAGACTCTGGAAGACTTAGTTGCGGCTAAGTGGAAAACCATTGTAATCCGTGCGATTAGTGGATTAAATCCTCAGTTGAGGTAAATCATCTCTGCGGGGGTGGACTGGAGTAGCTTCGTTAACAGCGAACCAGGATAAAAATAATTGTGCAATTTATTTTTATCGTCCAAGTTTTAAAGTCACACTTATTCAATCCCCCCCTTTCTAAGTGTTTTTCTATCCTTCAGATATAACCCTACGGATAGCCTATGCGGATTTAGTGGTGACATTAGACCCTAGTGAAATCCTTGCAAGCTAGACGTTATGACACGCCAATGGAAATCCCTTAGATTAGGGGGTACACAGATGGTAGCACCTGGTGACCGTTCAAGACAGTCACCAAATCTCATGGCCGTCAAGGGGCCGTTCGACGTGTACTAACGAAGATGTCCCTCGTGGAAAGGTTCTCTATACGGCACACAACCTATCTAAGGACGATGTTGGACGAAGTGAAATCCCTACAGGCTAGGGATGAAAGATGTATAAATGGAAATCCAAACCTTACAAGTTAGGGGGTGCGCGGGAGCAAGCATGGGGTGACCGTTCAAGATAGTCACTAGATCTCATGACCATCGATAGGCCAATCGACGTATGCTAACGAAGATGTCATTTGTGCAAAGAATACGATCTTAGAAATAGAATCCCTACTACCTAGGGAGTGCGTAGATGTAGGCACATGGTGACTGTTCTAGACAGCCACTAGGTCTCATGGCCATCGAAAGACCAATTGACGTATGCTAATGAAGATGTCCTTCGTGCGAAGAATACGATCTTAGAAATAGAATCCCTACTGGCTAGGGGGTGCGTAGATGTAGGCACAGAGTGACTGTTCAAGACAGCCACTAGGTCTCATGGCCATCGAGAGACCAATTGACGTGCATAAATGGAGATGTCCTTCGTGGGAAGGACATGATATCAGAAATAAAATCTCTACAGGCTAGGGAACGCGTAGAAAGACCTGCAGAATTAGAACACAGATATTCGTAGTATATAAATTGCAAACATTTAATAAGAACCTAACCCTAAGTTCATAAGTTCGGCATAATGGCTTAGGGAGTCTACCCTTCCCATGGGTATGTTCTAACAAGGGTCTCATGGGGCCATTCGTAGCCTCCGAGACTTTTTGTCTCTTTGGATTTTAGAACAACTCATTTGCCCATGAGGTTCGAGTTTTAGGGGTGGGTTCTCAAAGAGATCAGCCAAATACCAAGTCTCACCCTCAACAAAGTCAAGCCCCGTTTTGTACGTTTCCGGATATTCAACCCACTCTGAGTAGAATTTCAATAAGGCTCGTAGGCGATGCAAGTCTCCCCTGGTCTTAAGGATAATTCTCATACTTATGTTTTAACCACAATTTATATATCCCAGAAAAGAATAATAAACAAATATTTTACAAATTAAAATAATAATAGTAAATAAACATTTATTTAAATAATTGTAAATAAAAAACTGTAAATAAATAAATAAATAGAAAATTAAATATTTAATAAAAAACCTAAACCCTAACCCCAAAATCCTAACCCTGAAAATTTAGCCAAACCTTAATAATTAACCCTGTACCCTAAACCTTAAGCCAAACCTAGGAGCATAATAATTCACCAATTGTTTTTTCCCCAGCAGAGTTGCCAGTTGTAGCAACCTGCCCTAAAAATTTAGATTTTAGAGTCGCCACCTATTCTTCCAGGGCGAATAGGAAACCCTACCAAGTTTTAGAGATCTGGATAAGTTATTATAATCAGGTCAAGGGAAGGTGTTAGGCACCCTTAACCATGTCCTAAGGTTTTTTCTAAGGTAAAGCTTTGTGGCTTAAAATGTTAAGGCAAGGTTAATGCTTTCAAGGGTGAACGGTAAGATTCGAACCTAATTGGAGTTTTGGGGAAGAGGACTCGCTTTGTTACCAAGTGCCTACGTACCTCCTTATGGAGGATCAGAGTCTACGTAGTTCGGGAAGGGTTGTACGCCTTAGAATTAGTATAAGGGTATTGAAAGGTATTTTGAATTACCGTACGCAGTTTGGTAATTGTCGCAGTTTTGAAATTTGTAGTTTGTGAAAGGGATTTGTGTTTTAATGTGGCGTACAACCCTGATTACTATATGTTTCATTAATCGACATGATCAATGGGTTTGATCAACATAATTAACAAATTAATAAAGGATTGCTAATTATCTTAATCGATTGATTCGATTATAACCGTTAGCAAATTGATGTGTTTTTTAAATAAATTATTTATCGTTAATCATCATAATCAATAGGTTTGATTAAAACAATTCACGAATTAAGGAGGGATTACTAATCATCGTAACCAATCGAATCGGTTAAAACCCTTAGTAAATAAACCTATTTGAACATATTATTTAATTAATTAGATAATTGATTATTAATCATCGCGATCGATTAATTCGATCAAAACGATTAATAAATAAATCCTAATATTAGTTATAAATTAAATTAATTAGACAAAAATTTAAATTAATTATTAAATACTAATCCTAATTTGTTAATTGGTTATTGGCTAATTAAACCTAATTTAAATTAGTTAACAAAAATAAATATAAAAAAATAGAAAAATAGCCAGCAAAAACAATGACAACAAATAAAACAAAAAAACCTGGGCGCCTGATTGTGTGTGGTTGGCACATGCAATTCCATGGTGTGCATGCGCTCTGCAGACGTTGGATCTATTCCCGATGGAATCCAAAGGTGGAGAACTGAAGGTGCGTCATGAGCCAGCATGGATGTGTGGTACTGGATCAGTGAACTAGTGTTTCATTAAAAAATAATGTTGGGAGCGAAGGATCGAACCAACGCCCCCTATCTCAAACGCTTCGCTTACCATTCGAACCACACGCTTCGTTTGTTAGTTATACTCCTTCGAATTATAATAAAATAACGACGGTCATTAAATAAATAAAAAACGCGCGCTATTTGAATTAGCCAGTAACATGAGGCCACGTCCTCATCTTATTCGTCCAACCATCGTTTTAGACAGGGCTATAGCAACAGTTTCGCTGCCATAGCCAATGACCTGCAATTTCTCATATTAAAAGATAACAACAATAAACAAAAAGTAAGACCCTGATTCCACTCGGTTTTGCCCTACGAATCCAATGGTGGCCTCTTTTGGTCCAATTTTTCTTGCAATATAAAGCCCTAAAACAGAACCTTAAAACCTAACAATGGCATATCTCTATTCTGGCGGCCAATCACGAATTAAACCACCCAGAAACTTTCAACACATCATCACAAACAAGATTATATGATCAAAATGTATTTATGCATCGTGAATCGTTGAAAACAAAATTGAGTTCAAATTGTGCAAACCGTAAACTCCTATGGAGTGATTCAAGGCGCGTTGATGGAAGGTAAGGACTTGGCTAGCTTCGAAATCACCCAAGGAATGTACTAGAATGCTTAAACCTCCTTGAAACTTCCTCCAAGTATGAAACCAATCTCCACCTTTCCTTAAAATTTTGAGAGCTTCAATAGAGTTTCTTGGCTGCCGAAAATGTCTGAATTCGTCCCCTTGCCTCTGGAATTGTTGTATGTATATATAAGGTTGAATTAGGGAAACAAACTTTGCTTGAATCTTCATTGAATCCATGATTGCAATCTTGAAAAAATATGATTTTTAAAACCCTCCAATTTTGTCCAATCTCAATTTAATTCTTCCAATCTTGCCTTGCACGAATTTACATTGTATATGAGGTGTAAATATGATTGGATATGATTGGAATAAAGAGCCAAATCAAATATTTGATTTTTACTTGATTTATTTGAGTTTAATTACTTTTAAATGAATAGAAAATTCATAATAAATCAAATAAATCCTATAAATTAGTGGCAATTGAATTGGATGTCTTGGATAACTTGAGGATCAAGATTGGATCTTAAAAACTTGGGCCCATTTGCAAGAAAACTCATTTTGGACCATATTTACTTCACATTTTCCACTCAAATTTGTCCAACTTTGACAAGGCATATCTCCCTCAATTATTAATATATGGAAGAGTTCTAGGACTTTTTGGAAATCTCAAGATGTCCTATACAAGCCACTTTGGAACATATTTTTCATTTGGAGATTTTATCTTGATGATATTGCTCCTGACAAAAAACAGCTTTTTGCGATCTTCTAGAAGGACCTGTAATGTTTTGACTTATATCTCTTATGCGGAAGCATCTCTTGACCTTGGGCCCAACATCAAAGTTGTAGAGAATTGAATTTCCTTGAGAATAAGCTTTGATTGAGGAATTTCTAATAAAGCATGAGAGACTTATGGTCAGTCAAAGTACAGTTGACTTTTGCTTAAAAACCCTAATTTAGTAACTTGGACTTTTGTTGATTTCTGAGCTTTCCTTGATGAATAATGATCAACCCTCGATCAAATGACGGATTTTACTTCAAACTATTGTTCTTGACCAAAAATCAGGAATTTCGACTATACTTTGACCATAGTTGACTTTTAAGTCAAACTGATCGATTGTTGAGCATTTGAGCATTTGATTGAGCAATCTTGTAAACTGAGGCTTGAAACTTGTCATGGGGATGATTTGAATCCTAAGAGATCATATGAAGCTTACTTGAGGCCTTGATACATCCTTTCTCCTTAGCAAGTCCAAAACCCTAATTTGAGGACTCTTTGATTAGGGGAGTGTGCATTCAGTCAAGTCTTGAGCTTTTGATACTTGTATGAGCTTGAAAGTAAAAATGTGATGGGAAAATTTTGGGGTATGACACTATGTAAAAAATATTGCACTACACGTGACTTCATCTACACATTTTAATTTCTCCTTATAGAATTTTTCACTCTAAAATTTGGGAAGTTATCTTTCAAATTCTGGTTGTTATATCAAATTTAATTTAATGGTGTTTAGATTATACAAATAAAAAATAAAACAAGGAGTCAAACATTTTGCAAAAGAACTTATATGTTATAGGTCGGTTAATTATATTACCGATTTACAAAATTTCTTTCTAGGTTCGTTCAAACATATGACTTAACAACTCAAATCTTGTTAAATTGCCTACTATTTAGTCGTTTAGCATGTCAACTCTATCGACTCAACTAGTACGTTTTGTAGTATTTGTAAATAAAATTATATATACAAATTCCGAACAACATTAAGAACAATTATAAAAAGTTGATGTATTATTAATACTGACTTAATTAATATATGAGGTTTCAAAGATTTTAAACAATAATAGGGGAATATTGGTTTGCATCTTATTGAGAAAGTAAAACTTGCCACATTATGAGATCTTCAATTTTTTTCTTTTTTGACCGTGCATTTTAACATTCAAATTAACGGCTTCTCTTCGCTCCAACATGGGTGTATCAAACATTTTCCTATCAATTTTGAGATATATTTGTTTTTGCCACATTATCGCTACATCTGGCTTAAATAAATCTTTTCGAATATTTGAATTTACAACGACGGTATTGAATTCACTTTTAACTAAAAAATAATAAAATGTGAATTCTTATCTACCAAATTTAAAAAGTTGGGTAAAGTTACATTTAGTGTAAAATATCTTGAAAATAACAAATAATTATACTATTTTATAATTAATTAAATATGTTAAAATTAATGGGATATTTTGATTGGTTGAAGATACACTATCCAACTTTTGGTGATGGGTAGAGAAGTTGTCCCCATAATAAAATTGATAGAAATTAAGAACCTGGCGGGATCTGCAAACATCCTTGTTTGTCGTATAAGGATAATCATCTTGTGTTGCAACCCCTTTGTTTCCTATTACCCAATCGAATGCATCACTCACAGATCCTCCACTATAACCTCTGTTTGGTACACAATCTAGAAGCTCTTTCTCTGAGAGGCTTATAAGCTTCCCTGTCTTTATTGCAACAATTCCTTCTATGGCCCCTACAGTTGTGAATGCCCAGCAATAACCTAAGGGAGTATAATTTTTTATGTGAGAGTAGAATCCGATATGAATTACGAAAACACAAATGTATCTAACACAACAAACTTACCACAATTGCCTTGATGCTTAACAGGAGTGACAACTCCTTTCAACCTCCAGTCCAAGGATGAAGGTGGATCACTAGATGTTGAGTCATGAACAACTTCATCGTTCACAATATCCATGGTGTTAGTTTTTGTTAGTGGTTGATTAGTTGATAGTTGATAAAAGATAGTTTTAGCTAGAGAGTTGTTTAGAAAGAAGGCTATTTCATTGATTTCTTGGATGATAGTTTACAGTGTAGCAATTGCCTATTTATAGGCTCAAGTCACCAACCTCTCAATGGCGGTGAATGTTTCTACATTACGTACATTAGTTCTTTCTAGAGTTTTCATGATATGTTATTATCATGATAAATCTATATTCTTCTATATTTTCCATACACTTATATATCTAGATTGTTCTACCATATTCATACAACTTATAGTTCTAGGATGTTCTATATTTTCATACATATTATATTTAAGAATACTCTAGAAATTTGTAGAAACTTCAATACTCCTCCTTGATACAAATTTCTTTGACTCCAAGCATAGCTCGTAGATCTTCAAATCTTGGTCTCGACAACGCTTTCGTGAATATGTCTGCAATTTGATCTTTTGTCCTGCAGTAGTCGAGTCTGATCTCTTTAGTTGCTTCAACTTCTCTGATAAAGTGATACTTGATTGCTATGTGTTTTGTTCTACTATGATGCACTGGATTTTTCGCCATTGCAATTGCTAATTTTTTGTAACAGTTGATCTCAGTAGGCTCATCTTATTTTTCTCCCATGTCTTCAAGTATCCTGCGAAGCCATATAGCTTGACTCATTGCTTCAGCAGCTGCCACGTACTCTGCTTCTGCTGTTGATTGTGCAACCGTAGCTTGCTTCTTTGAGGCCCAAGAAAATATTCCTGATCCTAGAGAGGTGCTCTTCATGTCATCTAGCGAACCTGCCCAATCACCGTCGATGTAGCCAAGTAATTCTGAGTTTGTTTTGGTAGTGTACCATAGGCCGAACTCTTCTGTTCCTTGTAGATACCTCAAAATCTTTTTTCCTTCTCCAAAGTGTATTTGACTTGGGCTTTGCATGAATCTTGATAGAAGACTTGTAGCATACATTATGTCTGGTTGTGTAGCTGTTAAATATAGAAGACTTCCGATTAGACTTATGTATTTTGATGCATCAGCTTCTGGTGCTCCATCATTCTTCTGTAGTTTCTCATTTGTTATGAGTGGAGTAGCGGCAGGTTTGCAACCGTACATCTTGAATTTCTTAAGTAAGCCTTCTGTGTATTTCTTTTGCGAGATGAATATCCCTTCATTTCTCTAACTTACCTCTATACCGGGGAAGTAACTCATCAAACCAAGGTCGGTCATCTCAAAGGTCTTCATCATGTCTTCTTTAAACTTCATCATCATCTCAGTATTTTTTCTCGTGTATATAAGGTCATCTACATATAGAGAGAGTAAGAGAGTGTACTGACCTTGGGACTTGATGTAAAGTGTAGGCTCAATCTTGCTCCTCCTGAATCCTAGATCCATAAAATACTGATCAATTTTGCTATACCATGCTCTAGGTGCTTTCTTTAAACCTTAGAGTGCTTTTCTTAGTCTTAACACTTTGCTTTCTTCACCTTCGAATATGAAACCTTGTGGCTGCTCCACATAGATCTCTTCTTCAAGTACGCCATTAAGGAAGGCAGATTTGACATCTAGTTGATGGATACTCCATCCTTTTTGTGCCGCAAGAGCTATTAGAGCTCTTATGGTATCAAGACGAGCTACTGGTGCAAATGTCTCATTGTAGTCAATCCCAGGTTGTTGTGAGTAACCCTTAGCTACTAGCCTCTCCTTGTATTTCTGTATGGTGGCATTAGGGTTGAGCTTTGTCTTATAGACCCACTTAACCCCAATGACATCTTTTCCATGGGGACGATTTACTAACTCCCATGCGTTGTTTTTTGATCGCGACTTTACGTGTCTATTAATCGGGATAACTGCAAGTGCACAGTCGTGTCGTGTAGTTTTAAAAGATATCGAATCCACAGGGACTATAAATCGATCTACCGTTATCCAAAATTACTATGTAAAGCTAAGGCTAATAAATATTTTGGTTGTTTTCTAAAGGGAAAATTAAAATCTTAATTCTAAGAATATAATAATAAACGGATATCAGTATGTATTTCGTCTAACTTAGGTGATCCGAAGTTCCATTGGCTATGGTTCTCATTCAATTAAAATTCTCTATTAACTATGTCATTTAAAAGTCCTCCTCTCAAACTCTCGCTCTGTTGATTTAGACTACTATCTTAACTCATAATGTACGCTCTTGTCATCCCATTAGATTTAGAAAAGCTTTTTGAAAACATCACAATTGATAAAATGCTCATTTCATGAAGAGGTTACCTACTTAAATCTCCTAGTCTCAAATTCTCGCTCTGTTGACTCGGATCATGCTAGTATTCCCTAATGTACGCTCTCGCTGTTCCGCGTCGGGTTTAAAAACAGTTTTTGAAAATAAATAAATTCTAATTAGTCTTAATATGTTTTCTCCATCCTTAAAACTAATGTTTTATGTCTACTATCCAGTTAAAGATCTCAAACTCTCTCTCTGTTGATCTTAACCTTTATCAGTTCTAAAATCTCAAACTCTCGCTCTGTTGATTTTAGAACTTTAGCAAATTAAATAAGACACAAAACCAAAAACGAGTGATTTTTAATAAAACATATTTAAGCCAACTTATTTCGGATCCCTACGGTTAATTTAATTTACATACCGACATCTGAATAAACTAGCCAGACATACTTAAAGAAACAAACATGAAATTATAATTTTTAAACATGAAATTATAATTATTAAACATGAAATTATAATTATTAACCATGAACATATGCGTATTTAGATTTGTAATGATAAAACAATATTATAAGAACAAGAAACTAAAATAATTGCAAATAAATAAACCTGGAAGTAAAGCAGACGAAACAAACTTGAATAAAATTACGAACAAAACGAATCTTGAAACTTGAATAAAGCTTTGAAATAATATCGGCAAGATTGTGATCCAAGAGTACATAAATTGTAGGCCTAAAACTAATGGTGTGGTAATTCCTCAATGTGGGAAACTACCACTTTTACAAAATGATAATTTATGCCTAAAACTATGAATAGCGCTTCCGCGCCTAAAACTTGGATACTTTGAAATGAATGCTCAGACTCTTTTTGTAGTGAATGGCAGTGGAAGTTACTTTCAGCATCATGTGAGAAGTAGTGGAGATAGTGGATATCATGGTGTGGGAAGTTGAGAAAATATAGGAAGACTTGGAATTGTCCACTAAATTAATGGAGAAAGTGGCGGAGGCCACGTGCTTTTGGAGACGGGTGTCTCTTAGTGGGCTTGGAGCTTGGAGACGGGTGTCTCCATTATTGGAGACGTGGTAGTGGACCGGAGACGGGCGTCTTCCACCTGGTGTGGGCCTTGGAGACGGGCGTATCCACTATTTTCGTGGACTGGGACTTTTCATTCTTTATTTCTTTTCTTCTTCTTACCTCCCATCTCACTATTTGTACTTTTTGAATCCATTTCTTCTCAATTTCTTCTCCTTTTGTCAAATACTTCGTGCATGAACAAAATACCTGAAACAATAGAAATACCAACATAATGCTAAAATAAAGTAACTTAATTAAATTAAAATAGGGAAATAATCTGTATAAATTATGCCAAATATGTGATACATTTTGGCATTATCAAATACACCCACACTTAAACCATTGCTTGTCCTCAAGCAATCAACCAAGACGGTAAAAGAAAATGATTAAGCATATATTTTTTTAAAACAAAGGCACGACACGACTCCTAATCATACGTGGATGCGAGGCTAATGTTAGATCGATAGGTACTAGATATTCAAAACCAAGGACACCGTAACTACACAATATTCAAAAACTACCTCCTAATACAAACCAATTCGAATCATGCCATTATCACTCAACCTATATCTCATGTTTTTCTTTCACTCTTTTCATTCAAGAGCAATCACATTAAGCCCGTTATCCGTACACGCACATAGTAGGGGAAATCGGTTAGCGACTATGATCCTTTTTCTTTAGCACGGGGTTCTGGTTTTTAAGCGGTGCAACCCCTTTTTTCCTAATTGCGGTTGCGGGGGATCGGACCGTAGTCCGCCCTACCAAGTCCAGTACTAGTGACCTCTGGGCCAACCAACAGTTGGTGCTTATTATTAAATCCTTATTGGCTTAACAACCGTTGGGCTAAATGACCGGGTGAGGGTCACCTAACTTAGAAGGTTATTTTTCAATCAAATCATTTATTTATTAAAAACAGGATCATTCACTTATATTCATCGACTCCCTACGTAGTTTGTGCTTAAGATGGTGTTGACTGCTAATATAAACTACTTAAGAGCTACTTTAAAAACCTGAGCCTAAGGTCTTGGCATAATGGGTACTCAAATTGACATCACATAATTAGGGGGTTTAGGGTGTCGGGACGGTATCGATGTCGTTGAAACATCTCCAAGTTTTTCTAACAAAGCCTAAAGTGTGACAACCTCTATACTTTCAGAGTGTGTGCGCCATGCGTCTAAAAGAAAATTCTTGTTGGAGGTTAAAATTTTAAAATTTCGGGGAAATTCAATAGCAACAGAAAATCACAAAGACTCGACAATATAACTAGAATACAATAAATAAAGCAATAAATGAAAGCGGTAAAGCTTCTCCCCCACACTTAAACGAAACATTGTCCTCAATGTTTTGTGAAAAGGTGGAAAAAGAAAGACAGAACCTATATGGATGCTATTGGCGGGCTATAATGACCAAATCCGCTCCGCGTCTGAAGGAAATACCTTCTGCTATCAAACTCATCAATTGTGTCACCACCACAAGCAACACTCGTAAGAATGTGTGTGGAGACCCACTCATCTTTGAGATGGTCGTCTATAGATTTTTAAC
This sequence comes from Vicia villosa, assembly GCF_029867415.1. Lineage (NCBI taxonomy): Eukaryota > Viridiplantae > Streptophyta > Magnoliopsida > Fabales > Fabaceae > Vicia > Vicia villosa. The sequence continues at coordinate 218,377,786 of NC_081180.1, read as the reverse complement.
CTAGATATTGTTGAGACGTGACAAGTAATCCATATCTTTATTATCGTAAGTTAAAACAATAAAAGGAAAACATTAAATAGTAAGCTCGTGGGTTGCCTCCCACGCAGCGCTTTGTTTAACGTCGATAGCTCGACGGCTTAAGAGTACAAGCACTCAAGGTGGTTCTCTCGAGAGTGACTCCTCGGTTGAACTTTTATCAAATGTCGTTTTCTATGGCCACTTATCAAGCCATCTCACATACCCCTCACCTTTTCTTTTCTTACTTCTGTGGGGTGGTTCATTCTTCAGAACTCGTGGTGGTGGTTATGGATCTATCTTAAGTATGAGCTTTTCAAGTTTGGGCTAAGTGATATTATCCACCACCTCAAAGGTTAACCTTACCCTCTTAGCACTAATGATCTCCTTAGTTTCCTGGTCCTCTAAATTTCTCTTTTTATGCAATACTTCAAACAAGGGTGCATTAGTGTGGATATTCTCCAATATATCCACATACGTTTTGGATTGGGAGTCTACATTAGCTTCCACAAAACTTTGTGGGGAAGGAATCGGTGGGGTATAGGGAGTAGGAATAATAATAATAGGTGTTTCCCTCTCTACCTCTTCTACAACCTCCCTTTCAGTTTGTGTTGGTGGATTTTTCTCAATCTCCACTCTTTTCTCACTAGAACTCTTCTCAACCACATCATCACTCTCCTCAATCTTATAATCACTCTCCTCAATCTCATTATCACTCTCCTCAGGAATTTCAATTTGTTTTTCACTAATGGTTGTGTCAACATCCACATGCTCCTCAAGGAAGGGTCCTAGAAGTTTTTGTTCAAGTTGGGAGATTTGAGTCTCTCATGCCATGTTGTCGATCGCTAGTGACTCAACCATAGTGGTCAGTTTCCTAAGGGTTTCGTTGTTTTGAAGACTTTGTTTGATAAACTCTTGGTTTTGAATGGTTTGTGTCTCTACAAAGTGCTCCATCATGGCTTCTAATCTAGAGTGAGTTAGCGTCTCATCAGGATCCTCCATTGATGTTTCGAAGTTAAAATTATGGGATTCTTGAGGTTCTTCAAAGGGAGTTAGCATTGCGTTTTGTGTTTCCTTAAAGTGCTTCGTCTTCATAGATTCTAGCCTAGAGAGAGTTTGTGCTTCAATGAATTCGTCCATTAAGATTTCGAGGTTGGATTTATGATAATCTTGTGACTCCTGAAAATGGTGGGCGTGGTGATCGTAGAGGAAATTTGGTTGATGATAAGTTTGTGTTGTATTGAAATCCTCTACTAATGCTTCGAGGTTAGAATCATAGGATTCTTGTGGTTCCTCAAAATATTGGTTGTGGTGATCGTAGAAGAAATTCGGTTGAGGATAGGTTTGGTTGGAATTATAAAATTCTTGCGACTCCTCAAAATGTTGGGATTGGTAGTTGGAGAGGTAATTCGGGTGAGAATGAGTTTGTGACGCATTGAAATTTTCCAACAGTATTTCGAGGTTGGATTTATGAGATTCTTGGTATCCCTTGAAATACTGTTATTGGGAGTTGTAGAAAAAGTTTGGGTGATACATTGTAACTAATAAAAAAATAAAAATAAAAATGCCTTAGTCTCTACTCCGTAACTAAAAGAGTTATGATATCGACTTAAATAGTCCCCGACAACGGCGCCAAAAACTTGATCGCGACTTTACGTGTCTATTAGTCGGGATAACTGCAAGTGCACAATCGTGTCGTGTAGTTTTAAAAGATATTGAATCCACAGGGACTATAAATCGATCTACTGTTATTCAAAGTGACTATGTAAAGCTAAAGCTAATGAATTATTTGGTTGTTTTCTAAAGGGAAAATTAAAATCTTAAGTCTAAGAATATAATAAAAAACGGATATCAGTATGTCTTTCGTCTAACTTAGGTGATCCGAAGTTCCAATGGCTATGGTTCTCATTCAATTAAAAATCTCTATTAACTATGTCATTTAAAAGTCCTCCTCTCAAACTCTCGCTCTGTTGATTTAGACTACTATCCTAACTCATAATGTACGCTCTCGCCATCCTATTAGATTTAGAAAAGCTTTTTGAAAACATTACAATTGATAAAAAGCTCATTTCATGAAGAGGTTACCTACTTAAATCTCCTAGTCTCAAACTCTCGCTCTGTTGACTCGGATCATGCTAGTATTGCCAAACGTATGCTCTCGCTGTCCCGCGTCGGGTTTAAAATCACTTTTTGAAAATAAATAAATTCTAATTAGTCTTAATACCCTTTCTCCATTCTTAAAACTAATGTTCTATGTCTACTATCCAGTTAAAGATCTCAAACTCTCACTCTGTTGATCTTAACCTTTATCAGTTCTAAAATCTCAAACTCTCGCTCTGTTGATTTTAGAACTTTAGCAAATTAAATTAGTCACAAAACCAGAAACGAGTGATTTTTAATAAAACATACTTAGGCCAACTTATTTCGGATCCCTACGGTTAAATTAATTTACATACCGAGATCTGATTAAACTAGCCAGACATACTTAAAGAAACAAACATGAAATTATAATTATTAAATATGAAATTATAATTATTAAACATGAAATTATAATTATTAAACATGAAATTATAATTATTAACCATGAACATATGCGTATTTAGATTTGTAATGATAAAACAATATTATAAGAACAAGGAACTAAAATAATTGCAAATAAATAAACCTGGAAGTAAAGCTGACGAAACAAACTTGAATAAAATTATGAACAAAACAAATCTTGAAACTTGAATAAAATTACGAACAAAACAAATCTTGAAACTTGAATAAAGCTTTGAAATAATGTCGGCAAGATTGTGATCCAAGAGTACATAAATTGTAGGCCTAAAACTAATGGTGTGGTAATTCCTCAATGTGAGAAACTACCACTTTTACAAAATGATAATTTATGCCTAAAACTATGAACAGCGCATCCGCGCCTAAAACTTTGATACTTTCAAATGAATGCTCAGATTCTTTTTATAGTGAATGAGAGTGGAAGTTACCTTCAGCATCATGTGAGAAGTAGTGGAGATAGTGGATATCATGGTGTGGGAAGTTGAGAAAATATAGGAAGACTTGGAATTGTCCAATAAATTAATGGAGAAAGTGGCGGGGGCCACGTGCTTTTGGAGACGGGTGTCTCTTAGTGGGCTTGGAGCTTGGAGACGGGTGTCTCCACTATTGGAGACGTGGTAGTGGACCGGAGACGGGCGTCTCCCACCTGGTGTGGGCCTTGGAGACGGGCGTCTCCACTATTTTCATGGACTGGGACTTTTCATTCTTTATTTCTTTTCTTCTTCTTACCTCCCATCTCACTATTTGTACTTTTTGAATCCATTTCTTCTCAATTTCTTCTCCTTTTGTCAAATACTTCTTGCATGAACAAAATACCTGAAACAATAGAAATACCAGCGTAATACTAAAATAAAGTAACTTAATTAAAATAAAATAGGGAAATAATCTATATAAATTAAGCCAAATATGTGATACATTTTCGCGTTATCAAATACCCCCACACTTAAACCATTGCTTGTCCTCAAGCAATCAACCAACACGATAAGAGAAAATGATTAAGCATATATATTTTTAAAACAAAGGCACGACACGACTCCTAATCATACGTGGATGCTAGGCTAATGTTAGATCGATAGGTACTAGATATTCAAAACCAAGGACACCGTAACTACACAATATTCAAAAACTCCCTCCTTATACAACCAATTCGAATCATGCCATTATCACTCAACCTATATCTCTTGTTTTTCTTTCACTCTTTTCATTCAAGCGCAATCACATTAAGCCCGTTATCCGTACACGCACATAGTAGGGGAAATCGGTTAGCGACTATGATCCTTTTTCTTTAGCATGGGGTTCTGGTTTTTAAGCGGTGCAGCCCCATTTTTCCTAACTGCGGTTGCGGGGGATCGGACCATAGTCCGCCCTACCATGTCCAGTATCAGTGACCTCTGGGCCAACCAACAGTTGGTGCTTATTATTAAATCCTTATTGGCTTAACAACCGTTGGGCTAAATGACCGGGTGAGGGTCACCTAACTTAGAAGGTTATTTTTCAATCAAATTATTTATTTATTAAAAACAGGATCATTCACTTATATTCATCGATTCCCTACGTAGTTTGTGCTTAAGATGGTGCCGACTGGTAATATAAACTACTTAAGAGCTACTTTAAAAACCTGAGCCTAAGGTCTCGGCATAATGGGTCCTTAAATTGACATCACATAATTAGGGGGTTTAGGGTGTCGGGACGGTATCGATGTTGTTGAAACATCTCCAAGTTTTTTTAACAAAGCCTAATGTGTGACAACCTCTATACTTTCAGAGTGTGTGCGCCATGCGTCTAAAAGAAAATTCTTGTTGGAGGTTAAAATTTTAAAATTTCGGGAAAATTCAATAGCAACAGAAAATCACGCATAAAGACTCGACAATATAACTAGAATACAATAAATAAAGCAATAAGTGAAAGCGGTAAAGCTTCTCCCCCACACTTAAACCAAACATTGTCCTCAATGTTTTGATAAAAGGTGGAAAAAGAAAGACAGAACCTATATGGATGCTACTTGCGGGCTATCACGACCAAATCCGCTCTGCGTCCGGAGGAAATACCTTCTCCTATCATACTCATCAATTGTGTCACCACCACCAGCAACACTCGTAAGAATGTGTGTGGAGACCCACTCATCTTTGAGATGATCGTCTATAGATTTTTCACCTAGATATGGTCGAGACGTGACAAGTGATCCATATCTTTATTATCTGCAAGTTAAAACAATAAATGGAAAACATTAAATAGAAAGCTCGTGGGTTGCCTCCCACGCAGCGCTTTGTTTAACGTCGATAGCTCGACGGCTTAAGAGTGCAAGCACTCAAGGTGGTTCTCTCGAGAATGACTCCTCGGTTGAACTTTTAGCAAACATCGTTTTCCATGGCCACTTATCAAGCCATCTCACATATCCCTCACCTTTTATTTTCTTTCTTCTGTGGGGTGGTTCATTCTTCAGAACTCGTGGTGGTGGTTCTGGATCTATCTTAAGTATCAGCTTTTCAAGTTTGGGCTTATTGATATAATCCACCACCTCAAAGGTTAACCTTACACTCTTAACACTAATGATCTCCTTAGTTTCCTGGTCCTCTAAATTTCTCTTTTTATGCAATACTTCAAACAAGGGTGCATTAGTGTGGATATTTTCCAATATCTCCACATACGTTTTGGATTGGGAGTCTACATTAGCTTCCACAAAACTTTGTGGGGAAGGAATCGGCGGGGTATAGGGAGTAGGAATAATAATAGGTGCTTCCCTCTCTACCTCTTCTACAACCTCCCTTTCAGTTTGTGTTGGTGGATTTTTCTCAATCTCCACTCTTTTCTCACTAGAACTCTTCTCAACCACATCATCACTCTCCTCAATCTCGTAATCACTCTCCTCAATCTCATTATCACTCTCCTCAGGAATTTCAATTTTTTTTTCACTAATGGTTGTTTCAACATCCACATGCTCCTCAAGGAAGGGTCCTAGAAGTTTTTGTTCAAGTTGGGAGATTTGAGTCTCTAATGCCATGTTGTCAATCGCGAGGGACTCAACCATAGTGGTCAGTTGCCTAAGGGTTTCGTTGTTTTGAAGACTTTGTTTGATAAACTCTTGGTTTTGGATGGTTTGTGTCTCTACAAAATGCTCCATCATGGCTTCATATCTAGAGTGAGTTAGCGTCTCATCGGGATCCTCCATTGATGTTTCGAAGTTAAAATTATGGGATTCTTGAGGTTCTTCAAAGGGACTTAGCGTTGCGTTTTGTGTTTCCTCAAAGTGCTTCGTCATCATAGATTCTAGCCTAGAGAGAGTTTGTGCTTCAATGAATTCCTCCATTAAGATTTCGAGGTTGGATTTATGATAATCTTGTGACTCCTGAAAATGGTGGGCGTGGTGATCGTAGAGGAAATTTGGTTGATGATAAGTTTGTGTTGTATTGAAATCCTCTACTAATGCTTCGAGGTTAGAATCATAGGATTCTTGTGGTTCCTCAAAATATTGGTTTTGGTGATCGTAGAAGAAATTCGGTTGAGGATAGGTTTGGTTGGAATTATAAAATTCTTGCGACTCCTCAAAATGTTGGGATTGGTAGTTGGAGAGGTAATTCAGGTGAGAATGAGTTTGTGACGCATTGAAATTTTCCAACAGTATTTCGAGGTTGGATTTATGAGATTCTTGGTATCCCTCGAAATATTGTTGTTGGGAGTTGTAGAAAACGTTTGGGTGATACATTGTAACTAATAAAAACAAAAAAAAAATAAAACTGCCTTAGTCTCTACTGCGTAACTAAAAGAGTTACGATATCGACTTAAATAGTCCCCGGCAACGGCGCCAAAAACTTGATCGCGACTTTACGTGTCTATTAGTCGGGATAACTGCAAGTGCACAGTCGTGTCGTGTAGTTTTAAAAGATATCGAATCCACAGGGACTATAAATCGATCTACTGTTATCCAAAGTTACTATGTAAAGCTAAGGCTAATGAATTATTTGGTTGTTTTCTAAAGGGAAAATTAAAATCTTAATTCTAAGAATATAATAATAAACGGATATCAGTATGTATTTCGTGTAACTTAGGTGATCCGAAGTTCCTCTCGCTCTGTTGATTTAGACTACTATCCTAACTTATAATGTACGCTCTCGCCATCTTATTAGATTTAGAAAAGCTTTTTGAAAACATCACAATTGATAAAATGCTCATTTCATGAAGAGGTTACCTACTTAAATCTCCTAGTCTAAAACTCTCGCTCTGTTGACTCGGATCCAGCTAGTATTCCCTAACGTACGCTCTCGCTGTCCCGCGCCAAGTTTAAAATCAATTTTTGAAAATAAATAAATTCTAATTAGTCTTAATACGCTTTCGTCATTCTTAAAACTAATGTTCTATGTCTACTATCCAGCTAAAGATCTCAAACTCTCGCTCTGTTGATCATAACCTTTATCAGTTCTAAAATCTCAAACTCTCGCTCTGTTGATTTTAGCACTTTAGCAAATTAAATTAGACACAAAACCAGAAACGAGTGATTTTTAATAAAACATATTTATGCCAACTTATTTCGGATCCCTACGGTTAAATTAATTTACATACCGACATCTGATTAAACTAGCCAGACATACTTAAAGAAACAAACATGAAATTATAATTATTAAACATGAAATTATAATTATTAAACATGAACATATGCGTATTTAGATTTGTAATGATAAAACCATATTATAAGAAAGAGAAACTAAAATAATTGCAAATAAATAAACCTGGAAGTAAAGCAGACGAAACAAACTTGAATAAAATTACGAACAAAACAAATCTTGAAACTTGAATAAAGCTTTGAAATAATGTCGGCAAGATTGTGATCCAAGAGTACATAAATTGTAGGCCTAAAACTAATGGTGTGGTAGTTCCTCAATGTGAGAAACTACAACTTTTACAAAAGAATAATTTATGCCTAAAATATGAACAACGCTTCCGCACCTAAAACTTGGATACTTTCAAATGAATGCTCAGACTCTTTTTGTAGTGAACGGCAGTTGAAGTTACTTTTAGCATCATGTGAGAAGTAGTGGAGGTAGTGGAGATCATGGTGTGGGAAGTTGAGAAAATATAGGAAGACTTGGAATTGTCCACTAAATTAATGGAGAAAGTGGCGGGGGCCACCTGCTTTTGGAGACGGGCGTCTCTTAGTGGGCTTGGAGCTTGGAGACGGGCGTCTCCACTATTGGAGACGGGCGTCTCCACTATTAGAGAAGTGGTAGTGGACCGGAGACGGGCGTCTCCCACCTGGTGTGGGCCTTGGAGACGGACGTCTCCACTATTTTCGTGGACTGGGCCTTTTCATTCTTTATTTCTTTTCTTCTTCTTACCTCCCATCTCGCTATTTGTACTTTTTGAATCCATTTCTTCTCAATTTCTTCTCCTTTTGTCAAATACTTCGTGCATGAACAAAATACCTGAAAGAATAGAAATACCAGCATAATACTAAAATAAAGTAACTTAATTAAAATAAAATAGGGAAATAATCTTTATAAATTAAGCCAAATATGTGATACATTTTCGCGTTATCATTTTTCCCGATCATCTTTATCTCTTCTTCCATTGCCTTGACCCATACTTTCTTCTTTAATGCTTCTTCAAAGCTTCCAGGTTCAAGTATGGCCATGTTTCAGGTTTCATATATGTCCACCAAAGATCTTACTCTTCTTGGAGTAAATTCTGGTGATGATAATTCTTGTTCTTGTTATTGTGGTGGAGGCGAAAGAGGTTCACCTTAGGAAGATACCTCGTATAGTCTTGTCTTTAAGCTTATGCCTCTTCACGTCTGGAATCTGAATGTAGCATATAGATCCAAAGACCCTTAGGTGCTTTTCTGATGGCTTCTTCCCGCTCCAAGCTTCAATTGGAGTCTTATCTTGTACTTCCTTATTTTGACATATATTGAGTATGCAAACAGCAGTGTAGACTGCTTCAACCCAGAATGTGTTAGGCAGTCCCTTCTCCTTAAGCATCGATCTAGCCATCTCCATAACTGTGCGATTCTTTCCTTGGGACACACCATTTTGTTGAGGTGAACACGCGATAATAAATTGTCACTCTATGCCTTCAACCTCGCAAAATCTATCAAACTCGCAAGAGGTGTAATCTTTGCCGGAATCACTTTTTAGTACTTTTATTCGTTTTCCACTTTGATTTTCCACAAGGGCCTTGAACTTTTTGAATACTCCAAAGACTATTGATTTTTCTTTTAGGAAATAGACCCATGTTAATCTAGAGAAGTCGTCAATGAAGAGTATAAAGTACCTGTTGCTCTCATGTGATGGCGTCCTCATCGATCCACATACGTCGGTATGGATCAGCTCCAACAGGTCTTTCGCTCTCCATGCTCCACTTGTTGAAAATGAAAATCGGTGTTGCTTACCAAGGAGACACCCTTCACAAACTTCATTTTTGTCATTTATGCTTGGAAGATCTCTCATCATGTTCTTCTCATGTAAAAACTTCAAGGCATGTGTGTTGAAATGGCCAAATCTTCGATGCCAGAGCCCTGAATCATCAACTTGTACTTTCATGGCAATGTTAGTTGCATATTTTAAATTTAGCGGGAAGTTTATATTGCTCTTATTCATCTTCACTTGGGCAATCTCGGCCCTTTTATTTTTGTTGTCTAATATTTTGCATACACCTCCTTCAAAGTGAAGTGTATAGCCTCTCTCCATCATTTGACCAATGCTTAGAAGATTTTCTTTTAGGCTGGGAACTAGTAAGACATCATGGACGAGTCGCGTACGTTTATCAGTCTCCACCATGACAGTGCCTTTTCCTTTTGATTCAACCACACTACCATTTCCCATTCGGACTTTCACTTTGACAGACTCGTCAATGCTTTTGAAAATAGTCTTATCCTTGGCCATGTGATTGCTACATCCACTATCCAAGTACCAACTTCCTCCTTTTTCTTTCATTGAGTCTTGAGTGGCATAGAACATACATTATTCTTGATCATTCTCCTCTACGATATTAGCTTGATGCCTATCTTTGTTGCGACAATTTCTCTCTATGTGCCAGAACCTCTTGCAATGGTTGCATTGTGGCATATTACGGTACCAACAATTTTTCTCTGCGTGGCCTAGTCTTTTGCATATATTGCATGGAATATTTTTATCTGGCTTGTTCTTAAAGAAATTTCTAGAAGCTTCTCTTCTTCTAGAAGTTTCTCCATAACTCTTTTTTCCTTCATCTTCTTTAGTTTGGGACCGAAATTTTAGCTTTGATTGGAAGGCATTTTCAAGCGTATCTTCTTTATGCCTATTAAGTCTTTGCTCATATGCTTCAAGAGAGCCCACTAGTTTTGTCACTGATAGAGTGGACAAATCTTTGGTTTCCTCAATCGTTGTCACAATTGGGTCAAACTTTGGGGGCATAGTAATTAGAATTTTCTCAACAATTTTCTTGTCAAGAATATCATCCCCAAAAGCTCTCATTTGATTATCTATTTGTTTGACTTTAGAATAGTAATCTTTAACTGTCTCAAAATCATTCATCTTCAATAGTTCAAAATCTCTTCTTAGAGATTAAAGTTTAACAGCACGTACCTTATCACTTCCTTGAAACTCCTCCTTCAATGTGTTCCATGCATCTTTGGCAGTCTTAGCTCCCATAATTCTTGGAAAAATTGCATCAGTCACGGCTTGTTGCAAGGTGAACAACGCCTTTGAATTTTTCTGTTTATTTTTCTTCAACTCCTTTTCTTGAGTTGCATTAAGAGTTGAAGTATCCGCGGGAACAATGAAGCCTTCCTCTACTATGTCCCATAACTCTTGAGATGAAAAAAATGTTTCCATTTTAACACGCCAGAAATCATAATTTTCACCATTGAAAATAGGGACAGAAATAGATGATGGTAAAATGGTGTTATCCATAGCTTAGAAATTGTTTTTGGAATGGGTTAATATTACAAATGAAATTTTTGAAATAGTTGGGAGGATTTTGGAATGTTAGGTAGGTAATATAACTACGCCCAATGTATGACCGAACATAGCTCTGATGCCACTGTTAGTGGTTGATTAGTTGATAGTTGATAAAAGATAGTTTTAGCTAGAGAGTTGCTTAGAAAGAAGGATATTTCATTGATTTCTTGGATGATAGTTTACAATGTAGCAATTGCCTATTTATAGGCTCAAGTCACCAACCTCTCAATGACGGTGAATGTTTCTACATTACATTAGTTCTTTCTAGACTTTTCATGATATGTTATTATCATGATAAATCTAGATTCTTCTATATTTGCCATACACTTATATATCTAGATTGTTCTACCATATTCATACAACTTATAGTTCTAGGATGTTCTATATTTTCATACATACTATATTTAAGAATACTCTAGAAATTTGTAGCAACTTCATTAGTTTTCATGGTCACGTATGTTTCTTTGAACTCCGTGAAGCTCAAATCAGCAAAGTTGGTCAGACCGAGAAGAGCGTTATGAGGCGAGTCTCTCTTTGCATTAGTCTCTACAATATACTTCAAATTTGTAACAAATATGCCAAATTTCGTTGCCATCTCATCTAGGTCCCTGTAGACTCGTCCATGTTCTTTCTTCCATATTTGAAATAATTCTATAACATCGTCTTGATTAGGAAGCTTATCAAGTTTAGGACCCAATATGGAGGTGTACTTACTGCTTGGGATCTCAAACTTTGAGGTCATACTTAAAGGTGTTGGTTACTTTTTCTGAATGACAAAGTATATTGCAGAGAAGATGATGAAGAAGATGTGTATTCCTTACAAAATTGTTCCATGTATTTTATAGAATGAGTTGAGATGTCAAGTTGTACTTGGTAGGTTAGAATTTTTAGTATCATGAAGAAGTCAATGGTTAGCCAATTTATTGATCTAATTTAAAAAATAAATAGAACCTGAAAAAAAAAAAAGATAATGTAAAAAATAAATTTATGGATTTGTCTGATATGTTTAGAATTAGGATTTTCTAATTGCAATTACGTATGAAAATTAGTGTTATTGTGATAGTCAATGCAACAATAACTCAACAATTGCATATGAAAAAGATAAAAAAATATAGACGTATGGAGTGGGTCTCTTCTGCCTAGTCTTATTTTAGTTTTTCATGGAAAGCATAATGGATATCTTTTTTAATCATAGAATTAATAGTCAATGAGAGATTTTAATATTATTCAAATTATTGATCTGGTTATATCAAAATGTCAATGATTCAAGTCTCATTATATTACAAATGGTTGTTGCAATAGAATAGACGGTAGCTTCCACAAAGAACAATGCTAACATCATATGACTTTTTTTTTGTTGGTAAGAACATCATCATATGACTTACTTTAGCTACATATTTGGTTGATGTATTGTAATTTGTAAGTAATAAGTACAAGAAAGCTCTACATAATTCATAAAAATAATTTTATGAATTTAGTTTTGGTGGCTTCTAAAGTGAGGATCAATTAAGTTCTTCACCCATGTACTATTTGATTTGACCGTTAGATTAAATAGTCATACATAATCTGATTGCTCATTATCACACTAGATCCTTCCTTCTCAATAATATTTTTGTAACTACGGCCTCTTCAAGTTTAAAAGCACTCCGCTCCACACCATTTTTAGTATGTAGCGCCACTCTCATCGGCCATGGCGGTATTAGCCCATTTTATTCTGGTCTCATCTCTCCTTTAATAAGTCCATTGTTGTTTGCTGCCACAGTGAACATGAATTTCTCAAAAAACTCTTATTTGCCTTGAAATTCCAATCCACTCACTGCGTCTCCTTCATCAATTTCTCCTACACAAATATGATTCTTTCTTCCTCATCTAATTTCTCATGCACTAGAAAATGTGAGTTTCCATCACCCTTGATAGTTCCTGTCAATTTTATTTGAGATTTTTTTTTAGTAATCAAGATATTAAGATATTATAAAAGGGAGAACTAAGGGTTCTACAACCCGATTACAACAAGAGACGGTAAAAACCGACAAAAGAAAATTACAAACCAATTACAATTATGAGAGGAAGAACAACGGCTCCTTACAAAACTCGTAAAAAGAGTAATTGAATTGTGTAATATTTCCACAAAAGACCACCTCCACGCAAAAAGCTTAATGTTCCAAACGGTGTCGTTAACGTTCCATAACTCATTCCGGAAACACACTCCGTTTCTAACCAACCAAATGGCCCATGAAGTAGCAAGCCAAATAATCCCCAATTTTCTATCTTTCACCATATTCACACTAAAGAATAAGTGTCAATCCATAAAAGTCGACAAACACTCTTCACTAACACTTTCCCCTTTACCCACCCAAAAAGCTATTTCACCCCAAATTTTCTTTACCACCCCCACAACTAAAAAAGTGATGATTCCTACTTTCCAAACAATTACCACAAAATGTACACATTAAATTCTCAAGAGGGAGATGCATACCTCAAATCTCCAAAAGGTCCTTTGTTGGTAGTCTATTTAGAAACAACCTCCAACCGCAACCCTTTATCTTAAAAGGGACCTCAAACTTCCAAATTAAACCAAACGAAGTCTAAGGGAATCATAAAAGGAATAACACGAAGCCACCGAAAAATTATTTTCCGGATTACCAGTCCACAACACTTTATCTTTTTCGAAATTCCATCCCCTAACTATAAAAGAAGCAGTATGAAATTGACTTATTTAATTTTAGGGTTAAATACTATTTACCCCTTGCCAAATTAGCGAGATTTGGTTTTCTCCCTTATTAAAAAAAAAATTAGCCTTGACCCCTTAACAAAAAAGATTCTGTTTTCAGGACCCCCTTGTTCCATGTTTGGCTGACTGGGCTTGTGGAATCTTCCTAGTTGGCACTGAATCTTCTTACGTGGCGCTTGCTGACTTGGAAAGCTTGGAAAAACTTGAAAAAACACAAGAAAATAAAACACCATGGGCATGATTCGACCCTGCTCCAAGGGGAGCACATGCACTCCCTCTACCAATAGGCTATAGAAACTTTCATGTTTTAAATATGGAAGATATGTATATGTAACATATTTTCTACTTTTCTACTTTTTTTTCAATAATAGTATATATTCATATTTATAATGTATTATTTATTTATAAATTTATTAATAATATGTATATATTATATTATGTATTATTTATTTATTTATTTATTTATTTTATATAAACGTTTTTTTAATAATTTTATTTAAATGTTTTTTTTATTCATTTTTTTAATTTATATAAACGTTTTTTTAATAATTTTATTTAAATGTTTTTTTTAATAATTTTTTTTAATTAACGTTTTTTTATAATTATATAAATGTAATATTTAATAATTTATATAAACATTTTTTTAATAATTTTCATAAACATTTTTTTTCAATTTTTTTAATTTATATAAACGTTTTTTTAATAATTTTATTTAAATGATTTTTTTAATAATTTTTTTTAATTAACGTTTTTTTATAATTATATAAATGTAATATTTAATAATTTATATAAACATTTTTTTAATAATTTTCATAAACATTTTTATTCAGTTTTTTTAATTTATATAAACCTTTTTTTAATAATTTTATTTAAATGTTTTTTATAATAATTTTTTTTAATTTACGTTTTTTTAATAATTTTATTTATTTTTTTAATTAATTAATTAATTAATTAATTTATTTATTTATTATTAATATTTATATATTTATTATTAATATTTATATATTTATTATTAATATTTATATATTACTTCATTTATTTATTTTATTTATTTATTATTAATATTAGTTATGTATTAATTATTAATATTATTAATATTTATTTATTAATTAATAATTAATTATTAATATTATTAATATTTATTTATTACTTAATTAATTAATTAATTTATTTATTTATATATTACGTAAATAAATAAAAAAATAAAAAATAAATAATACATAAAGTAATATATACATATTAATAATAAATTTATAAATAAATAATACATAATAAATATGAATATATACTATTATTGAAAAAAAAAGTAGAAAAGTAGAAAATATGTTACATATACAGATCCTTCCATATTTAAAACATGAAAGTTTTTATAGCCTAGTGATAGAGGGAGTGCATGTGAACCCCTTGGAGCAGGGTTCGAATCCTGCCCATGATGTTTTATTTTCTTGTGTTTTTTCAAGTTTTTCCAAGCTTTCCAAGTTAGCAAGCGCCACGTAAGAAGATTCAGTGCCAACTAGGAAGATTCCACAAGCCCAGTCAGCCAAACATGGAACAGGGGGAAAACCGAATCTCACTAATTTGGCAGGGGGGTAAATAGTATTTAACCCTTAATTTTAATTGTATCTTTTGGATAACTTTTAGTCTAGTTTTTTTTTTTGCCCATCATTTCCCCAAAATTAAAAAATTGGTTATTTATTCTAAAAAATAATTGGCTTTATTTATATAAATTTTATAAAGAAACTCAAAAAAAAAATGACATGAATGAAAAAAATATTAATTGAAAGCCATCATTGCCATGGTCAGAAGATCCATAAACTATTAATTGGATGCGGTTTCTTTCTTTCTTTCTTGCAAAAAGGAAGAGAACAATTTTTATTTTCTTGGTATCCCGATAGGTTTCAATCCAAGGAGGGAAGCTACTTGGAACCCTCTAGTGTCTAAGATGAAGAATCGTTTGGAAGGATGGAAGAATCGGTTTTTGAATTTAGGAGGAAGAATTACCCTTTTGAAGTCCGTGCTTAGCTCTTTAGCCATTTTCACCATGTCTTTCTTCAAAATGCCGAGAAGTGTGGTTAAGAAGATGACTTCTATTCAAAATAAGTTTCTATGGGGGGTTGTGGAGGAAAAAAGAAGAATTCATTGGGTAAAATGGGATGATGTAACTCTACCGTTGGAGAAAGGAGGTTTAGGTGTGAAGAATATTTCTTTTTTTAATTTAGCCCTTCTTAATAAATGGAGATGGAGGATTCTTGAAGGACACAATTCTTTATGGTACAATATTTTGAAGTCTCGTTACGGGGATTTATCGTCGGTAATTTTGGAAGCCGGAAAGGATTTTAAAGTTTCTTCCTCTTGTTCCGTTTGGTGGAAAGATATTTTAAAGATAAGTTCTTTTTCATCTTCTTCATCTTCTTCTTCTTCTTCTTCCTTTTATTTTGATCCCGTTAAAGCTTATTCTAAGTTCTCCGTTCATAATGGTTACAATACTCCGTTTTGGGAATCTTCTTGGTTGGAGGATATTCCTTTGAAAGAAGTTTTTCCGGATTTATTTGATGCCTCTATTTTGAAGGGGGTTTCGGTAGCGGGGATGGGAGGTTGGAGGGATGATAGGTGGTGTTGGGAAGACCTAGGCATGAAAGAGGGTTGGGTGAGGGATAATGGCTTTAGTAATAGTTTGGAAGAGATGATGGTCCGGTTGGAAGTTTTTGAGGGGTGGAAGGAAGGGAAGGATTTGGTTGCTTGGAGGGGAAATGCGGATTCGATTTTTTCGGTGTCTTCTTGCTATGATTTTTATAACCAAATTCGTATTCCTTTCGGTCCACCTAACAAGAATGATGTAGCGTTTGGCCTTCTTTAGAAATTGGATGTTCCGTTCAAAATAAAGGCATTCGGATAGAGACTTTTCCGGAATAGGCTTCCCACAAAAGAGCTTTTATTATTTAGAGGTATTTCTTTATCTTTTGATGATTTAAGTTGTTTTATGTGTGGGAATGGTGTGGAGAACTTGAAGCATTTATTTTTTAGTTGCATGGTGGTTGAGAAGGTTTGGAGGGGGGTTGCTTTGTGGGTTGGCAAAGGGGATATCGGTGAGAAAGATGGGATGGAAAATTTTTTGAATTGGCACCGGTATTTCCGTTTAAAAGGGTTGAAAAAGAGGAAGTTAGGTGTGGTGTGGCTCGCCACTACTTGGACCATTTGGTTGTTAAGGAATGAGGTGAGCTTCCGGGAGGATAAGTGGAGCGTAGATGACACTGTTTGGAATGTTAAGATGCTTGTTTGGAAGTGGACTTTTTGTGGGAAAATTACTCATTCCAAATGTTCTTTTTACGAGTTTTCTAAAGACCCGTTACTTTTCCTCTCGTAATTTTATTTGGTTTGTAATTTTCTTTTGGTCGGGTTAATCCTGTGTCCTCTTGTAAACGGTTTGGAGAACCCTTTGTTCTCTCTTCAATATATCTTGCTTATTGAAAAAAAAAATCCAGAAACTATGATGTTAGTTTGGTGAGAAACTCTTGGATTTGGTTTTGAAATATAGTAAATGAGCATATGGCCTGGTGGTAGTTGGGTTGGGACTTTGTGAAATTTTAACATTGAATGTTAGTGGAGATGATACCTACAGTTAGAGCTGTCAAAATGGGCCGAAGCCCATGGGCCGGCCCATCAGGCCCGGAAATAGTTAGGGCTTGGGCCTTATTTTTTGAGCCTATTTACATCCGGGCCTTTTTAAGCCCGGCCCTAAAAAGCCTTAAAAAATATGGACCGGCCCGTATGGGCCATGGGTAGCCCGCCAGCCCGAAAAAAATTAAATTTTTTAATATAACTAGAAATTATCTTTTCCTAATTCATAAAGGTATGCTATAAACAATTTGCGTATTATGTATTTTAATTTATTTTTGGTATTATAAAGGTATAAATATCAAACAAAAGTTGATGGTTTGACTTAATTTCAAACTAAAATGTTTCATCCTAATATAATTATGTAGATAGTATAGAAAATACACCATGATATATTCTAATTAAAAATAAGGTTGAAATGAGATTTAAAAAGTTATGATGTAATTTTTTATGGTAGGATAGAGTTAGTACAAATCATATATATAACAATTAGCTATAAAATAATATCCCATCAATCTAATTATAATTGTTATAAAATTTTATAACAGTTGGTTGATATGATTGTTATAAAATTATAATTGTCATAAATATTTATATCTTAAAATTTGTTGGAACAAGTTATTTAATTTTGTTTGCAAAATTAAATATAATTTCTGATGTATTTTGAATAGTTGAAATTAAGTTAATATGTTGTTTTACATTTTAATTATAACTTATATAGATTATTTAGAAATCGTAATTTTAGATATGAAAATTGATATATATATATATATATATATATATATATATATATATATTATTGCATGCAATTGTATAGTTATTAGAAAAATAAGGAGAAAATTTTATTTTTTTAGAAAATAGGCCCGTTTAGGGCCGAGGCCCATTTAGGGCCGGGTAGCCCGCAGCCCAGACAGGGCTGGGCCTGGGTAGTAAAAGTGGAGCCCACTTAAAAATGGGTTTTTTGGGCCCGGCCCTGAAAAGCCCGAGACCCGCATGGGCCGGCCCTAAACGGGCCGGGTAGCCCATTTTGACAGCTCTACCTACAGTAGAGTTGGGGGCCAAATTTATCGGGACTCTAAGGTTATGTTTGCGAGTTTAGAGGGGAGGAGAGGGGAAGGCTTTCGAAAACGGAATTTTTAAAAAATATAGAAAAATATTTGACATTTTTTTAAAAAATAGTTTTGTTTAGAATTATAAAAGAGTCATTAGCATTACTAAATTTTAATTTTCAGAATAATATAACAACCTAAAAGATATTTGAAAAATTTATGTAAGCCTTTCAAAACCCTCATTCAATACAATATTTGAGTTTTTCCATTTTATGAGATTTTTGGTGTTATGAATAAAATTAAACCCTCCTACCCATTTTTTTTTTATTATTTTCACTTAATTCTTCCTATTTTCCGAAGCTCTTCCTCCCTTCTCCTCCAAACTCGCAAACCTAGTATAAGTAGATGTTAAAAAAGGAACAAGGGATATCAGAAAAAAGAGTGGAAAAACTAAATTAGTATATAGAGATAGAACATAATAAAAAATAAAAAATAAAACATAGTAAGATCAGGTGAAATTTTTCTATCCAAAGGTGTTTAACGATGATTCACCGTGAAAATACCTATTAAATGGTTAAGCTTAGACTGTACCGATAGATTTTGATAGTTAATTTTTTTAGTGAAAAATTATGAGAGAAAAAATTATAATGGCTAAAAGTGTTATTAAATTTAAAGTATTCTTTAAAAGGGTCAGGAACAAATTTTGGGGGTGCTGAGATTTGTTTTTTACAGGAGACAAAGCTGAGCAGTTTGAGCAGTACGATGGTTAGGGAATTGTGGGGTGATGAGAATGTTGAATGGTCGGCTTCGGATTCGGTAGGAGCTTCAGGAGGCATATTAACAATGTGGAAGAAGGACAACTTCGATCTAATATACAGTTTTCGAGACGAAGGTTTCCTAGGCCTTTGCGTCGAAAAATTGGGAAATTTAATTTACTTTGTTAATGTGTATGCTTCTTGTGATAGGTTTATTAGAAGAAGGACATGGAAGAGGTTGATAGAGATAAAAAATAATAATAAGGAGGGTTGTTGGTGTATAGGAGGGGATTTCAATTCCGTTTCCTCTAGCGAGGAAAGAGTAGGTATCTCAAAAGGCAACAATAACAAAGAGATTGAGAATTTCAAGAGCTTCATAGAGATGATGGATGTGGTGGATGTACCTACAATAGGAGGCAAATTTACTTGGTTTAAAAGCAATGGCAAATCTATGAGTCGGATCGATAGGTTTTTGTTGTCGGACAAACTTATAGATGATTGGAAAGCCAAAGGATAGGAGAGAGAGACATATCCGATCACGCACCGATTTGGATACAAGAAAATAGGAAAGATTGGGGCCCGAAACCTTTTAGATTCAACAATTTATGGTTCAATCACGAAGATTTCGTTCCTTACGTGACTAAAGAGTGGGAAAAAATTCATATGAAGGGGAGGGGCGATTATTGCTTGGTGGAGAAGTTGAAAGTTCTTAAAGAACACATTAGATGGTGGAACAAAAATGTCTATGGGTGGATAGACTTGAACATTGCAAAAGCCGAAGAGGAGATGCATCATTTAGATAACATGTTTGTTCATTTTGCAGGTAACGTTCCGGAAGAGGTGGTTTCAAAGAGAACAAAAGAGGTGGAGATCTTTTGGGACAACATTAACAAGAAGGAAGGATTTCTTCGTTTGAAGTCTAGACAAATGTGGCTATCCGAAGGAGACAATAATTCTCGTTTCTTTCACAATTATCTAAGGGATAGAAGAAGAAGAAACACGATGTGCTCCCTTGTATCTAGTCTTGGAAGGTTGGAAGAACCAAACGAAATTAAAGATTACGTCTTTAAGCATTTCAAAAGCTTCTTCAAGGAAGAAGTGGAGACCCGGCCAGAGCTTAGTGGAGATAGTTTCAATTCTTTGTCCGTTGATGAGTCTTTAGAGTTGGAAAAGATTTTTACGGAAGAGGAAGTAAAGGAGGCGATTTGGTCTTGTGATGGGAACAAGAGTCCCGGGGCGGACGGATACACATTAGAGTTTTTCAAGAGGTTTTGGCTTTTACTAAAAGATGATTTGATGGCTCTTTTTAACGACTTCCACTCCAAGGGTTCCCTTGTGAAATCCATAACCTCCTCTTTTTTGGCCTTGATACCAAAAAACAAAAATCCCCAAGATTTGTTGGAATACCGGCCAATTTGCTTAGTTGGAAGTATTTATAAAATTCTTGCGAAGCTTCTTTGTGCTAGAATCAAAAGGGTGGTGGGAAAATTGGTATCGCCGAATCAAACCGCGTTTGTTCCGGGAAGAAACATGATGGATGGAGTTTTGTTGGTGAACGAGATCCTTGATTGGGCAAAGAGGAAGAAAAGGAGTTGCCTTTTGTTAAAGGTAGATTTCGAAAAAGCTTATGATTCCGTCTCTTGGAATTTCGTTAGATTCGTCATGGTTAGAATGGGCTTTAGTGAGAAATGGATGAAATGGATGGAAGCTTGCATCTTTACTAGTCATATGTCCGTGTTGGTGAACGGAAGTGCCACTAAAGACTTCTCGGCCAAGAAAGGTCTTCGACAAGGGGATCCTTTGTCTCCTTTCATTTTTGTTCTTGTTATGGAGGGTCTAACGGCGTTGGTGAAAAAAGCGGTGGACGTAGGGGAGTTTAAGCTTCTTTTGTTTGGGGAAGAGGATCATGTCGACATTCTCCGATTCACGGACGATACCGTAATTCTTGGCGAACCCTCTTGTGAAAATATTTGGAATTTGAAAGTGATATTGAGAGGTTTTGAGTTAGTTTCGGGTATGAAAATAAATTTCTCGAAAAGTAGTGTTATAGGGGTACACGTAAGTGATTGGTTTATGAATACGGCCTCTTGGTTTCTCTCATGCATGAAAAGCGCGGCTACTTTCAAATTCCTAGGGGTTATGGTGGGAATTTGTCCTAGGAAAATAAAGGCTTGGAAGGATGTTTTGAATAACATTAAGGCTAGATTGTCGGCTTGGAAAGGTAGAAATATCTCTTTTGGAGGGAGGATAACGTTAATTAATGCGGTGCTCAACGCGTTACCGACGTTTACTCTCTCTTTCTACAAAGCACCGGGGAAAATTATAAAAGAGATTAGAGGACTTCAAAGTAACTTCCTATGGAGCGGAAACGTGAACAAAAGGAGCATCCATTGGGCGAGATGGGAGATAGTGTGCAAACCTAAAGAGAAGGGCGGATTGGGTATTAGAGACATTCGTGAGGTGAATAGAGCTCTCCTTTTAAAATGGAAATGGCGTATTCTAACGGAGAAAAACACAATATGGAGTAGATTCATAGAATTGAGATACTTAAATCCCAAGCTCAAGGTTCAAGCGACGGGGGCTGATGTTACAAAATCGGATGACTCAATTTGGTGGAGGGATGTTATAAACAATGACTTGTGCTTGGCCTCCTTCGAGCAAGGTTTTTCTGGCTGCGTAAAGTGTATCCCAAAAAACGGCAAACATACTCTGTTTTGGAAAAGCAATTGGATGGGAAACCAATCATTAAGTGTTCTGTTTCCAGATTTATATGCCTTTGCTGTAAATAAAAATTGCTCAATCAAGGAGGTAATTAGTTGGCAGGATGGGGTGGCTCGGTGGAACAAACATAGGTTGCTGGCTGAAGATCTGTTAACCGCTCCAGGAACAGACCGAGAGGAAGCAGTAGCAGCTACGGTCATGGCTACAAACAGATGGAATGAATTTCATGATTTTTTACCGCCAGCACCGATTCTGGATAGCAGAGAGATGATGTTTTCGAATGGATGCTGAACAGCGATGGTTTATTTTCTGTTGGCAGCATAACCAAGCTGGAGGCAGATCGTAAGGAATTGGCTTGGCCGGCGGTTACGGTAAGACTCATGATGGTGGTTTGGAAATTGAGATTACCTCTTAGGATAAAGGCGTTTGTTTGGAGATTATTCTCGAATAGACTTCCGGTGAAAGATCTTCTGTTAATAAGGAATGTACAGAACTTAATTTCGGTTGATTGTGTTTTTTGCTTAGCCCATGAGGAGAACACGCACCACTTGTTTTTTGAGTGTGCCGTTTCAAGCCGAATTTGGAGTATTGTGCTGTGTTGGATAGGGATGGATACAAACATGTCTTTAGAAGAATTTGTGGATTTTGGTTATTTTCAAGACAAGATCAAGAATGCCCTTAGCATAACCAAGATTAACACGATTTGGGTGGCAACAATTTGGAGTATTTGGCTCATGCGAAACGCCATCGTTTTTGAGGATAAGTCTTATTGCTACGATGTGGTGATTTCAAATGTTGTTTTTCTTTCCTGGAGATGGATGTCTTTAAGTCATTCTTCGATTCATTATAGCTTATATGATTGGTACAAATTACCGCTTTCTTGTAATCGAACGGTATAAGTTTTTGTTGTAAGGGTTGCACCCCTAGTGCGATATCTTATAAATTGCTTATTGAAAAAAAAAATTTCGAAACTAATTAACAGAACTCATGACCTAAACTGTCAAATTCACACAAGTTAAAATTATGTTTTGGTTTCCGCTCGCCCTCATTATGTTTTGGTTTGTATGCATGAGTTCCACTTTCCTTCTTGTGTTCTGCACTAGATCATCGTTCCTCTTTTCATGATTATACTGTTGCCTTCCTTAGATTATTGCACCTTTACCATTTTTCTTTTTGAATGTTGGTATTTTGGCATAGATTTTTCGTCTCCAATAATGATGTTACCTTGTTTTGTGGCCAACATTCTTTCTTCTTTAACATTGTTGAACCTAGCAAAACTATATTTTCCCTCTCTTATCTCTCTTAGGAAAAATTACACCATCCACTATATCGCGATACTCTTTGACAATGTAATGCATTTCCTTAGCTAAAAAATCAACAGGTAATGACTCTGAAGAAAAAGGAATTAGTCTTCAACTCATCTCCATGACCTTTATTTCTTCCCTTCTCTTTCCTTCTTCGTGTTCCATACTTGATTTTCTCCATTTCATTACTACCAAAAACTCCTTTACATCGGCTGGAAGAGGCTTTACTTCTATTTCACAGAAGAGATAATGAAAGATGTCATAAAAACTTGCTACTTTTTTCCCCCGAGTAAAGTTCCACTGAGGGAAAAAGTGGAATTGGTCATGGGTTTAATACCTAATAATATTTTTTGAATTTTAAAAAATGCACTATTTTTTACCTTGGTTGAAAAAAATACCAAAGGTATAGACTTTACATAAACTTTGTTTTAACCTTTTTTTTTTTCAATTTACAAAGCATGAAATTTGTTGATAAATTTGAAATCTTCGCTGTCAATATTGTCATCATCCACAACAACAACACAAATAACAACAACAATAAATATAAACATTGAATATTAAATCTCTCAACAACAACAACAAGAAGATCAATAAAATCTTAAAACATTAAATCTCAAAAACAATAGCAACAACAATAATAAATAAACAAAATTCATAGATTTATTAAACATTAATACTCAACAACAACAACATTAAACATTTTACTTTACACAACAACAATAACTACTAACGTTGCTAAGTTACATAAATATTTTCCTAACTAACATTATACATATTTAACAAGCAATTATAAAAGAAGAAACTACATTAACGAACCAACCTTAAAACTTTTTCATGTTCTTATAATTAATCTCGGAGAATAGTGTTGTACTTCATTCTTCTGCTTCATTATTATTGTTTTCGTTACGTTAAGTTTGCATTTTAACACTTTGCATACAAGATGGATCTTAAAGGCATTCACGTTTTGATTGGTCGGTGAAATTTTTACGAGGATTACTGATGTTTCATAGGATTGATGAGTTGACAATATCTTGAACAAAAGTTATTATAAAAATGGACAACAAATATTTGTTAATTTTTTCGTCATATTGGAAAAAAGTTTTACTCCTTGGTTGCTAGCTAAAGCGAGGTAATATGACGTAAATTAAAAATAGAAAATAAAATAAAATATGCTAAAATGCTGCTGTTGGGATTCAAAAAGGGGATTGATCAAAACTTTCCACCTCTATTACTAGCTCAACCGAGATAATAGGTCATTAAATTCAAATACTTGTTTCCTCGGTTGCCTGCTCAACCGAGTTAATTTCATAAATATTAATAAAAACAAAATAAAATATGCTAAAATGCAGTTGTTGAGATCCGAATGGGTGTTCTCTGAATACGTTTCCCCTTAGTAGCTAGTTCAACGGAGGTAATAGGTCATAAATTAAAATATTCGAAAAAAAATAAAAATTGGTAAAATTAAATTGTTGGGATTTAAAGGTGTGTCTTCTAAACACTTTTCGCTTCACTTTGCAGCTAAATCGAGGGAGTAGGTATTATTTTAAAAAGTAATGATACTAATGTAGTGCATCTTTTGTTCACAACAGGGACGTTAGTTGGTGAGGTGAAAAATTTGTTATAGAATGTAGTAGTGTTTGTTATGTTTTTCTCTTATAACTCTTGTCCATTCTTGCTCGCCACCTCCAATGTATCTTCTTATGGTTCATGGTGTGTGTGATGATCTGTAGCTTTTGTTTGTTGTTTTGTCTGAAATTGGTCGAAGATCAGTGTTGATTGGTGATGTTGTTGGTCACTCTTTGATTTTTGGTTATAGATTTATGAAAGTTAGACAGAGATTGGAGCTTATCTCTCTAACCTTTTTCATTAATAATGTTTCAATTTAAAAATATAATTTATTTATAAACAACAAAACATTTTTTTCAAGAACCAAGAAAATTGATTTCTCTAATTCACTGTAAAGGAGCAAGAGACTACTAATCACAA